>NC_069499.1:627314070-627663570 GCF_027579735.1 Bombina bombina | reverse complement strand
TGTAAAAGAATCGATACAGAAAAATATACACGTAAACACAACGTGTCAGCTAGGAGTATTCATCTATATTTTACACCATTTTAAAAATGATGCACATTACAGGAATTACATTCTGCTGTGCTAAATTCTAATGTTCCACACTGTGTGCTCTATTTACGTTGGCTGGGAAGCTTGCTAAAGAAATTCAAAGGGACAGTGTACTGTGATTTGTTTTACTCCCCTTTATTGTATTCCCAGCAATCCATTTGACCTTTATTATATAATTTACAAATAGTTATGTTACCTTTATTTTGTCAGTGGACACAGGAAATAGTTGCTTTTGCCTGTTGTATCCCCAACTATTCTCTATATTTAAATAAAGTACTGGTTATAGAAAAGCTATGTAAACAAGGATGTATAGAAGTAGTCATGCTTCCAGTCAATATCAATCAATCAATACTTTGTTTTAATTACCTGTTTTACTTGTTTTAATGTATGCTCTTGATAAAGAAGTGTAATACGTTGAAACGCGTTGAGCAAATAAAACCTTTTATCCTTTGTTGAAAGATTGTCAAGATCTTGTTTTGCTGTGCTGAGCTGGAATCTCCTTATTTATGGAGTAAGTTACTACATTTTTTTCAATTATACACTGGATACTTTTGTCATTTGGGTCTCTATTCATTTATAGTCCACTTTTGGATAAACCTGAAAATTCAGTATTTGACTCCAGGAACCTGTGGACTCTTGCCATCTGACGCTACGTTCCCTTTCAGCTGTAAAGATTCATCTTATGGAGTGAGTATACTGCACCCATATTAATTGGCTTCAATATATGCATCAAGCCTTTTTTCTCTTCACTTACTAGAGAAAATCACTCAATAGACCATTTACTAAGCTGCAGGAGACTGCTGCTGCTTAACCTGTCCACCACCTAAAGTGAGAAAATTTCAATCATCCCGATTCAATCAGGATGATCGACAGCCCACAATCGCCTTCGATTGGACGTGTGTCCAGAGTGCAGCATTGCACAAGCACTGGCTTGCCACAAGGCGGAGCGGACAAAGTTCACTATAGCGAACCTTGTTCACTTTGTAATAAATACATTAAGCCCTTTGCGTACATATATAGAGATAAGCTAATTAGGTCTGCTTTCCTTGGAAGCTCAGCCCATTTGATTGAATTGTGCTTTCAATTTCCAGAAACAGCTATTACATATACAAAAATAAACCTAAAGGGTCGATTTCCAACACATTTTTTTCTCTGCAGCTGGTATAACAAGTCATTGTAAGCACATTAAAGGGAAAACAAGTTTGTAGTACATTGTCCTTTTAAGTATAATTTCTTTCATTGTGCAACCAAAAAGTTGTTCAATGGGCTAACCACTTCCTTCAGCTCTTTTAGAACTTATTATTTCAAAGAAGTGGTTACAAACATCTACTGAGCCTTATGTGGTCCCACATTGCCCTCCTATTACCCCACACCATCTAATAAAAATTATTAAATAAAAATATTGAACACAAAAGTTATAAGTGCTCAAAGATTTTAGGTCTCAGGTGTTAGAAAAAAGAAAAGGTTGCAAAGGTCTTTAGCATAGAGATACATACATATACATGTCTAAAGATGTATATATATATATATAGTTAAAGGAAGAAATGGGAGAAGTATTTAAAGTGCTAATACATAGAGGGCCAAACATGAATAACATAAAAATCATAAAATATTATCGAAAAGCTCACTAATGAACAATAAATATTAAAAAATATATTAATAATGATAATAATAATAATAAGGCTCTTCAGAAAACTGCTAATATAGAGTTGACATAAAAAATGTATGAAAAATATATATACATATGAGAGTAGTATCAAGTATTGATAAAAAGCCAATAAATATATATACACAACACTTAAGAGGACTCTAAAAAATGGAAGTACTAATCAAGTACAGACACTGGTATAAATACAATGAAAAGAACAGAAAAGCCGTCTTAAAAAAGGGCAAATGTCCACATATAAAAGTATCAAAATATCCCAATGTGTGTCAGGAGTTAGTGATGAGACAGCGGTAGAGTAATACAATCCCTTTCAGTGCCCCTCAAATGGTGATAGTGACTTCAAAAGGCCCCCTTAGGGAATATACTCACAGGACAAACCCTCAATCGTTATGAGGTAAGGTTCAAGTGTTAAACCGCGATATAGCCCTCAGTCTGTGTCCTGTCAAAGTTGCTTGTCTCGCATAGGTGTTCAGCAAGGCTCTTGCAGGCCCGGTAATATGTGGAAAACAAAAGTAGTACGACAACTAGTGCAATATTGTTTAACACCAGTTTATTGTATTATAAAACATATCGCAAGCGTTTGCACTCACATGTAAAAACCTCAATGCTATGAGGTAACTTAAAACGAATCAAAAATAGACTTGTACACAATTGAAAAAAGAAGAATTGTTACGGTGGTCTGCGGTGTGCCGGTCTCCAAATAATACTCTCTGCAGCCTTACGCATTTCAAAGGTGTTTGTAGAACATCCCTTCTTCATCAGAGGCTAAAGTATTATAGTGAGCAAGGCACCTTACAGCTAATATTTAAACTGTGTCGGAACGGATCAATGTCCCGCCCCCTAACTAGCTATTACACTCATTGGTTCCTGTTACACACCCCTAACTAGCTGTTACACTCATTGGTTCCTGTTACACACCCCTAACTAGCTGTTACACTCATTGGTTCCTGTTAGGGGTGTGTATCCGGACCGGAACTAGAACTACGTCCTCTGATAGGGGAACGTGTGTATAGGGTTTTAGATGGCACTCTATAATTGCACAGACTGTGCAGGATAGAATGACAGCTTCTCGTAAAGAGATAAATATGCAGCTTGTCTAAGCGCTTCCAATACTCGCCATAGACTGAACTTATCATCATGAGTATAATCAAATAACTAGCGACTATCATTGAGGTTTTCACATGTGAGTGCAAACGCTTGCGATATGTTTTATAATACAATAAACTGGTGTTAAACAATATTGCACTAGTTGTCGTACTACTTTTCTTTTCCACATATTACCGGGCCTGCAAGAGCCTTGCTGAACACCTATGCGAGACAAGCAACTTTGACAGGACACAGACTGAGGGCTATATCGCGGTTTAACACTTGAACCTTACCTCATAACGATTGAGGGTTTGTCCTGTGAGTATATTCCCTAAGGGGGCCTTTTGAAGTCACTATCACCGTTTGAGGAGCACTGAAAGGGATTGTATTACTCTACCGCTGTCTCATCACTAACTCCTGACACACATTGGGATATTTTGATACTTTTATATGTGGACATTTGCCCTTTTTTAAGACGGCTTTTCTGTTCTGTTCTTTTCATTGTATTTATACCAGTGTCTGTACTTGATTAGTACTTCCATTTTTTAGAGTCCTCTTAAGTGTTGTGTATATATATTTATTGGCTTTTTATCAATACTTGATATTACTCTCATATGTATATATATTTTTCATACATTTTTTATGTCAACTCTATATTAGCAGTTTTCTGAAGAGCCTTATTATTATTATCATTATTAATATATTTTTTAATATTTATTGTTCATTAGTGAGCTTTTCGATAATATTTTATGATTTTTATGTTATTCATGTTTGGCCCTCTATGTATTAGCGCTTTAAATACTTCTCCCATTTCTTCCTTTAACTTTTTATATTGAAATATTTGGAAAGATATTTCGCCTTTTTTGGGGGACTGTGTTTTTAGCAGCTCTTATTAAGAGGTACACTCATCACTATTATTAACTATTAACTATCTACTATGTATTAGTTGGTATTAGTTGGCATTGTTTATTTTCTAATGTTTAATATATATTAGAATTTTCATTATTTTTTATCATTTCCTTTACTATATTGTACAATTATCTTACACATATATTTTCAACCACTCAGTGGTGGTATATTCTATCTTTCTTTTATATATATATATATATATATATATATATATATATATATATATATATATATATATATATATATATATATATATATATATATATATAAAACTGCATTGGAGTCCTTTGTAGATAAAAACATGAAAATACATATTTATGCAATATTCATATTTAACAAAGTTTTATACTATGGGACCTATCTATCAAGCTCTGAAAGGGGCGGCATTGCACCAGCAGCTCTTGTGAGCTGCTGGTGCAATGCTGAATACGGAGAGCGTATTGCTGTCCATATTCATCGAGGTCTGGCGGACCTGATCCGCACTGTCGGATCAGGTCAGCCAGACCTTGTTAAATAGTGGCCTATGTATTTACTGTAAATATTTTACATTCCAATGTTCTGCACATAGCAGAATATTCTATGTATTTATAAATAGATCTGCCTATATATATCTGTATACATCTATACCTATAAATAATTATATATATATATATATATATTGTTCAAAAATGCCATCAGATATATGTAGAGAGATGTATTTATGAATAAATAGAACATATTCTTCTATGTGAAGAACATTGGAATGTTAAATATTCATATTTCATGTTGGGTTAGCGCACTTGAGAATATGCGTTCGGTTAGCGCACTTGAGAATATACGATCAGGTTAGCGCACTTGAGAATATGCGATCAGGTTTGCGCACTTGTGAATATGTGATCAGGTTTGCGCAACTAGGGTGTTAGGGTTTGCTCCACTTTTTTTGCTCCATTGACTTCTATGGGGAAATGTTAACAATTGAGCTAGAAGTAAACTGCGCGCATGGGGTTAGTCTGAGAGCGTTAACTTTTTACTTTGAACTCGTAATACGAGTGCAATCCGACACATGCAAAATGTTTATGTCTAGCTTAATTAGCACTCTAGCGAAAGCACTAAATAAAGCTCCTCTCATTATCTGGCCCTATATTGTAATGTAGGAGTCTCTCCTTCACATAAAGAAAACTCCAAAGCAACATAAACATGTCTCAAGATAAAATGTGTTGTTTTTTTTAAGGAGTCTCGTCGTACAGACAAAACGTTTTAGATCATCTCGTCTGAGCGGAGAGCTTTAGATCATCAGGCCCATAGTGCGATACAACAGCTGTTCAGTGCATGCATCATTTGTAAGCGCGTGTATAAAAGGGGAATGTTTGGGGGTACATGGGCCTGAAGGAAAATGTAAAAAGATGGTGCATTTGACGCTCATGGAAGGAAAGGCAGGCTACCTGATTGGCGGTCTTCTTATATCAGGGGTGAAGACAGGAAGGTTATCACAGGCAAGAATGAAGTGATCACCTTCCTTTTTGGTGAAGAATATCTGAAGACGACATCTCCTTCCCACCTGCCCTTGTAAGAATGGACTTTTGGGGGGGGGGGGTTGGGGTTTTTTTTTTTTTAGTTGGCTTTTGGTTATTTTAACAGAAGGCTGGGCAAGGGTGCTAACCCTTCTTCTTGGAGTTTGTAATCATTCTGGCCAGTAACAGTTTTGTTTTATGGTAGACTCACCATGGGGTGGGTGGTCAGTTAGAGTTACTTCTGGAATATAGTGTTCCTTTGAGGAATAATTACTTCATAAAATAAAATAAATGGTAGAATGTGATGTTTACAAATAGTTAAAGTATGCCCAGGTTTGATTGGGGAAGAGCTAGCTTCACTGGACTTGTATAAATCTATGTAATATTCTGGTTATATAAATGATTGTATTTAATATACAAGCCGTGGTCATTTTTATGACTATTCTATGTTGTAGAGATGTGCATTTTTTTTTGTCATAAATACAGATTTGTGATGAAAATCGGATTTTCATTTTCGTTTTTCTAAACGAAAATCTGAATGAATGCACCAAAGAAAATTAAAAAAATAAATATAAAAATACTGACAAACGAGGGGGCGGAGCCTGGCCACGCAGGGACATGGCTGTTTAGTTCTTGGCTCCCATGCCCTGCGCCTGATGCAAACCTAATATCTTGGGAAGTATTGACCTTAATCAACTCTAATACAGGGGTCATGCTGCATGAACGTGTCCTGCATAGAATAGATATGGCAAACGGACCTTCTGAGGCTCACACAGGGTAAATGAGGTACACGGCCTACAACGGCACTACAACGGCTGATTGCGCACTGACCTGAGCCACAGAAAGGACCCAATACCACCCACCGGAGCCTCTTTTGTTCACCCTGGGACCGGGGCACTTAGAGGATTAGCCACAGGAGCTATATTGTGAACCGGACGCGACCCGCTTTTCCTCCCGCAACGGAACCGGCAGAGCTACATACCCCCGCCCGGTGTACAGACCGCTGCATCTACAGAGCCCGAAAACAGATAATAGGGCTGCAAAGAGAATTGAGGATACCCCGGGGGTTCTCTTGATGGACATCTCTGGCTAAGTGAAACTATACAGGGGCCTGGGCCACGTGGGAGAGCCGGTCGCAACTCTGCAGAGTAAGACGTCTAAGTGAGAGAGAGTGCCCCAGGCTGCCCACTTAATTAATCCTCACCCACATCACTTTAGTACTGCAAGAGGTGACAGAAACCAGGCTGTAAAGACAGCGGTGTGTCATACAGGGACAGGTCAAGAAACATACACACTACCTTATTTCGGACTCTGTTATTGCAGGGAAGAAGGCAGCTCTGCACAGACATAGCGCAGAGAGAATTAAGGGGAAGTTTTGTGCAAAATGATAGGAAATCCCAGTGAACGTTACACACAGGACTCACAATATTAACTGTACAGCTCACTTCACAGAAAAGTGTGTAATCCAAAAAGGGACAGAAATTTCAATTTTTCCCTTTTCTTTTTTCTTTTTTTCCCTTTCCCTTATTAAAGGCATAGCACTTAGCTTTAGAAGGCCTGGGTCATACAAGCCCGTCCTATCTGGCCTCATTTGCTCAGTAAGGGACAATAGTGAGGCTGTGGGAACTGCCTCTGTCCTTGGGAACTTTTATACCGGCCATAGGTGCCACTGCAAGCCCATAAACTGTAGTAAATAGTTCTGAACCCTTATTGCAACCACTTTTAACAGGATATAACTCTCCATCACTTGCTCCGCTTAACAGGAGTACTACTCCTGCAGATTTAACCTCAATCATATTAAATATATCTCAGGGAGGAGTAGACATATACACCCACAGTTTATAATGTCCAACAGAAAAAACACCAAAGGGGAAAAAGGACTTAAAAGTACTAATCTCACCAACTACCTCAAAATGGCTGCCCCTAGTCCTGACGCAGCAGGAATTGAGAACCCAATCACTGTCCCTCCCTCGACAGCTGCTGCTAGTGTAGCATCAGACATACGACCATATGAATCACCGTCTGGAGAGGACCTTAGTGTTCATTCCACCAAAGCTGATATCAACGTGGTGTTATCCGAAATTAGATCTCTGTTCGGCGATTTAAAAAAGGACTTCCACCAAATTAGCCAACAAGTCCGTGCTCTGGAAGGAAAGCAAGAAAATATGCAGGCACAGATGACATCAAACACCCAAAGAGCTCTTGAACAAGAAGGAGACATTCAATTCCTGTTGTCTAGGGTTGAAGACCTGGACAACAGAGGGAGACGCAATAATCTCAGGATTAGAGGAGTGCCAGAATCTGTTAACAACTCAGCAATAGAAGGCTACTTACAGGATCTGTTTCGCACTATAAAGGGCACCCCAGGTTCACCAGACATCCAGATAGAAAGAGCTCATCGTGCTCTTAGACCCAAACCGTCTCCCAAAGCTCCCCCACGGGACATAATTGTGAAATTTCTGAGTTATAAGGACAAGGACGTAATATCCCAAAAAGCACGATCCATTAAAGATCTCACACATGCCGGCATCCTCATCCAAATATTCTCTGACTTAAGTCAGATAACATTACAGAAGAGGAGGGAATTAAAGTTTGTGACCAGCGCTCTCCAATTACACAGAATTCAATATAAGTGGGGTTTTCCAGTCTGCCTTATTGCTACTCGGAATGGGAAACAGGCTATCTACAGAACTCAGGCAGACCTACAGGATTTCTGCAACATCCTAGATATCAACATACCCACCCCTGAAGAGGAATCAACTGGTCGGAGGGACCAGAATAATTAGTCTCTCCCTCCCTTTTCTACCACATGTAGGGTCCATCATGACCCTAGGCTGGACACCCTGTGCTGACTTTGCCTTCTGCTCAGTCTTCAGACGTATGCTTTTTCCGGGGTACTTGGAAGTTCCCCATCATTAACACGGACTCCTGATGATGATCATACCGACAGGTAACGGTGAAGGCAAGGTTCACACCTTCACCTAAATGGTACCTTGATCTTCTAGCCACTAACTCCCTTAGTTGTTATACTTGTTATGTTCTAATTGTTATGCTCACACTGTTCCTTATTCTAGGTTTGAACCTCATTTTAAGTGAAATTATTTTTTCTCTTCTATTTTTGTGACTTACTGCCCTGCAGCATAGACACTTGCACCCTACGGCCTGTCAGCCTTGACGCATACACCTATACAATAATGGTGCGTTGAGCTACAAATGAATAATTATAGACAGACATACAGGGAAATCCTTGTAGCTGCAGCGACTGTGCTTCCGTAACATTGAGGCCCCTTGCCACAAGTACATGCTGCGATGGCACAGTCACCCATTGGCCAATAACTATTTAAGGTGATCCATGGATATGCTAAGGCTCATAGGTAATATATGCACGATCCATGTTATGTATAAAATTGTTTTCTCTATATCATTTTGTGCCTCAAAGCAGAACACCACAGATAGCTATTTGTTAAAGACTGTGTCGCGGGCTGGTTAGTACTGACGCATATACCTATACGATAATGGTGCGTTGTACTACTGGCTGATAAATATAAGCGGGCATATATGAGATCCATAGAAAGGTTAATGCTCTAACTTCTGCTGCGGTGGTCCATCATGCCACCTACCTATGATAAAATGGTATACTGTTCTATTAGATAATAACTGTTCAAACTGTTACATGAGTTACACTCCCATTGTTGTATCCATACTGTTAAATGTTTTAGACTGGTGATATGATATAAATGAAACTGTCTTTTCTTTTTACTGCGTACCTAAATGCACCATAACACAGGTGACTATGTATAAATAGTCTTGCTGGCCTTGACGCAAATACCTATACAAAAATGGTGCGTTGTTCTACAAGTTACCTATTGGGAACAGTTATGAGAGTGAATTTTTGTAGTTGTAGTGCTTATACCTATACCATTATGGTGCATCTAGCTACAAACTTCACTCTTTTTAAGATGTCAGATTTGACATATTTTTTCAAGTGCTGTTTCACAAAGGGATATCTACCATGTATTGTATGACAATCTCTTACCATGTACCTTGCTATCCTTTGTCACCCCTGGTTTACCTCAAAGACCCCCTACGAGTGGGTGTACGCTGCCCCTTCCTTCCAACCTATATCTAACCCACTTCTCTTTTTCCTTAAAAAAAAAAAAAAAAAGAAAAAAACCCTGCATCAGGCGCAGGGATACAGATCCCTTACCTTCTTATACTCTTACTCTTTTGCTTACTTCAACTTTGACTCTCGGTCAGTCACTCTTAGTGGAGGACTGTCCGATTTTCATTCATCCTAACCCTCTTTTCTTCTCTGGACAAATCCTCTAAAACCTATTTTCCCACCCAACCCACCTCCTCTCTATCCTGATCTCTCTCCCTAACCCTTAACTTTTTCCCACCCCATAACTCTTTATTGCCTCTTTTCTGTCCCTCACCTCAACTTAACTCCCCCTTTTCCAACCCCCCCCCTTTTTTTTTTTTTTTCCCTCCCTTCCTTAATCATGCCATTAAAAGGTTCACACACCTTGACTTTCATGACACTAAACGCTAAGGGTTTAAATATCACAGAAAAAAGATCGCATTTAATTCGAGATGGCAGCCGTGCCCACTGCGACATTATATTCCTGCAGGAAACTCACTTCTGTAGAGGTAAAGAACCAAAATGGTTCAACCCCAAATTTCCAACCTCCTTTTTTGCCTCTGGGCCCTCAAAGAAAAATGGAGTGGGCATTCTGATAAAACACTCTTCCCCATTTTCTCTCATTCATATAGAAAGGGACCCTGAGGGCCGCTACCTGATCGTAACAGGCACACTTTTTAATAAAATGGTTACACTGGTTAACGCCTACTCCCCTAATCAACACCAGAACAAATTTATGACCACCCTCACTAATAGGGTCCTTGAACTCCGTAAAGGAGCTCTGATATTGGGAGGAGACTTTAATGTTCTGCTTAACCCAGTACTGGACACTTCTAAAATGACAACCTCAGTTACCAAAAAAATCCTCCGACAGTGTAACGCCAGACTGGAGGAGATGGCAGTTCATGACACCTGGCGTATACTCTACCCCATTAGGCGAGACTATACCTTTTACTCCCACGTACACGAGGTATATTCCAGAATTGATTACATTTTCACGGACCAGTTGACCTTAGCAGGAGTTATAAACACCCAGATACTCCCCATGACCTGGTCAGACCATGCCCCAGTCATCTGCAAAATAAATTGGCCTTCGATGCCAGATAGACCGTTCGTTTGGAGATTCGATGACTTCATGATGAACAACCAACTAATTAAAACTCAAATTGAGACAAAACTGATGGAATACTTCCACAACAACAAAAATGGGGAGGTACCAGACCACGTCGTCTGGGAGGCGCACAAATGTGTGCTCAGGGGGGAGCTAATTCAACAGAAAGCTTACCATTCCAAACAGATGAGACTTAGGTACACAGCCCTCCTTAAACAAATTAGGGAATTAGAGACTAGACACAAATTGACTCCCTCAGACTTACTAATTACACAAGAACTTATGCAGGCCAGAAAAGACATTCAAGATATACATGCCAGAGAACACCAAATTCTTGCTTTAAAACTACAACAGAGGTATTATGAGTATGGGGATAAACCCGGTAAACTCCTAGCTAGAGCCTAAAAGAGGAGACAGGCCAAATCCCACGTCCATTCTATATTAAACCATCATAACCAACTTTGTTCAGACAGCCCGTCCATAGCTGAGGTACTTAGGTCATACTACCAGAACCTATACAACTTACAAAAAGACGAAGCTCCTTCCCAAAACAGCAATGGGATACCCTTAAGGCCCCCCATCAACTCTTACCTTGATTCATTATCGCTCCCGGCTCTATCTGCAGAAGAGAGAGATAGCTTAGACACTTTCATTTCAGTAGAGGAAGTGACCAAGACTATAGGAAAATGCCCAGGCCCAGACGGTTTCAGTGTAAAATATTATAAAACTTTTAAAGATGTGCTATCCCCCCGCTTAGCCTCATTGTTCAATAATATTGGGAATACACAGGATTTCGCGCCATCCATGCTCCTTGCGCATGTTACCACCATCCCAAAACTGGGAAAGCCAACAGATCGTCCCGAAAATTTCAGGCCGATTTCTCTTCTTAATGTTGACTTGAAGATTTTTGCATTCTCTCGTCTAGACTGAACAAATTCTTACCACGGTTAATATCTCCAGACCAAGTGGGTTTTGTCCCTGGCAGAGAGGCCAGGGACAACACAATAAAGGCTACCCTATTAGTGAACTATGCGCAGCTTAATAATATCCCGTCGGTTCTTGTCTCAACAGACGCCGAAAAGGCTTTTGACAGGGTTAGCTGGGATTTCCTTAGAGCTGTACTGTCAAAAATGAACTTTGGCCAAACCTTCGTGCACAAAATTTTTTTCTTTATATTCAGCACCAACTGCTCAGGTAAAAATCAACAATATCTTATCTGAACCTTTTAAAATTTTGAATGGGACACGTCAGGGATGCCCCCTGTCCCCCCTACTATTCGCCCTATCAATAGAAGTATTAGCGCAAAAAATCCGTGACAACCAGAAAATATCTGGGATTAAAATAGGGGATCATGAACACAAGGTCTCGCTATACGCGGACGATATCCTTCTCTCGGTTGCTAACCCTTTAACCTCTATCCCAGAAATTCTTCAAGAAATTGAAGGATACGGTAGGGTATCCAACTTTCACCTAAACCATACCAAATCGGAAATCCTAAACATCAATCTGCCCCAGACGGAATTATGCCGATTATCGGACATTTGTAAATTAAGGATCAAAACAAAAACACTCAAATATTTAGGGATCAACTTAACCCCCAAAGTAGAGAACCTATTTGAGGCTAATTATACTCAATTATCCAAAGTAATATTGGGAGACCTCTCGTCTTGGAAAAACAAGAAAATCTCATGGCTGGGCAGGATTGGGCTGGTAAAAATGAATATTCTTCCCCGGATTTTATATTATCTCCAAACCCTCCTGATCCCATTTCCTGGTCACTACCTATCAAAATTGCAGGGACAGCTAGAAGACTATATTTGGGGGGGCACCAGACCTAGGATCTCCAAAAACACTTTATACCTACCTAAGGAGAAAGGGGGTTTGAGTATCCCAAACCTTTTTATATACAAAAAGGCCATTAATCTCCAACATCAGGTGGAATGGTGCGCCAATTCTAGAGATAAAGTGTGGGTCCAACTAGGACGGCACATTTTAGGAGCTCAAAACGCGGGCTCGTTGGGTTGGATTTCCAATAAAAATAGGCCCAAAGTGGCCATGCAATACCCACTTATGAGAGAATTCTTCGCGATATGGGATAAATCTCTAGTTGAATACCCACATATCTCTTCTAACCCTTCGCCTCTCACCCCCTTTATACAAAATCCAGACATCCCATTTTCCAATATCCCTCAAACGGCTCTAAATAAAACACAATTAGACCAGACAATGTTTCATAGGCTAATCTCAAATAAAAAACTCAAAGGTTTGAGGGACCTGCTGGAGTCGGGCTTGGACATATCATGGTTCTTCCATAGACAGCTACTACACTATCTGATTACACACAAAAGAGCCGACAGCATGTCAAGACAGTTGACTCTGTTGGAGTCACTGTGTTTATTAACACACACTCCTAAACATTTGATATCTATTATGTACAGGCTACTGATGTCTCATAAGGACTCTCACACACCTACTTTTGTTAGACAATGGAACAGTGACCTGGACCATGCCCTTACAGACACAGACTGGCAAAAAATATTCCACAATCACACCAAGGCCTCAGTTTCGGCTAGAACTTTAGAATCCAACTACAAATTCATGTCCCGCTGGTACCTTACACCAGTCAGGATCAAAAAAATATACAAGAAATCGGATGGTAGGTGCTGGAGGGGTTGTGGGGAGACTGGTACTATTCTCCATATCTGGTGGTCATGTGGACTGTTAGCTTCATTCTGGTCCGCAGTGCTGGACATAATAGACTCTAAACTAAATATCACATTACACAGAGATCCTGGCCTCCTACTGTTCCATAGGCTGCCCAAACTTACAGAGAAACCTAAAAAACACTTATTATATATCATGCTGAATAGCGCGAAAGCTCTCATCCCTAAAAATTGGAAGTCAAACAGAATCCCTCAGATTGCCGATTGGGAGGCCCAAGTGGATAGACATTTGTCATTAGAAAGATTTAGATACTTGAGGGAGGATAAGGTTGAAGTTCATGAATATATGAAGGAACTTTGGAGACCATCGACTAGATAGATTCAAGACTTCTCAATCACTCCTATACCAATACATAGATTAGTGCCTTATACCCCCCCCCCTTTTTTTTTTTCCCCTCACCTTCCCCCTCCTTCCTCGTCCCACGATGAAACCCTCTTCCCTCTCTCCATCAATATCCTTTCCCTCTCTCTTATTTTTCTCTCTACCTTTTCCTGTTCCTTTTTTCTTTTTGTATCTTCCTATTAGGATGAGCATCGTAGTTCCTGATGCACGTCATACTCTAATTTGATAATGTTGATGGCTGTTCTCAATTAATATAATCTTCTCATGATCACAAATCTATGTTATGTTGAATGTCTAACTTAATAGTCTCCTGCAATATTTGCAATTTTCATAATGTGATACTGGATACTGTAACATGTTGTCACCCTCATTTGTGAATTGTATTTTGTTAATTTTCAATAAAGCTTTTTCAAAATGAAAAAAAAAAAAAATACTGACAAACATTGTCAATATTCATTAGTTTCCTTTCACATTTAAGGGGTTAATACCTTAACGCGCTCTGGAGGGCGCGCTAACCTGATCTTCTCTTGACAGAGCACTGGCCGTACTAACAGGAGGCTTAGTGCACTAAGCATTAAGCTTGCGCTAATTAGCGCACTCTCTACAGCGCGTTAAGGTAACTATTGTTACTACAGTATTGTACCTACAGGTGAATTTTTCACCTGTAGCTTTGAAACATTTACATTAGTTTTGATGAAAGGCAGGCTACCTGGTTGGCGGTCTTCTTATAGCAGGGGTGAAGACAGGAAGGTTATCACAGGCAAGAATGAAGAGATCACCTTCCTTTTTGGTGAAGAATATCTGAAGACGACATCTCCTTCCCACCTGCCCTTGTAAGAATGGACTTTTGGGGATTTTCATTTTCGTTTTTCTAAATGAAAATCTGAATGAATGCACCAAAGAAAATTTAAAAAAATAAATATAAAAATACTGACAAACATCGTCAATATTCATTAGTTTCCTTTCACATTTAAGGGGTTAATACCTTAACGCGCTCTGGAGGGCGCGCTAACCTGATCTTCTCTTGACAGAGCACTGCCCGTACTAACAGGAGGCTTAGTGCACTAAGCATTAAGCTTGCGCTAATTAGCGCACTCTCTACGGCGCGTTAAGGTAACTATTGTTACTACAGTATTGTAGCTACAGGTGAATTTTTCACCTGTAGCTTTGAAACATTTACATTAGTTTTGATGAAAGGCAGGCTACCTGGTTGGCGGTCTTCTTATAGCAGGGGTGAAGACAGGAAGGTTATCACAGGCAAGAATGAAGAGATCACCTTCCTTTTTGGTGAAGAATATCTGAAGACGACATCTCCTTCCCACCTGCCCTTGTAAGAATTGACTTTTGGGGGGGGGGTTTTGGGTTTTTTTTTTTTTTAGTTGGCTTTTGGTTATTTTAACAGAAGGCTGGGTTATTATTTGGTTATTTTAACAGAAACCTGATCTTCTCTTGACAGAGCACTGGCCGTACTAACAGGAGGCTTAGTGCACTAAGCATTAAGCTTGCGCTAATTAGCGCACTCTCTGCGGCGCGTTAAGGTAACTATTGTTACTACAGTATTGTAGCTACAGGTGAATTTTTCACCTGTAGCTTTGAAACATTTACATTAGTTTTGATGAAAACAAATTTAAATGTTTAAAGGAACACTGAACCCAAAATTTTTCTTTCATGATTTAGATAGAGCATGAAATTTTAAGCAACTTTCTAATTTACTCCTATTATCAAATTTTCTTCATTCTCTTGAATTTGAAATGGAAGAATATAAGTTTTTTTTTAATTTTTTTAATCTTAAATGAATTTGTATTCAGTTTTTGAATGTAAGGTAACACTTAGGGACACGCAGGACCCTGTTCAAACATAAACAGACAAAAAGGAACGGACACGCAGGTCCGGTTGCAATAGCTGTCAAACATTGATACATCATAAGTAAACTGCAGGGATTTGTGGTGAAAATAATTCACCAAGATTGAACCCTAGTGTGGGCTCAGAATATGGGGGGGGGGGGGGGGGGTGATGCATATAATTTAAATTGAATGTTCCAAAGAGCAAGTCCGGAAGAAATTGCTGTACTATGTAGTAATGGGTATGTCAATATAGATTAAGAGCAGGTTCTGCCAACATCTAGAGATGTGGGTAACAAGAAAAAATTCCAGAGACAAGTGAGATGCAAATTGTACCCAGTACACACTGTACGTAGCGTCCACTGTACCTATCACTCATTGTGCCTAGCCCACACTGAACCTAGCACTCATTGCACTCAGCACTCATTGTACCTTGCACACGCCATACCCAGCCCACACTATACCCAGCACACGTTATACCTAGCACACGCTGTACTTGGCACACGCCGTACCCAGCACACACCGTGCCCAGCACACATAGTACCTAGCACACACTGGAGTTAACACTCATTGAACCCAACATACTTTGTACCCAGCACACACAATGCCCAGCACACACTGAACCCAGCACTCATTGTACCTAGCACTCATTGTACCTAGCACACACTGTACCTAGCACTAATTATACCTAGCACACACTATACCTAGCACTCATTGTACCTAGCACACAATGTACCCGGCACACATTGCACCTAGCACACATTGTACCTAGCACACATTGCACCCAGCATACATTGTACCTAGCACACATTGTACCTAGCACACATTGTAACAAGCACACATTGTACCTAGCACACACTGTATTTAACACACACTGTACCTAGCCTACGCTGTACCTAGCTCTCACTGTACCTAGCACATGCTGTACTGTGGACGCGCTGTATCCAGCAAACGCTGCGCCTAGCACACATACCTAGCACACATTGTACCTAGCACACATGATACCTAGTACTCACTGTACCTAGCACACGCCGTACCCAGCACCCGCCTTGCCTAGCAAACGCGGTACCTAGCATACATTGAACCTAGTACACATTGTACCTAGTACATATTGTACCTAACACACATTGTACCTAGCACACATTGTACCTAGCACACATGGTACCTAGCACACATGGTACCTAGCACACATTGTACCTAGCACACATTGGACTTAGCACACATTGTACTTTGCACACATGGTACCTAGCACACATTGTACCTAGCACACATTGGACTTAGCACACATTGTACCTTCCACACATTGTACCTAGCACACAACACATTGTACCTAACACACATTATACATAGCACACATTGTAACTAGCCCACGCTGTACCTAGCTCTCACTGTACCTAGCACACACTGTACTGTGGATGCGCTGTATCCAGCACACGCTGTGCCTAGCACACATTATACCTAGCACACATTGTACCTAGCACACATGATACCTAGCACTCATTGTACCTAGCTCACCCAGTATCTAGCACACGTCGTACCCAGCACCCGTCTTGCCTAGCACACGCGGTACCTAGCACACATTGAACCTAGCACACATTGTACCTAACACACATTGTACCTAACACATATTGTACCTAGCACACATTGTACCTAGCACACATTATGCCCAGCACACACTGCACCCAGCACACACTGTATCCAGCACACATTGTACCCAGCACACGCTGTACCCAGCACACGCTGTACCCAGCACACACTGAACCTAGCACTCATTGTACCCGGCACTCATTGTACCTAGCACTCGTTGTACCTAGCACTCGTACCAAGCACTCATTGTACCTAGCACACGCTGTACTTAACACCCACTGAACCTAGCTTATGCTGTACCTAGCCCACACCGTACCCGGCACCCACCTTGCCGAGTACACGCAGTACCTAGCACGCATTGAACCTAGCACACATTGTACAGCACACAAAATACCTAGCAAACAAAGTGCCTAGCACACACAGCTCCTAACACATACAGAACCTAGCACACACAGAACCTAGCACACACAGAACCTAGAACCCACAACACCTAGCTCACACTGCACCTAGCTCACACAGCACCTAGCTCACACAGCACCTAGCACACACAGCACCTAGCACACACAGTACCCAGCACCCACAGTACCCAGCACACACAGTACCCAGCACACACAGTACCCAGCACACACAGTACCTAGCATACACAACACCAAGCAAAAACAATGCCCAGCATACGCAGTACCAAACAGACACAATCCCCAGCTCAAACAGTAACTATCACACACAGTACAAAGCACATACAGTACCTAGCACACCTAGGAACCCACGCTGTATTAGAGTATACAAATAACAAAATATAATTGTGCTACACTTTAACCCTTTGGAAGATGGATGCCTTTAAGCTATGTACAGTGACATACTGGGAGTAAACTTACAATGGAGGTTACATGAATGTTAAGGAGGGTAGTACAATAATCTACGGTAATATAGTAAACGTAAATGTTCATAGATAACTAGCATAACTAAACAGTGACGTCACTAGGGGGGGGGGCGGGCCGCACCCGGGTGACACCCTCCAGGGGGTGACACCAAAAAAAAAATTTTTTTTTTTTTTATTTTTTAATTTTTTTAATTTTATTGAAATTCAAAGAAATACAATGTTGAGATGCATGGAATTTTTTTTTTATTAGAGGGGCTGGCATTTGTGAACATTGGTGGGACTGGGGAAGATGTAGACACACAATTTTTTTGCCCCTTGAGCCAGTGCTGCAATTTCAACAAATAGTTTTCCCGGCTGCTTTTGCTTGTTTGTACTTTGCTTCTCCCCTGCCCAATTTCGCTATGAATGTTGTGGGCATGCCGTGGGGCTTGCAAAGTTGCGCTGCTAGCCTAAACCTGCCTGCCTATCTGTGCTCACTGCTCAGTGACATGTGGAGCAGTGGAGTCACTCACTGCTGTGCTGTCTCTCTAAACGGGAACTGGCAAATCATGAGGGGATGCCTGGCACCTGACCGCATGACTGTTTGACACTGTCTTTAAAGTGAAGGAACCACGTATGATGCCCACCAGACCATTATGGTTACGGTACACTAAGTGCACACTGAACAGGTAGGAGGGCGGGCGGGGGTCTGGGGGTGGGCAGAGTGCAGAGGTGATTGGCCATAAGAAGCGGTAGGCACGCGGCCCGGGGCTGTGCACTGACAGGCTTGGAACAGAGTCAGAGAGCAGAATTTTCATAGTTTTCACCTAAAACTTTTCTTTAGTGATTTATTTTTAGAGTGCTCTGTTTATCTTTCATTTGATGCTCTGCTGAGCCAGGGAGCAGCTCTAGGCATGAGCTTCATAATTAATGCAGTGCAGTTTACATATTTTGTAAGTGTGTGTCTGAGTTTGTGTGTGTGTGTCTGAGTGTGTTTCTGAGTGTTTGTGTGTGCATCTGAGTATGTTTTAAGTGTGCCTGAGTGTTTGTATGTGTGTTTGCCTGTGTTTTTGTGTGTGTCTGCTTTCTGGGGGGGGGGTGACACCATAACTTACCGCACCGGGTGACACCAACCCTAGTGACGCCACTGTAACTAAACCTTAACTAGAGTATAGCAGTAAACTGAATGGAAGGATACCCCTAAACATGATATCAAAGGTTGCTATATGCATGCTTGAAACTGTATAATGAGCACATCAAGCCCTGGTTTTTTAAGTACTAAATGAACAGAAAATTCCCACAATGTATATGCATATCAGTCTCCCTCTTGAAAACAGTTGGAGCGATAAATAAGATTTTGCGTGTCTCATTCTGATAGCTCAGATCATCCTGAACAAACTTTTCCCAGTCTGTGATGTTTTAACTAACGCCGGCTTTTTGCGAGATATGGAGGCCATCTAGATCAGTTTCAGTTGCCCTTTGCACAACATGCACGGGTGAAGTCATCTCAGTATTTGTGAAAGGGCTTGTGTCACAGTATTTTTCCTCCATGGCAGGTTATAGGCTCTGCCCTCATGTGTGCCTTAATAGCCTGGTTTACCCGAGTTTCAGGAGCACTGCATCTCATCTGGGGATATCCTGCTGCGTGGCTAAAATGGCGCTTCCAGAGCTCATGTATGCAATGTCTCACATAAAGCAAAACAATCAAACAGTCAACACTTACTCTTTAAACACTCCGGAGCGGATCCCCGACCCTCCGGAGTGCAGCAGCATGCCTTGTAAAGTCAGATTCAGATGCTATCATGTGTTCCCGCAGAATGTACAGTCAGGGTATGAATAGGCGACTAACACTCAGGTCTTTCCTTAACTCCTTTCAGTCTTTAATGTGTGATCTGCCTATATTTAATACCTGCTTAGATCCTGATGTGCAGTTATTTATCAAGGATGGTAGTTCTGCCTGCTTTAATCTAATTCTTTCCTGAAGATTTCAGGCTCTTTAATGAGCCAGAGACTTCCAAGGTAGGCCGAAGCCTGGGATTTTCCTGAAAATCTCTGGAACTCCTTTCTGGGTAGATCGAAATTTGTCTCAAACTCAGCCAAATTTCAGCCAATGGTCCCTTGTAGTGAGTAAATACTGCTCCAAAGTTTTCTGGGAATCAGCTCCTAAATCGTGCTTTTAGGGCTAATAAATGACAGGTTTTAACTAGAGCTCTGTTAAATTGTGACTGTCTAGGCTGCTGGCTAGCTCCGCCCCCCAAGAATATAAGTTTAGATGCCAGCCCATTTTTGGTGAACAACCTGGATTGTCCTTGCTGATTGGTGGATAAATTCATCCACAAATAAAAAAAGTGCTGTCCAGAGTTCTGAACGTAAAAAAAAGTTTAGATGCCTTCTTTTTCAAATAAAGATAGCAAGAGAACGAAGAAAAAATTGATAATAGGAGTAAATTAGAAAGTTGCTTAAAATTGCATGCTCTATCTGAATCACGAAAGAAAAATTTTGAGTTCAGTGTCCCTTTAATTAAAATCCAGTATTCGTTTAGTTTTCAACTAAACTAACACCAAATAGTGTTGCCACCGAATTTTCGGGAAAACAAACATCCCTGAATATTTGGAAGAAAATTTTGTCTAAATTGAAAAGTTCTTAGATTCACATCTCTAGTATGTTGTGTATTTTATTTATTGGGTGGAGGTGTGCAGGATTGTATTTGACATAGGGGTAATTATAAGGAGAATTAAATATACAGTTTGGCAAAAAAGTATTTAGTCAGCCACCAATTGTGCAAGTTCTCCTACTTAAGAAGATGAGAGAGGCCTGTAATTTTCATCATAGGTATACCTCAACTATGAGAGACAAAATGTGGAAACAAATCCAGACAATCACATTGTCTGATTTGGAAAGAATTTATTTGCAAATTATGGTGGAAAATAAGTATTTGGTCAATATCAAAAGTTCATCTCAATACTTTGTTATATATCCTTTGTTGGCAATGACAGAGGTCAAACATTTTCTGTAAGTGTTCACAAGGTTGTCACACACTGTTGCTGGTATGTTGGCCCATTCCTGCATGCAGATCTCCTCTAGAGCAGTGATGTTTTGGGGCTGTCGCTGGGCAAGACGGACATTCAACTCCCACCAAAGGTTTTCTATGGGGTTGAGATCTGGAAACTGGCTAGGCCACTCCAGGACCTTGAAATGCTTCTTACGAAGCCACTCCTTCCGGGTGGTGTGTTTGGGATCATTGTCATGCTGAAAGACCCAGCCACGTTTCATCTTCAATGACCTTGCTGATGGTAGGAGGTATGCACTCAAAATCTCACAATACATGGCCCCATTCATTCTTTCATGTGTTCAGTAATCCTGTTCCCTTTGCAGAGAAACAGCCCCAAAGCATGATGTTGCCACCCCCATGCTTCACAGTAGGTATGGTGTTCTTTGGTTGCAACTCAGCATTCTCTCTCCTCCAAACATGACGAGTTGTGTTTCTACCAAACAGTTCTACTTTGGTTTCATCTGACCATATGACATTCTCCCAATCCGCTTCTGGATCATCCAAATGCTCTCTAGCATACTTCAGATGGGCCCCGACATGTACTGGCTTAAGCAGGGGGACACGTCTGGCACTGCAGGATCTGAGTCCCTGGCAGCGTAGTGTGTTACTGATGGTAGCCTTTGTTATATTAGTCCGAGCTCTCTGCAGGTCATTCACTAGGTCCCCCTGTGTGGTTCTGGGATGTTTGCTCACCATTCTTGTGATCATTTTGACTCCACGGGATGAGATCTTGCATGGAGCCCCAGATCGAGGGGAAATACTTATTTTCCACCATAATATTCAAATAAATTCTTTCTAAATCAGACAATGTGATTGTTTGGATTTGTTTCCACATTTTGTCTCTCATAGTTGAGGTATACTTATGATGAAAATTACAGGCCTCTCTCATCTTCTTAAGTGGGAGAACTTGCACAATTGGTGGCTGACTAAATACTTTTTTGCCCCACTGTATTTTAAGTTATTTGTAGAAGTAGGAAGAACTATTTAGGTAATTTAAAAAATGAAATGAAACAAAACAAATAGGCACGAGCAAAAAGGGGTTTATCGCAAACGCAATCGTGATTTACGCTAGAATGATTACTATACCTTCAAAGGTCTGGTTAACTGTTTCGCAAAACAAAAAAGTGTCACAAGACACATCATACATACATTACAGAGTACAGTTACACTCATGACAACACTAATATAAATTATATTTTTAAAAAAGGACACAACAGTTATAAAGGCTCAAAGATATGAGGTCTCAGGCAAAAGGCAGGCAAAGGTCTTTAACACAGATACATACATATACATGTCTAAAGATACAGGGAGTGCAGAATTATTAGGCAAATGAGTATTTTGACCACATCATCCTCTTTATGCATGTTGTCTTACTCCAAGCTGTATAGGCTCGAAAGCCTACTACCAATTAAGCATATTAGGTGATGTGCATCTCTGTAATGAGAAGGGGTGTGGTCTAATGACATCAACACCCTATATCAGGTGTGCATAAATATTAGGCAACTTCCTTTCCTTTGGCAAAATGGGTCAAAAGAAGGACTTGACAGGCTCAGAAAAGTAAAAAAATAGTGAGATATCTTGCAGAGGGATGCAGCACTCTTAAAATTGCAAAGCTTCTGAAGCGTGATCATCGAACAATCAAGCGTTTCATTCAAAATAGTCAACAGGGTCGCAAGAAGCGTGTGGAAAAACCAAGGCGCAAAATAACTGCCCATGAACTGAGAAAAGTCAAGCGTGCAGCTGCCAAGATGCCACTTGCCACCAGTTTGGCCATATTTCAGAGCTGCAACATCACTGGAGTGCCCAAAAGCACAAGGTGTGCAATACTCAGAGACATGGCCAAGGTAAGAAAGGCTGAAAGACGACCACCACTGAACAAGACACACAAGCTGAAACGTCAAGACTGGGCCAAGAAATATCTCAAGACTGATTTTTCTAAGGTTTTATGGACTGATGAAATGAGAGTGAGTATTGATGGGCCAGATGGATGGGCCCGTGGCTGGATTGGTAAAGGGCAGAGAGCTCCAGTCCGACTCAGACGCCAGCAAGGTGGTTTTGGCTGGTATCATCAAAGATGAGCTTGTGGGGCCTTTTAGGGTTGAGGATGGAGTCAAGCTCAACTCCCAGTCCTACTGCCAGTTTCTGGAAGACACCTTCTTCAAGCAGTGGTAAAGGAAGAAGTCTGCATCCTTCAAGAAAAACATGATTTTCATGCAGGACAATGCTCCATCACACGCGTCCAAGTACTCCACAGCGTGGCTGGCAAGAAAGGGTATAAAAGAAGAAAATCTAATGACATGGCCTCCTTGTTCACCTGATCTGAACCCCATTGAGAACCTGTGGTCCATCATCAAATGTGAGATTTACAAGGAGGGAAAACAGTACACCTCTCTGAACAGTGTCTGGGAGGCTGTGGTTGCTGCTGCACGCAATGTTGATGGTGAACAGATCAAAACACTGACAGAATCCATGGATGGCAGGCTTTTGAGTGTCCTTGCAAAGAAAGGTGGCTATATTGGTCACTGATTTGTTTTTGTTTTGTTTTTGAATGTCAGAAATGTATATTTGTGAATGTTGAGATGTTATATTGGTTTCACTGGTAAAAATAAATAATTGAAATGGGTATATATTTGTTTTTTGTTAAGTTGCCTAATAATTATGCACAGTAATAGTCACCTGCACACACAGATATCCCCCTAAAATAGCTAAAACTAAAAACAAACTAAAACTACTTCCAAAACTATTCAGCTTTGATATTAATGAGTTTTTTGGGTTCATTGAGAACATGGTTGTTGTTCAATAATAAAATTAATCCTCAAAAATACAACTTGCCTAATAATTCTGCACTCCCTGTATATCTGCTTGTATATAGATAGATATATTGTACCAAAATACCATCAGATGTATGTAGAAATATGTATTTATGAATAAATAGAACATTTTCTTCTATGTGAAGAAATTTGGAATGTGAAATATTCATATTTTACTGTTGGGTTAGCGCACTTGAGAATATGCGATCGTGTCAGTAGGGTGTTAGTTTTTTTCCACTTATGTTGTTCCATTTACTTCTATGGGGGATTACATTAATGTGTGCACAATATTCTAACTTGCGTGTTGAGTTAACAAGCGAGCGAAAACATTTTTCTTTCAACTTGTAATACGACACGTGCAAAAAACTTACTTCTAGCGGAGTTAGCGCTCGAGAGGGTGTGTTAAATACTGCTCCACTTGTAATCTGGCCGAAAATGTTTACTGGGTGATTTTATGTAATAATAAGAAAAGTTATAGCTTGGTCTTATATTTAAAGTATAGTTTTAGTTCTGAGGCGTTTTTATGAACAATATGAGTACTATGAAGCTATTTTATGAGTGCACTAGAAGGTTTTTATACACTCACTATATGCACATCAGTAATCTGATAAAAAAGCATGCATCAGAATTATTATGTTAAATTAAATGCATACATTGGAGCCGTGAGTACCACACACAGTTAGAATTTGCTTAGCTCAGATATTCTCCATTCTCCAGAGCTGGCAGCAATGCCTTTTCTAAGACTCCCTCCTGCTTTTTATTCTCTGTTTGACAGTTTGATCACTGGATGCCCGCAGAGCTTGCTTTTTCGTCTGTTAGTCGACATTAGTGCGTAAAAGTGTTTGCTATCCTGCCAGGAGAGAGCTGAGCTGACTCAGATGCTATCACATGAAGCCTTTCTGCATGGCTACACATGTGTTACCCGCTCATTAGCTGTTCTTCTGGCCCGGCTGATCTGAAGCCCTCACATAGCATAGGCAGCTGGAACTGACAGCATGGCAGGGCCTCTGCTACTGAGCTTATAGCCGTTGTGGGGCGGAGAATGGGATGATTAGACAGCATTGGCATGCAAACTCCCACCAGACCATAAGATCACTAATCTAAAAGTCTGGCAAAAGAAAAGTCAGGAAAGTCACCAAAATATAGCTTTATTCATAACTTATGTTTAAACAAATACCTTTTAAACTGATTTTTTTTTTCAAGCTGCTTGATTTGCAGAATAAGAGCAGTATGAGAGAGGGAAAATGTTAAAATTGCAGGGGAAAAAAAACAAATTGAAAAATTATATGCTTTATATCATATACCCATAAGCGTTCTCCAAACCTATAATACTAGGCAAAGCAGATTTGTTTTAAAGTTAACATCTGCCAGTCCTGTTTTTCTGATGACAATCCAAATTCTTGATATTGATTGAATAACATATTTGTGGGGTCATTTTTTACTTATCAAATTGCACAGCTAAAAGGATTTGATAAACCCCAGGCAAAATGTTTTTGAATGCAATATTGGTTTTGCTCATGGGCAAACACACACTGACATTACTCCTTCCACACTGGATAAGGTTAGGAAGCAATGTCACCAAATACAAATGCTTTCCTTCTCAATTTAAGTTAAAGAAAATAATAATAAACCCTTTTTAAAAAAATATTTAAAAAAAAAAACAAGATTAAAAACACCTGCAAATTATGGGCTAGCTTACGAGTGGAGCGCAAATTAGCGCTCCCACTAGTGCGTTAAAGGCATATTAAACCCAAATTTTTTTCTTTCATGATTCAGCTAGAGCATGCAATTTTAAGCAACTTTCGAATTTAGACCTTTTATCAATTTTACTTTGTATCTTTATTTGAAAAGCAATAATGAAAGCTTAGGAGCCGGCACATTTTAGGTTAAGCACTTGGGTAGCGCTTGCTGATTGGTGGCTAAATGTATCCACCATCAGCTAGCGCTATCCAGGGTAATGAACCAAAAATGCGCCGGCTAATTTTTTATTCCTGCTTTTTTCAAATAAAGATACCAAGAGAACAAACAAAAATATTGATAATAGGAGTAAATTAGAAAGTTGCTTAAAATTGCATGCTCTGAATCATAAATGAAAAAAATTGGATTTAGTATCCCTTTAACTTCGCTTTTGCATGCTTTGGGCAGCACACGTATTACAAGTTGAAATAAAGAGTTTTCGCACAAGAGCTTACCCGATGCGCGTATATAACCTTGAACTTCGAATATAGCAAAAGCTTAAACGTATTCCCCCATAGACTTCAATGAAGCACAAAAAGGGGGGGAAAACACCCATACTCACGTGCAAAGCAGATAGCATTTAAAAAAGTGCTCTAAACCCGACATGAAGTATGAATATTTCACATTCATTATGTTCTTCACATAGAAGAATATGTTATATTTATTCTTAAATGCATATTTCTATATATACACCGGTATATATATATATATATATATATATATATATATATATATATATATATATGTGTGTGTGTGTGTGATTTTTTTGTAAAATATCTATCTATCATCTATCTATCTATCTATCTATCTATCTATCTATCTATCATCTATCTATCTATCTCTCTCTATATATATATATATATATATTTATATATATATATATATATATATATATATATATATATAAAAAATGATTACATTTAGGTATACTGTAGCTATATATAGATAGATATAGAAATATCTATTTAAAATTACTTAGAACATATTCCCCTATTTGAACAACATTGAAATGTGAAATATTTACAGTTCATACACTGTTAAAAGCTTTATTAAGCGGATCTGAAACCCACATTTTTTCTAATTTACTCCTATTATTTTTCTTGGTATCTTTATTTGCTACATTTAGCCACCAATCAGCAAGCACTACCCAGCTGCTAAATCAAAAATGGGCCGGCTCCTAAGCTTCCTTTCCTGCTTTTCAAATAAAGATACCAAGAGAATGAAAAAAGAATTAAAATAGGAGTAAATTAGAAAGGTGATTAAAATTGCATGCTGTATCTGAATCATGAAAGAAAGAAATTGGATATCATATCCCTTTAAATATGAATATTGGATAAATATGATTGTTCATGTTTTCAGCTACTTAACTGCAAAGGGCTCCAATGCACTATATATGTATACATATGATCTTATGAGTTTATATGTGTATATATGTCTGTAAATACATATATACATATATAAATATACATATACATATTTAGACATGTGTATGTATATGTATCTCCATGTTAAAGAACCTTAGACCTTTAACTGTAATGTACAATGTTTTTTGATGTATTTTGTGTAACTTTTTGTCTCACGTAACAGTTAACTAGAAAGTCACGCTAACCCGACCCATGTTAAATTCAATTATGTTTATTTTCAACTCGCAATTCACGCACTACTTCCGACACGCGCAAAGAGCCGCGATAAACTCCTTATGGCTTGTGCTCTACAGTTACTGTGCCACTAGTAATCTTGCCCTTTGTAGGGTTACTACCTTTTACCAAGCTAATACTTGGACACTTCTGAAGGAGTGTGGCATGAAGGTGTGGTTTGTGGGCGTGACTTCACACATTTTTGGTCTGCCGTTAAGATTTGTGCCTTGTAGTTATGTATATTTATTACAGGTGACCTAATTTGACCTAACTTAAAATAGTCTTTATTTTGTACATGCTAAACTTTAAACAATACAAAAAGTTGCTAACTTGCAAGTGCCGTGAACAGTCACAGAAAATCAATTGTTAAAGGGACAGAAAACTAAACATGGCCGTTAATGCATATCTATGCGTGTCTGAATAGCGATTAAAGCTGAATTTCAAGTCACTTTAACTTTACTAGCAATTACTATGTAATCACAAATTTGTATTTACTACTGTAATAAATATTTTGTATAGCTTACTATTACTTTAAGAGCAAAGCATTGCATTCATTTAGTTTCACAGTGCTTTTCCTGCTATTACTAACGGTCGCTGCCCCCCCCCCCCTCAGCATGAGTGGAGCGCTATTTATAAACAGCTTACTAGTTACCATTGATCTCCAGCAACAAATCAAATTAGTTAACTATAGCTATCTCTATGATCCAGCAATAAAATCTCATAGCTTTCATAATACTCAAATGTATTCAATTACAGCATCTGTTGTTAACATAAGCAATGGTTGTAATTTTCATAGCAAAAATTTGTTTAGAATAGCTGTTTATATTAACTCATTTTCAGCAGGATAATTAGCCACAATTTTTTTTTAATATGTTGTATATGAAATGTTTGCCTAATGGGCCTTAGAAGACTTGACCTGTTCATGATTTCTATAATGCATTGACAGTTTTACTTTTTTCTTGTTTCTCTATCACTATTATACGAAGGTATTTGTCAACGTATGAAATGCCCATGAGGCCTTGCTAATAAATCAAGGTACTATTACAAGGTATTCTCTTTTTAACATTGGTCTATTAACTATGCCACTCCCAATTGGCAGTCCATGTCTCCAGTTGAAGTTCAAGGCTGAAATAGACTATACCCATTTGACCCGTAAGAAAGCACTCCCAGTGAAGAAACAAACGCATAAGGATAGAAACATGTCTTAGTGTTACTTTTCCCAGATGAGAGAGCCAGTTTGACTCTGCATATTTTAAATATTATTATTTTAACTGTGAGATATAATATCTTTAAAAAATGGGTATCAAAGACACCTCCTTCTCTCTCGTCAGTGCTGAGGGATATCCAAGCTCAGATTATTTTTGAATCCTTTCATCTACAGCAGCTATCTGAAAAAAGAATTAGAAAGTTCTTGGAAGGCTGGGGCTCCGGTTATTAAGTCTTATACTTCCTGCCTCCAGAAGCAGATCTTACTGCCCTTTCTAGCCTTGGTAAGTTTTGCTGAGCTGGTCATACTGCAGGTATTTCCGGATACCTGGATAAGGAATGGCTGCGATATAGATTAAGAAGGGAAAATGAAAATTTAGATAGGGTGGCCGATATATAATATCATATCCGACTTCGTGTGTGTGTGCGTGGGGGGGGTTCTCTCCCTTCTTTTTCTTTTCTTTTTTTTTTATTTTCTCCTTTTTTCTTTTTTCTTGTTTCTTTTGTGTTGTTGTGTCCTTTTTGTTGTTTTTATTTATGTATATACTTGAAAAATATTAGCCATTATAATGTTATCTGATTGGGGTAATTGGATAAGGACAAAATACAGTTCGAAATTTCTTTTTGTCTGTTTTTTTTATCTGTTCATATATTAATAGAGATATTTTGATTGTAGATATTTTGATTGTCCTGCGTGACAGTGATTATGTTGAGATTATGGTATTTTTCTTTGTATGGAATGGCTAAGCTTAAATAAAGATATTAAAAAAAAAAAAAAAAAAGAAACATGTCTTTAATAGGTTGCCATATCTAAGAATAGCTGCACGCCCGAATCTTCCAGGCAGTGGCATCAAATGAAGAGATAGAGATAGACTTCTTTAGAGAAAGAAAAGTTTGGCACTCCTTCTAAAATGCCAAAAAGCTTTATTTTGACAAAGAATTCAACAAGGATGCAGATAAAAGACACACATCTTACGGGCTTCGGCTATATGATTTTATTATTTTAAGTGTAAAAGTGTGATAATTTGCGTTTAGCTTTTTTATATAACTAATCGCACCAAAAAAAATCTTGAAACATTAAATGCGGCGTGAACCAAAAAAATTTGGGAACCACTTGTCTAGTCAAAATTAAACTCTCATGATACAGAGCATGCAATGTAAAGCAACTTTCTAATTTACTCTTATTATCAATTTTTCTTCATTCTCTTGGTATCTTTATTTGAATATAAGCTTAGGAGCCAGACCATTTTTGGTTCAGCACCTGGGTAGCACTTGCTGATTGGTGGCTACATTTAGACATCCATCAGAAAGTGCTACCCAGGTGCTGAACCTAAAATGGGCGGGCTCCTATGCTTACATTCTTGCTTTTTCAAATATATATACCAAGAGAGCAAAGAAAAATTGATAATAGGAGTAATTAGAAAGTTGCTTGAAATTGCCAGCTCTATCTGAATCATGAAAGTTTAATTTTGACTAAACTATTTGGAAACAAACAAACAAACAAACAGCGTTAAAATTGTTTTAAAGGCATATACCGTATCAGAAGGTGTTTGATGTCAGGGAAGGGCTCAAAGGTATTTAACACTTTACTTCAGGCCTCAAGTTGTCCTAACCTTTTAGTGCTGTTATGTGTTGTGCAACACATAGCTCGCAACTTTTAATATGAGTGATGCTTAGCGCTAAATATTTTCACCAGCCAGAGTCCGGCTGCGAAAATTGAAATATAACGCGCCATTGGAAGCAGTCGATAAACAAAATTGCTTCCCACAGCATATTTATCGGTTTGTGAGCTCACGCAAACCTAATTACGGCTCAATGGAAGTGAGCCCAAAGTGTTTACTGTCACGTTAACTGCTTAGTGTTTCTCACTGGATCCTCCACTCTTTATATGTCCAGTTTTCCACACTCTCACTTGATAGAGTCTCAGTATATGCCTTATAAGTTACTTTTTTGTCTTCACAGCATGTACAACATCTCTGTAGAAACACACTGGTTTCCTTTTTTATTTTACTCTTACAAGCATACATATTGTGTGGTACAATTACTTCTAAAATAGAATTCTTCAAATATTTTCACGGTTCCTGTACTCCCTTTAGCAATGTGTGCCCTTTTATAGAATTGTTAAGGTATTTTTTTCACATTTAAGAAAAATCAGACTTTGTAAAATATAAAACTTCTGTTGCAGTTTAGTTGCACAGTGCTTGTAACTGTAGGCTAAACAATGTGATCACTGGACATTAAAGGGGTATGAAACCCAAAATGTGTCTTTCATGATTCAGATCAAACATGCAATTCTAAACAACTTTCCAATTTACTTCTATTATATAATTTGCTTTGTTTGATTGACAAAGGAATTAATAATTGCTAAGGCAAATAAGCTTAAAGGGACATGAAATCCAAATGTTTTCTTTAGTGATTTAGACAGAGCATGCTATTTTAAACAACTTTCCAATTTACTTCTATTATTTAATTTGCTTCCTTCTCTTGTTATACTTTGCTCAAAGGTTTATCTAGGAAAGCTCAGGAGCAGCAAAGAAACTAGCTTCTAGCTGCTGATTGGTTACTGCATATATATACAGATTGTCATTGGCTCACTCATGTGTTTAGTTAGAATCCAGTAGTGCATTGCAGCTCCTTCAACAAATTATACCAAGAGAATGAAGCAAATTTGATAATAGAAGTAAATTGGAAAGTTGTTTAAAATTGCATGTTCTACCTAAACCATGAAAGAAATGTTTTGGGTTTTATGTCCCTTTTAGAGAGATCAAGTTGACTATAAGAATGAACAAAAATATAACTGGAAACCTAAATACAGACGAATGAATTATGTTGATGATTTGAGACATAATATACAGACATCAAATAATAAAAACAAAAATAATAAGGGAAATAAAAATGAAGATAAAATAGCCCCTAGAATGGATCATAATAAAGAACCAGTTAATAATGAAAAAATAGTAAACCACAAGCAATGAAGCGTATAGACACTTCTAATAAAACAACTAATCAGATTAGTAGTAATAGATATGATAATTTAAGTGATTCTAATATGGATATGTATAGTGAGGGAGCAAGGCCTAAAGCTACTAATGGTAATAATAAATTAAGACCACTAATGTCTCTTTTTTTAAAGTCCCCAAAGAAAATGACCAAATGGAAGCCAAATGTAGAGACATGGGGGCCTATTTATCAAAGGTCTTGCGGACCTGATCCGACAGTGCGGATCAGGTCCGCAAGACCTCGCTGAATGTGGAGAGCAACGCCGCCCCCTGCTGACTCGTGGTCAATAGGCCACCAGCAGGGAGGTGTCAATCAACGATCGGGTTGAATTCCGGCGATTCCTGTCCGCCTCATCAGAGAAGGCAAACAGGGTTATGGAGCAGCGGTCTTTAGACCGCTACTTCATAACTGCTGTTTCTGGCGAGTCTGAAGACTCGCCAGAAACACGGTCCCACAAGCTCCGTTCAGAGCTTGATAAATGGGCCTCATGGAGAGACCAGAGATGGGAGCAAAACCCATATCCAAGGGGGAACTGGTATCAAGGAGGGGAAAACTATATAAGGGAACAAAACAGACAGTTCAGAAAAAGAAGATACAGTGAAAACGAGGATGTAGAGGGGGAAAGAAAAAGCAATTACAAAAACACAAGGTGGAACTAAATAATCAGAATAAGGCGAGTATATACAATATAATATTAAAAACATTTTTTTGCAAATAAAGAGAACCAGTTTGCTGGCAAACATAAAAGTATTCTCACTGGGGAAGATATTACTACTTTGGAAACTTTACATACACTGCAGGGTGTGGATAACATTAAATCCAATGCCAGTCCTGATAGGGAGATATGTATTCATAGTGATAAGAGAAAGCAATCTTCCTTTCATCCAAAACATGCACAAGGAGAATATATTAAAATGTTTAAGAATCTTATTGAGAAAGAATTGGATAAATGACACTTAAATAAGAATTATTCTGATAATTTAACAAAGAATTAAAGGAAAAGCCTGAACCAACTAATGGGAAATGTCAATATTAGTATTCACCCAGCCGATAAGGGTGAGGGAATAGTTATTCAGGACAGGGAGGTGTATGTAACAGAGGCATTACGCCTTTTGAATGATGAGAGTACCTATACCAAGTTCAAATCAGATTCTACTAATAGCTTTCTGAATTAAGTGTACTATTAAATAATGGAGTAAAAGATAAAATTATAACAACGGATGAGTTTAAATTCCTATATCAAGAACACCCTAAATTAGTGGTCATGTACCATCTACTGAAAATATATAAGACACTAGAAAATCCGCCTTGTAGACCTATAGTGTCAGTTATAGACTCTTTAACAACAAATGTATCAAGTTATATAGACTATTTCCTTAACCCATTAGTGTTGGAACTAAAGTCACATCTAAGGGATAGTATACACCTGATACATGAATTAGCAGATGTTAATTGGAAAGAAGGAATGTACCTTATTACTTGTGACGTTACATCCCTTTATACTATTATCCCACATAATTTAGGTATAGAAGCATACAAACACTTTTTAAAAAAGAAAGGCATATTCCCAGAACAACAGATTGCATTTCTTGAAAGTTGCATTAAATATGTATTAGAACACAACTACTTTTTATTTGAAAAGGATTTTTACCATCAAAAATGCGGTACGGTGATGGGGACAAAGTTTGCCCCATCGTATGCAAATCTTTTCATGGGGCTGTTTGAGGAGAGATTTATTTGGAATAATAATGAATTTACAGGTAATTTAATCTTCTACAAACACTTTATTGATGACATGTTTTTGATTTGGGATAGTTTATTGGTAGAAGCTGAGAGATTTATTAAATATCTGAAAAACAATGATTGCAATGTAAATTTTATTAGCAATATTCAAGCCCAATCCATTGAATTTCTGGATCTGACTGTTTTTGTGGAAAATAATGAAATATATACAAAAAAAATTAGGAAAAAGGTTGACAGTAATAGTTTACTACATGCTAAAAGTGGCCACTACAAAAACTGGATAAAAAAATTCCCAAAAGTCAGTTTACTAGAATAAGGCAGAATTGTTCCAGATTAATTGACTATAAAGAAGAAGTTATTGTTTTAAAAGAGAAATTTGTATCTAAAAGTTACAATGAAACTGAACTCTTAAATACTATGGCATCTATTTATCAAGCCGTCAACCGCAAATGCGATGGAATTCCGCAGCGTATTTGTGGCGAGTCTGATTCCCCTTAGTTATCAAACCCTACAGACCGGCAAAAGTAGAATTTTGTGATGTAACATACAATCCGCCGGACTCAGGCCGACACAGATTGATGCTTACGTCATTACAGATGTTCCGAATGCAAATTCGGCACAATCTGACAAATTTTGCTAGTTATCAAATTTCTACCAGTTACGCTCGCCACTATTCCGGCCCAGCGTACCTGCAGGTGGCGGATACCATAGGAATCAATGGGAGTCTGAAAGCAGTGAAAGCTCATGTTCGCTGCTCCCCGATATCCCATTGATTCCTATGGTAACGTTTACACCTAACACCATAACATGTACCCTGAGTCTAAACACCCCTAATCTGCCTCCCCCTACACCGCCGACACTTACATTATACTTATTAACCTCTAATCTGCCACCCCCTACACCGCCGCCACCTACATTATACTTATTATCCCCTAATCTGCCCCACCTACACCGCCGTCACCTACATTATATTTATTAACCCCTAATCGGCCCCCCTACACCGCCGCCACCTACATTATACTTATTAACCCCTAATCTTCCACCCCCTACACCGCCGTCACCTACATTATACTTATTATCCCCTAATCTGCCACCCCCTACAACGCCGCCACCTACATTATACTTATCAACCCCTAATCTGCCGCCCCCTACACCGCCGCCACCTACATTATACTTATTAAGCCCTAATCTGCCATCCCCTACACCGCCGCCACCTACATTAAATTTATTAACCCCTAATCTGCCGCCCCCTACACCGCCGCCACCTACATTATATTTATTAACCCCTAATCTGTCACCCCATACACCGCCTACACCTAGAATTCTATCAGCCAATCGGAATTAAGGTAGGAAAAATCCTATTGGCTGATGCAATCAGCCAATAGGATTGAAGTTCAATCCTATTGGCTGCTCTAATCAGCCAATAGGATTGAGTTTGCATTCTATTGGCTGTTCCAATCAGCCAATAGAATGCGAGCTCAATCCTATATGCTGATTGGATCAGCCAATAGGATTGAACTTCAATCCTATTGGCTGATTGCATCAGCCAATAGGATTTTTCCTACCTTAATTCCGATTGGCTGATAGAATTCTGTCAGCCAATCGGAATTGAAGGGACGGCATCTTGGATGACGTTACTTAAAGGAACCGTCATTGTTCAAGAAGACGTCGGATGAAGAGGATGCTCCGCGTTGGATATCTAGAAGATGGAGCCGCTCCACGCCGGATGGGTGAAGATAGAAGATGCCGTCTGGATGAAGACTTCTGCCCATCTGGAGGACCACTTCTGCCGTCTGGAGGACTACTTCTGCTGGCTTCGTTGAGGACTTTGGCCCGGTTGGGTGAAGACTTCTCACGGTAGGGTGATTTTCAAGGGGTTAGTGTTAGGTTTTTTAAGGGGGGATTGGGTTGGTTTTAGAGTAGGGTTGGTTGTGTGGGTGGTGGGTTTTAATGTTGGGGGGAGTTGTAATTTTTTTTACAGGTAAAAGAGCTGATTACTTTGGGGCAATGCCCCGCAAAAAGACAGTTTTAAGGGCTATTTGTAATTTAGTGTAGGGTAGGGCTTTTTTTATTTTGGGGGGCTTTTTTATTTTGTTAGGGGGATTAGATTAGGTGTAAATAGTTTACAAATTTTGTAATTTGTTTATTATTTTCTGTAATTTAGTGTTTGTTTGTTTTTTTACTTTAGATAATTGAATTTAATTGTATTTAATTGTATTTAGTTTAGGGAATTAATTTAATTATAGTGTAGTGTTAAGTGTAATTGTAACTTAGGTTAGGTTTTTATTTTACAGGTATATTTGTATTTATTTTAACTAGGAAGTTATTAAATAGTTAATAACTAGTTATGTCGCAAACCTAAAATTTTGCGTTTGCGAACGGCGAACATGAATTTCCGCAAAAGTTCACGAACCGGCGAACCAGGCGAACCGCCATAGACTTCAATAGGCAGGCGAATTTTAAAACCCACAGGGACTCTTTCTGGCCACAAAAGTGATGGAAAAGTTATTTCAAGGGGACTAACACCTGGACTATGGTATGCCGGAGGGGGATCCATGGCAAACTCCCATGGAAAATTACATAGTTGATGCAGAGTCTGGTTTTAATCCATAAAGGGCATAAATCACCTAACATTACTAAATTGTTTGGAATAACGTGCTTTAAAACATCAGGTATGATGTTGTATCGTTTAGATAGTGTAAGGTTTTTTTTTTTTAAATGTACACTACTGTTTTAGCAGATATGACTTTCACTGGTGTGACACTGTGCCCTGGCAGGACCTGGAATGCACATGTGTGAGGGAAACTGACTGCTATTATTTCACAGTAAAAAAAGTTTTTTTTTTTTTTTTAAATGTATGTACACTACTGTTTTAGTAGATATGACTTGCACTGGTGTGACACTGTGCCCTGGCAGGACCTGGAGAGCACACGTGTGAGGGAAACTGACTGCTATTATTTCACAATAAAAAAGGTTTTGTTTTTTTAAATGTATGTACACTACTGTTTTAGCAGATATGACTTGCACTGGTGTGACACTGTGCCCTGGCAGGACCTGAAACGCACACGTGTGAGGGAAACTTACTGCTATTATTTCACAGTAAAAAAAGGTGTTTGTTTTTTTTTAAATGTATGTACACTACTGTTTTAGTAGATATGACTTGCACTGGTGTGACACTGTTCCCTGGCAGGACCTGGAGCGCACACGTGTGAGGGAAACTGACTGCTATTATTTCACAAAAAAAAGGTTGTTGTTTTTTAAATGTATGTACACTACTGTTTTAGCAGATATGACTCGCACTGGTGTGACACTGTGCCCTGGCAGGACCTGGAATGCACACGTGTGAAGGAAACTGACTGCTATTATTTCACAGTAAAAAAAAGGTTGGTTTTTTTTTTAAAATGTACACTACTGTTTTAGCAGATATGACTTGCACTGGTGTCACACTGTGCCCTGGCAGGACCTGAAACGCACACGTGTGAAGGAAACTGATTGCTATTATTTCAAATTAAAAAAAGGTTGTTTTTTTTTATTTTTAAATGTACACTACTGTTTTAGCAGATATGACTTGCACTGGTGTCACACTGTGCCCTGGCAGGACCTCAAACGCACACGTGTGAAGGAAAATGACTGCTATTATTTCAAATTAAAAAAAGTTTTTTTTTTATTTTAAATGTACACTACTTTTTTTAGCAGATATGACTTGCACTGGTGTCACACTGTGCCCTGGCAGGACCTCAAACGCACACGTGTGAAGGAAAATGACTGCTGATATTTCAAATTAAAAAAAGTTTTTTTTTTTTTTTTTTAAATGTACACTACTGTTACACCAGATATGAGTGGTGGCACTGGGCAAGTGGGCACAGTATACGCTGTGAGCCTGAGCTGGCAGGCAGGCTGCAATTAGATTACGCAGGGAAAAAAAAAAAGCAGACTGATGTTCTAGCCCTAAAAAGGGCTTTTTGGGGTGCTGTCCTTACAGCAGAGATCAGATGAGTCCTTCAGGACTGTAGTGGACACTGAATACACTAGCCTAGCTATCGATTTCCCTATTAAATCAGCAGCAGCTACACTGTCCCTCCTCTCACTAAGAATGCAGGCTCCGAATGAATCTAAAATGGATGCTGTCCAGGAGGTGGGAGGGTCTGGGAGGGAGTGTCTGCTGCTGATTGGCTGGAATGTGTCTTGTGACTGTGAACTACAGGGTAAAAGTTTACTCAATGATGACAAATAGGGGGCGGATCGAACATTGCATATGTTCGCCGTCCGCTGCAAACGCAAACATGCTATATTCGCTGCGAACTATTTGCGACATCACTATTAATAACTATTTAATAACTATTGTACCTAGTTAAAATAGATACAAACTTGCCTGTAAAATAAAAAAAAAAACTAAGATAGCTACAATGTAACTATTAGTTATATTGTAGCTAGCTTAGGGTTTATTTTTTAGGTAAGTATTTAGTTTTAAATAGTAATAATTTATTTAATGATAGGAATATTTATATTTATTTAAATTATATTTAAGTTAGGGGGTGTTAGGGTTAGGGTTAGACTTAGGTTTAGGGGTTAATAAATTTAATATAGTGGCTGCGACGTTGGGGGCGGCAGATTAGGGGTTAATAAATGAAGGTAGGTGGCGGCGGTGGAGGGGGGGCAGATTAGGGGTTAATAAATATAATGTAGGTGGTGGCGGTGTAGGGGGCGGCAGATTATGGGTTAATAAATATAATGTAGGTGGCGGCTGCGTAGGGGGGGCAGATTAGGGGTTAATAAATATAATGTAGGTGGCGGCGGTGTAGGGGGTGGCAGATTAGGGGTTAATAAGTATAATGTAGGTGGCGGTGGGCTCCGGGAGCAGCGGTTTAGGGGTTAAACAATTTATTTAGTTGCGGCGGGGTCCGTGAGTGGCGGTTTAGGGGTTAATACATTTATTAGAGTTGCAGTGGGCTCCGGGAGGAGCGGTATAGGGGGTAAACAGTATAGTATAGTGTTGGTGTTTAGTGACAGGGTACCAATAAAGCTGGCAAATAGCTCGAAGAGCAGCGAGATCAATGACTGTTAGTTAACAACAGTCCGCTGCTCATCACACCATACTTGGTGCGTGGCTTTTTGACAGCTTTTTTGGTAATTTTGGAGAACGTATTCATGTCCGCGGCAAAGATGTTAGGCGATCTTAGGCGAGCGTATTGGTGCCATCGAATGCAAGTAAGTTGACGGCTTGATAAATTGATGCCTATGTCTGCAGTTGAAGCAAGTGATAGAGATATGTTATTATCAAGTAAAAAAGTTAAGGGCACAATTAATAATCGGCCTACAGTTACATTTATAACCCAATATGGCGAAGGGGTAGGGAAAGTAAAAGGTATCCTCAATAAATATTGGTCCGTATTAACGAGTGATCCATTACTTAATGGCTCTCTTGATAGTAGACCTAATTTGGTTTTCAAGAAGAATACTAATTTGAGGAACCTTTTATCCTCTAGCAAACTAAAGAATAAGGGATCTTTGAATAAAAATTCTAATTTATGTAATAATTTCTTGAAACTGAATGGGACTTACAAATGTAATAAAAGTAGGTGCCCGATGTGCAAATAGATTGACCCACAGAGATCACTAGTGGTATCTAAAATTACTGGACAGGAATTTAAAGTAAAAAATGTTATCACTTCTAAAAGTACATATGTAGTGTATCTGTATTGCAATGTGGGTGTGGCCTTTAGTGAAAAGCACGTGTGACACATCATCCTTGACCATCAAAGGGATAGAGATTGTGCCAACGGATCCTAGAGGTGGTGACCACTTGTTAACTCTTAGGAAGAGAGAGACCTTTTGGATCCACAAGTTGGGACCTGGGGATACTTAATGTGGATATAGATATTGCTGCATTGTAGTTAATTTATTTAATTAATTTAATTATAGTGTAGTGTTAGGTTTAATTGTAACTTAAGTTAGGATTTATTTTACAGGTACTTTTGTATTTATTTTAGCTAGGTAGTTATTAAATAGTTAATAACTATTTAATAACTATTTTATCTAGTTAAAATAAATACAAAGTTGCCTGTAAAATAAAAATAAACCCTAAGCTAGCTACCTATTAATTATATTGTAGCTAGCTTAGGGTTTATTTTATAGGTAAGTATTTAGTTTTAAATAGGAATAATTTAGTTAATGATAGGAATATTTATTTAGATTTATTTAAATTATCTTTAAGTTAGGGGGTGTTAGGGTTAGGGTTAGACTTAGGTTTAGGGGTTAATAAATGTAATATAGTGGCGGCGACGTTGGGGGCGGGAGATTAGAGGTTAATAAATTTAATGTAGGTGGCGGCGGGGTCTGGGAGCAGCGGTTTAGGGGTTAATAAGTATAATGTAGGTGGTGGCGGTGTAGGGGGGGGGCAGATTAGGGGTTAAACACTTTATTAGAGTTGCGGTGGGCTCCGGGAGCAGCGGTTTAGGGGTTAATACATTTATTAGAGTTGCGGCGGTATAGGGGGGAGGATTAGGGGTTAATAAGTATAATGTAGGTGACGGCAGGCTCCGGGAGCGGCGGTTTAGGGGTTAAACACTTTATTTAGTTGCGGCGGTGTAGGGGGGTAGATTAGGGGTGTTTAGACTCGGGGTACATGTTAGGGTGTTAGGTGTAGAAACTACCATAGGAATCAATGGGATATTGGGCAGCAGCGATTATAAGCTTTCGCTGCTGTCAGACTCCCATTGATTCCTATGGCATCCGCCGCCTCCAGGCGGATTTAAAACCAGGTACGCTGGGCCGGAATAGTGGCGAGCGTACCTGGTAGTTTTTTGATAACTTCCAAAAGTAGTCAGATTGTGCCGAACTTGCGTTCGGAACATCTGTAGTGACGTATCCATCGATCTGTGTCGGACTGAGTCCGCCGGATCGTATGTTACGTCACTAAATTCTACTTTTGCCGCTCTGTAGGGTTTGATAACTACTGCGAATCAGGCTCGCCACAAATACGCTGCGGAATTCCAGCATATTTGCTGTTGACAGCTTGATTAATAGAGGCCCAAGAGACAGAAGCAAATTAGATAACAGAAATAATTTGGAAAGTTGTTTAAAATTGCATGCTTTATCTTGATCAGGAAAGATAAATTATACGTTTTATGTCCCTTTAAGTTCTTAACCAAGGACTTTGAACCACATGAAATCTATCTTTAGACAGATAACATTTGACAGACTAATCTGAATGAAATTTGAATTTGTCTAATTTAACAGCTTTTGAAAACTCAATGTATCCTCTTCTAAATGGCAAATGTTGGGTGTTTATTTATCTTTATATATAAGTGTATGGTCAGTTTACATGTTCAATATGATTACCTCCAGTGTTAATACAAAAAATAAATACAAATATAGCTGAGATCACACTTTTAACCAAGAAAATTGTACACATTTAACATAAGACAATCAGAATGCTCATCCATTAATGAAACAAAGTGTTTGGATACATAACTTCCAACCATCCCACATCCTGCTGGATTTTCACGGGTTGGGAGGTATGACCCACTTGCAGTCCTGCCCTGACAATGAAGATAAGTAACCCCAACCCTCTTACCATAACCACAGTCCTCTGCAAGCAGTCCTGCCCACAAATTACTGGTGGACACGTTGATAACTAGAGGCCATTGAATGCAATGGTTTTCCTCGCGGGAGATCTATTTCATAGGTTCTCTGTTATCGGTCGTAGAGATTCATCTCCTACCTCCCTTATTCAGATCGACGATGTACTCTCATATTCCATTACCTCTACTGATAACCGTTTCAGTATTGTTTTGGCTATCTGCTATATGTGGATGGGTGTCTTTCAGTAAGTATGTCTTCATTACTTAAGACACTCTCAGCTATGGTTTGGCACTTTATGCATTAATATAAAGTTCTAAATATATGAGTCATGTTTATGTATATATCCTTTTGCAAAAACATATTTAGGAAATATTTTTCTTACCTGGGGTTTAGTCTTTTTTCAAATTGACTGCTTTTTTAATTAAATTTTGCGGGCAAGGTATGTCCGATGACACAAATTCGTCATTTCCGGGGTCTTAGTTGACACAGAGTTCTTTGCACAAGGTTGCGTCTTCTTTGATGTGAGTGTGTCATTTTCGGATGTTGTTAGCGCCAAAAAAAATTTAGTTGCGTTGTGCGTCACACTTGGCGCCAAATTATTTAATTATTTAAAAACCCCATTCCTATATGCCTCTTGTCTTTTTCTATGTCAGAGGGCTATGCTGTTTGCATTTTTTTCCCATTCATGAAACTGCCATATAAGGAAATTGATCATTTTGCTTTATATGTTGTTTTTTCTCTTACATTTGCAAGATGTCTCAATCTGATCCTGTCTCAGAAATCCTTTAAGTGACGTCATCCAAGATGGCGTCCCTCAAATTCTGATTGGCTGATAGGATTCTATCAGCCAATCATAATTAAGGTAGGAAAAATCTGATTGGCTGATTAAATCAGCCAATCAGATTGAAGTTCAATCCGATTGGCTGATCCAATCATCCAATCAGATTGAGCTCACATTCTATTGGCTGTTCCGATCAGGATGGGCAGGATAGGGGTTAATACATTTATTATAGGTGGCGGCGGTATAGGGGGGGCAGGATAGGGGTTACTAGGTATAATGTAGGTGGCGGTGGGCTCCGGGAGTGGCGGTTTAGAGGTTAATACATTTATTATAGTTGCGGCGGTGTCCGGGAGCAGCGGTTTAGGGGTTAATAACTTTATTTAGTTGCGGGGGGCTCCGGGGGCGCCGGTATAGGGGGTAGAACAGTGTAGTTTAGTGTGAGTGCTTAGTGACAGGCTAGCAATAAAGCTGGAAAAAAGCTTAAGAGCAGCGAAATCGGATGAGTGATAACTATCACAGTCCGCTGCTCATCGCCCCGTACTTGGTGCGCGGCTTTTTGACAGCTTTATTGATAAATTTGGTGAGATTATTCAGGTCCGTGGCGGCGATGGTAGGCGAGCTTAGGCGGGCGTATTGGGGCCGGCGATGGCAGGTAAGTAGACACGTTGATAACTAGAGGCCATTGAATGCAATGGTTTTCCTCGCGGGAGATCTATTTCATAGGTTCTCTGTTATCGGTCATAGAGATTCATCTCCTACCTCCCTTATTCAGATCAACGTTGTACTCTCATATTCCATTACCTCTACTGATAACCGTTTCAGTATTGTTTTGGCTATCTGCTATATGTGGATGGGTGTCTTTCAGTAAGTATGTCTTCATTACTTAAGACACTCTCAGCTATGGTTTGGCACTTTATGCATTAATATTAAGTTCTAAATATATGAGTCATGTTTATGTATATATCCTTTTGCAAAAACATATTTAGGAAATATTTTTCTTACCTGGGGTTTAGTCTTTTTTCAAATTGACTGCTTTTTTAATAAAATTTTGCGGGCAAGGTATGTCCGATGATGCAAATTCGTCATTTCCGGGGTCTTAGTTGACACAGAGTTCTTTGCACAAGGTTGCGTCTTCTTTGACGTGAGTGTGTCATTTCCGGATGTTGTTAGCGCCAAAAAAATTTCAGTTGCGTTGTGCGTCATACTTGGCGCCAAATAATTTAATTATTTAAAAACCCCATTCCTATATGCCTCTTGTCTTTTTCTATGTCAGAGGGCTATGCTGTTTGCATTTTTTTCCCATTCATGAAACTGCCATATAAGGAAATTGATCATTTTGCTTTATATGTTGTTTTTTCTCTTACATTTGCAAGATGTCTCAATCTGATCCTGTCTCAGAAATCACTGTTGGAACCCTGCTGCCTGATAATAGTTCTACCAAAGTTAAGTGCAATTGTTGTAAATTTGTGGAGATTATATCTCCAGCTGTGGTATGTAATAGTTGTCATGATAAGCGTTTACATGCAGAGAATGTGTCCATCAGTAATAGTACAATGCCTGTTGTTCCTTCAACATCTAATGTACATGATATACCTGTGAATATAAAAGATTTTATTGCTGACTGATGCGATTCAGAAGGCTTTGTCTGCCATCCCGCCTTCTAATAAACGTAAAAGGTCTTTTAAAACTTCTCATAAAGTTGATGAAATTTCAAATGACCAACAACATACTCAATTATCCTCCTCTGATTAGGATCTATCTGATTCAGAAGATCCTTCCTCAGATATTGACACTGACAAATCTACTTATTTATTTAAAATGGAGTATATTCGTTCCTTGTTAAAAGAGGTGTTGATTACATTGGATATTGAGGAAACTATTCCTCTTGATATTAAAACTAGTAAACATTTTTATTCTGTTTATAAGCCTCCTGTGTTTACTTCAGAGGTTTTTCCAGTTGCTGATGCTATTTCTGATATGATTTCTAAGGAATGGAATAGGCCTGGTACTTCTTTTATTCCTTCTTCAAGGTTTAAAAAATTGTATCCTTTGCCAGCAGTTAGATTGGAGTTTTGGGAAAAGATCCAGAAAGTTGATGGGGCTATTTTTACACTTGCTAAACGTACTACTATTCCTATGGAAGATAGTACTTCTTTTAAAGTCCCTTTAGATAGGAAACTTGAATATTATCTAAGGAAAGCTTATTTATATTCTGGCTATCTTCTCAGGCCTTCCATTTCTATGGCTGATGTTGCAGCTGCATCAACTTTTTGGTTGGAAAGTCTAGCGCAACAGGAATTGGATCCTGATTTGACTAGCATTGTTCGCTTGCTTCAACATGCTAATCATTTTATCTGTGATGCCATTTTTGATATCATCAAAATTGATGTTAAATCGTTGTGGCTCAAATATTGGAATGCTGACATGGTATCTAAGTCTAGATTACTATCTCTTTCATTGCAAGGTAATAAGTTATTTGGTTCTCAATTGGATTCGATTATTTCAACTGTCAGTGGGGGAAGGGAGTTTTTTTGCCTCAGGATAAAAGACCTAAGGGTAAATCTAAAGCTTCTAACCGTTTTCAATCCTTTCGACAAAATAAGGAACAGAAACCTTATCTTTCCCCCAAAGAATCTGGTTCCAATTGGAAACCTTCTTCAAGTTGGAATAAATCCAGACCATTTAAGAAACCAAAGCCAGCCCCCAAGTCTGCATGAAGGTGCGGCCCTCATTCCAGCTCAGCTAGTAGGGGGCAGATTAAGATTCTTCCAAAACATTTGGGCAAATTCTGTCCAAAATCAATGGATTCAGAGTATTGTCTCTCAAGGGTACCGAATAGGATTCAGAGTAAGACCTCCTGTGAGAAGATTTTTTCTCTCACGCATCCCAGCAAATCCAGTAAAGGCTCATGATTTTCTGAAGTGTGTTTCAGACCTGGAGTTTTCAGGGGTAATCATACCAGTTCCGTTTCAGGAACAGGGTCTGGGGTTTTATTCAAATCTATTCATTGTCCCAAAGAAAGAAAATTCATTCAGGCCAGTTCTGGATCTGAAAATTCTGAATCATTATGTAAGAGTGCCAACTTTTCAAAATGCTGAATATAAGGACTATTCTGCCTTTTGTTCAGCAAGAGCATTATATGTCCACAATAGACTTACAGGATGCATATCTTCTGATTCATCCAGATCATTATCAGTTTCTGAGATTCTCTTTTCTAGACAAGCATTACCAATTTGTCTCTCTTTCATTTGGCCTAGCGACAGCTCCAATAATCTTTTCAAAGGTTCTCAGTGCCCTACTCTTTGTAATCAGAGAACTGGGTATTGCAGTGTTTCCTTATTTGGACAATATCTTGGTACTAGCTCAATCTTTACATTCTGCAGAATCTCACACAAATCAACTAGTGTTGTTTCTTCAAAGACATGGTTGGAGGATCAATTTACCAAAAAGTTCCTTGATTCCTCAGACAAGGGTCACATTTTTAGGTTTCCAGATAGATTCAAGAGATGAATAAAATTGGTTTCAGCTTGTCGGAACCTTCAGTCTCAATCATTCCTTTCAGTAGCTGTGTGCATGGAAGTTTTAGGTCTCATTACTGCAGCATCGGACACGATCCCCTTTGCTCGTTTTCATATGAGACCTCTCCAGCTTTGTATGCTGAACCAATAGTGCAGGGATTATACAAAGATATCACAATTAATATCCTTAAATCCAAATGTTCAACTCTCTCTGACTTGGTGGTTAGATCACCATCATATATTTCAAGGGGCCTCTTTTGTTCATCCAACCTGGACTGTGATCACAACAGATGCAAGTCTTTCAGGTTGGGGAGCTGTCTGGGGATCTCTGACAGCACAAGGGGTTTGGAAATCTCAAGAGGCGAGGTTACCAATCAATATTTTAGAACCCTGTGCTATTTTCAGGGCTCTTCAGGTTTGGCCTCTGTTGAAGAGAGAACCGTTCATCTGTTTTCAGACAGACAATATCACAACTGTGGCATATGTCAATCATCAGGGTGGGACTCACAGTCCCCAAGCTATGAAAGAAGTATCTCAGATACTTGCTTGGGCGGAATCCAGCTCCTGTCTAATTTCTGTGGTTCATATACCAGGTATAGACAATTGGGAAGTGGATTATCTCAGCCATCAGACTTTACATCTGGGGGAGTGGTCGCTCCATCCAGATGTGTTTTCTCAGATTGTTCAGATGTGGGGTCTTCCAGAAATAGATCTGATAGCTTCTCATCTAAACAAGAGACTACCCAGATACCTGTCCAGGTTCAGGGATCCTCAGGCGGAAGCGGTGGATGCGTTAACAGTTCCTTGGTGTTACCAACCTGCTTATATCTTCCCGTTACTGGTTCTTCTCCAAGAGTGATTTCCAAGATCATCATGGAACCATCATTTGTGTTGATGGTAGCTCCAGCATGGCCTCACAGGTTTTGGTATGCAGATCTTGTTTGGATGTCCAGTTGCCAACCTTGGCCACTTCCATTAAGGCCAGACTTTCTGTCTCAAGGTTTGTTTTTCCATCAGGATCTCAAATCATTAAATTTGAAGGTATTTAAATTGAACGCCTAGTGCTTAGTCATAGAGGTTTCTCTGACTCAGTGATTAATACTATATTACAGGCTCGTAAATCTGTTTCTAGGAAGATTTATTATCGAGTTTGGAAGACTTATATTTCATGGTGTTCTTCTCACAAATTCTCCTAGCATTCTTTTAGAATTCCTAGAATTTTACAGTTTCTTCAGGATGGTTTGGATAAGGATTTGTCTGCAAGTTCCTTGAAGGGACAAATCTCTGCTCTTTCTGTTTTATTTCACAGAATGATTGCTAAGCTTCCTGATATTCACTGTTTTGTACATGCTTTGGTCTGTATTAAGCCTGTCATTAAATCAATCTCTCCTCCTTGAAATGTTTAATTTGGTTTTGAAGGCTTTACAGGCTCCTCCGTTTGAGCTTATGCATTCTTTGGACATTAAACTACTTTCTTGGAAAGTGTTGTTCCTTTTGGCCATCTCTTCTACTAGAAGAGTTTCCAAATTATCTGCTTTTTCTTGTGAATCTCCTTTTCTGATTTACCATCAGGATAAGGCAGAATTCTTTGGAGAGATCCTTACATTCTTTGGATGTGGTAAGATCTTTGAAATATTATGTTGAAGCTACTAAAGATTTCAGGAAGACTTCTGGTCTATTTGTTATCTTTTCTGGTTCTAGGAAAGGTCAGAAGGTTTCTGCCATTTCCTTGGCATCTTGGTTAAAGCTTTTGATTCATCAGGCTTATTTGGAGTCGGGTCAGGCCCACCTCAGAGATTTACAGCTCATTCTACTAGATCAGTCTCCACTTCGTGGGCTTTTAAGAATGAAGCTTCAATTGATCAGATTTGAAAGCAGCAACTTGGTCTTCATTGCATACATTTACTAAATTCTACCGTTTTGATGTATTTGCTTCTTCGGAAGCAGTTTTTGGTAGAAAAGTTTTTCAGGCAGCTGTTTCAGTTTGAGTCATCTGCTTATGTTTAAGTTTTTTCTTTTCATTATGAAAATAAATTTATAATTTGGGTTGTGGATTATTTTTTTTTCACCGGAAAATGGCTGTTATTATTTTATCCCTCCCTCTCTAGTGACTCTTCTGTGGAGTTCCACATCTTGGGTATTACTATCCCATACGTCACTAGCTCATGGACTCTTGCCAATTACATGAAAGAAAACAAAATTTATGTAAGAACTAAGAGCTTACCTGATAAATTAATTTCTTTCATATTGGCAAGAGTCCATGAGACCTAACCTTTTTATGGTGGTTATGATTTTTTGCATAAAGCACAATTATTTCCAAATTCCTTTGTTGATGCTTTTTACTCCTTTCTTTATCACCCCACTACTTGGCTATTCGTTAAACTGAATTGTGAGTGTGGTGAGGGGCGTATGTATAGGCATTTTGAGGTTTGGGAAACTTTGCCCCTCCTGGTAGCATTGTATATCCCATACGTCACTAGCTCATGGACTCTTGCCAATATGAAAGAAATTAATTTATCAGGTAAGTTCTTACATAAATTATGTTATTTAACTATTTTAATTGACCAGTTATATGTAATGTCTCATAGCACACGAGAACTAATAGAAACGCCAGAATACATACATCACAGTTGCAGCATTGAGAAAACCATTGTGCAAATGCCTTCATGCAATGCATGCATGTTTTTACTATTTGCATTAGTGTAATTTTAATTAACACTATTCTCATTATTTAAAATAAGATTTTAATCCCTAAGCACGTCATGACTTTGTGCTGAAGGGGTATTTGCTTACTTTCAAGATCCATTGTATGAAATTTCAAAAATATAGAGATGAAATATGTGGGTAATAGATGCCATTTTGAAATTACAGTATTTAGTGTTGTGATATAGTGACAATAAAAAAAAAATGGTATTTGTTATTATAAAGAAAAAAATAACAAAATTTTTAGTACTCTTTAGAGGGGGGCATTATGGGTACACAGTGCATGTGTGTAGGACGTGTTATATATACGTATATATATTTGTATTTTATTGTAAATTTGTTCATTAAACATTTTCTCTAACTTTGCTGTAAGGAAAAAAAAACATGTTTTCAAATTTTGTGAGTTTTTGGTCTAGAAATAAGATTCATAGTACGGGATATTAATATCTCACATAAAAATGGCTGCAACTTTTCCATTTACAATAGTGGTCTTTTAAATTTTTCTTACACTGTAAAACATGATTTGTAAAATGCTGAAATTTCTACCATAAAAAACAATCCGCTTAATTCTCATCAAAATGTTCTCACTGTACAGAATGGGATTGCAAAATTGTGCAGAATTCTTTGCCTGCACCCTGAGCTATCGATTGTGCTCCACTTGTAATCTAGCCCAAATTTTTTTCACAAAACTTTCATACTTTCAAGCTGGAAGAAAAACAAGAGATATGAGAGGGAAAAGATTAGGTTGACACTTACAGGGATTGCATAAAAATAATTTATTGATAATTCAGGGGATTACCCCCTTCTTAAAATCAAACAATTTGATTTGTTACATTATTACACTCTCTAGAAGCAAGCTAACAAAGCTCCCATCTGATTGGGAAAATGCCACTTTTATTGATTCTTAATGTTGCTGTGACATTGGGCTGTCATAGCAAACTGGGACAGCTTTGTGATTTAATACTAAAGATGTAATATCGTGTATTGAAAAATGCACACGTTACCTATTTTCAATTGTTCCAACTGATCAAAACATAAAACCACATGAGAATCAGAAATATTTTTTTAAAAGGTTATAAGAAGCTAAATTTCCAGCAGAGTAAATTATCATGATATTTTCAGAAATATTGAGGAGAGAAGAAATCACCATGAATTTTTGATCTTCCAAATACTGTATATCAAACCTTTTTAAGGGTATTGGTGCAGACCCTTTAAATAATTTAATTAATATAGAAACAAAAAGAAAGAAACAGGAGGTAAATTGGATCCTCTTTTAAAGAAATGGAATTCAGCACTCTTTTTTTCAAAAACAGTAAGTTTTTTTATTTAAGTTAATCCCATTCAATCTTGAACTATAACCAGGTTTTTCTGTGATAACCTAACAAAGAAATACAGGACAATGTGACTACATCATCATTACCCTGTTCTATTATATGGAACATCGTTTAACCCTTTACAATTCATTTCCATAAGAATATATTAGCATGTCATATGAGATAGTGTCTAAAAAACCAGCAGATACTTTTTGCAAACAATCACGTAACATGAGCAATCTGCTTATACCAAGTGATAATACTTATTAGCATGCCTAGACAGATCACATTAACACTGTCCATGTATAACGTTTGAGCAATAATCAATCCATTTATAAGATAGTTAGTAGACTCATGATACTCTCAGATCAAAGAACAGAAGGAGGTAATTAAGGCTGGGTCTCCTTGGTAGGACAATAGGTTGAGTGTAGAGAGAGGAGTGCAAAAGATAGACAGTTAAGCAGGGACAGTGGGATTTGGCTGGAAGGGCGATAAGGCAAGTAGGAGGGCGTGCTTAAAGGGAAGGTATATAAGAGAGGTAAACAGGAAGTGAAGCACATAATAATTCTTTCTCTATTTCAGGTTGGACATACTTCGAGAATAGGATGTCTGTAAGAAATAGGAAGATCCCTAAGAAATTTCTTAATGCAGATGACACCATATGGAGAACTAGAGCGATGCAAGCGCAAAGAAAGCTGAAGAGGATGGAAAAAGAGAAGAAGAAAAAAGAGCAGACAGGAAAATGGAAAAAGAGTGGAGAGGTACCTCGTGTGTAAGATGGGCAGCAGGCGAGCTCAGCAAGAGATGGAAGAATATTATTGGTAAATGCCATGGAAAGCGGGATGGAGGTGCCGAAAGTTTCAGGTAAGGAGACTTCATTGGAGGCTTCCGGTAGCGAGGTGGCTCTGTTTTCGGAGAGTAGCGAAGGTGTCCCTGAAGTTTTTAGGCAGGAGAAGGGTTCCGGGGTAGATGTGGGTGAGTTTGTGAGGGGTTCGTGTGCGTTGAGGCCTAGTGGGCGCAGTAAGGGTATTAGAGCTGGGTACGGCCATTTTTCCCGGCAGTCTGTGGAGCACAGTGATGAGGAGGTAGGTGGGCGGGGCCCCGGGGTCAGCGCGATATCACGTAACGACGTGAGTTCACGGCGGCCATCTTGGATTCACAGTGTGGATCATAGGAATACAAAGTGTGAGGGCAGGCGAGCGGCAAGCACCGAAGGTGAGCAGTGGCAGATATGAAATAGCGATCTAGAGATAAGTGATGGTGCGGAGGAGGGCAGTTTGTCGGGGGAGGATAGTGAGGGGGCATGGGGGATAGGAGCTGGGGACTGAGTGCTAGAAATGGAAAGAGCTGTGGTCCTTGCGGATCGAGCTTGAGGAATAAAATTATACACAAAGCAACAAGGGGAGGGTATGTAGAGAGGAGGGAATATGAAGAGGATAGAGATCAGAGTTGGGAAAAGAGAGGGGGAGGAGTAACGTAGGGGAAAAAAATTACATAGAGGTTCATAGCAGGCGGTAAGAGGATGCAAGGGCACAAAAAAAGTCAGAGTAACAGAAGTAAAAGGAGATGACCCCAGAATAATTAGAGATACATAGGGCAATACATATGTAATGCAGGAAAGGGATAAAGGAAAGGAAAGGAGAGGAGATAAGGATAAAGAAGGTGGGAAAAGATTGAAAGGGCAATATATGGAAACAGTGGACAGAGAGATAAGTAAAAATGCAATGTGTGATAAGTATAATGAAAAAAGGTTGGTTTTGCAGAAGTCAATGGAGTCAAGGGTCTCAGAGAGAATGATGGACGAAAGATCCAGCAGAGGTGAACAGACGGCAAGTGGGAGTGCGGGAGCAACGCATGGAGAAGGAGGAGAAAGCAGCAAACAACTGAAACAAGGTAATATAATTATGTATTATAGGAGTGATGGGTCAAATAGTTAATCTGAATGGGATTCAGAGGATGACAAGATTCAAGGAGAGAGTAACAGGAGGATTTTAAAATTTGTTAAGAAAATATATGCTAAACAAGGAAAAAGGGGGGATAGGAATACGGTAAGAGGTAGCGAGTATAGTGAAGGGGAATTTAATGCAGACGATGAAGTATCAGGGACAAAGTTAATGCCACTCATCAAGCAAAAATAATAGTAAGGGCACAGAAAGGAAAATACGTAGATTTATTTGACATTACACGAGAGTCAGTAGCCTTAAAATCAAGAATTGATGAGGGAAAAAATAGAAAAATCAAACAATCATTTCCTGAATGGGTGAACGGGATTCTGATATATGCAGAGTGTTTTGTTTCAGAGAACCCGGATAAAGTTAAGGGTATACTGAGGTACATACATTTTATTGCAGAATGCTAGACCACGTATGGGGGATTTGTATGGAAAGATTACGACGGGGAGTTTAGAAGGGGTAACATACAATTAGGAGATAAAGGAAGGATAGACTTTGGGATAAAAATACTAGATATGTGGACAAGATTGGTTAAACCTACAGATGCACAAGTGCAGAGGCCATTCTTGCAAGGAAGGTTGCATAGAAATGAGTGAAGAGAATGCTGGGCTTACAAAAAAAAAAAAAAAAAAGAGATGTGATAGAGGTAACGGGTGTAAATTTAAGCATGTGTGTAGATACTGTGGGGGTATGCACACAGGGGCAGATTGTAGGAGAAAAAACAACGCAAATGCTAATAAAATGTTTTTTCGTGCCCTAGGGAACAGCAATAACGGGGGATCAATGGGTAATGGCCAGAACGCTATTGAAACTAGATAAGCTGATAAAGGAATTAGAGGCTTACACAATAGAAGAAGACAGGATAATGCTAGAAAAAGGTTTAAAGGAAGGTTTCGGGGTACCTGTAAAAACAGAGGTTTTGGGGGTGGGAAAATCTAGGTATTTAAAGTCTGCAATGGAATATCCAGAAGTATTGCAAGAAAAATTGTTAAAGGAAGTAGAATTAGGGAGAATGGCAGGGCCATTTGATGAAATGCTGATTAAAGAATTAGTGGTATCCCCGTTAGGGGTGGTACCTAAAAAAGAAAAAGTAAAATTTAGGATGATACATCATCTTTCTTACCCTAGCGGAAAATCTGTGAATGATGCTATAGATAAATTGGATTCATCTGTACAATATCAATCTTTTGACAAAGCGGTGAAGTTGGTCAGGGAGGCAGGAAAGGGCGCAATAATGGCAAAAGTAGACATAGAATCAGCGTTTAGGTTGCTTCCGCCGAATCCGGAAAGTTTTAGGCTCATGGGATGCAAATTCAATGGTCAATTCTATGTTGATAAATGCCTACCAATGGGCTGTGCAGTGTCATGTGCCATTTTTGAGAGGTTTAGTAAGTTTTCACATTGGTTGTTGAATATGGGAATGGGATCAGACAGTATTATACACTATTTGGATGACTTGGTATCTACATTGTGTACAAGACTAAAAGAAGCTCTGCTGTTTAGGGGTACCAGTGGCAAAGGAAAAATCTGAGGATCCCACAACTAGATTGATTTTTCTGGGGATAGTAATTGATATGGAAATAGAACAATGTGAGTTACCAGAAGATAAAATAGAGAAGGCAAGGCAGATGATAAGTGGAATGTTGGGGAGAAGGAAAGTGACACTCAGGGAAATGCAGCGGTTGTTGGGGATCCTCAATTTTGCATGCAGGGTAATTCCTGTAGGTAGGATATTTAAAATGAGACTGGAGTTAGGAACATATGGAGTGAAAAAAACAGAACACATGGTGAGATTGTCAGGTGCAATGAAAGATGACTTGAAGGTTTGTGCTCATTTTTATAGGAATTTAACGGAATTAGATTTTGGCCCTTGGGGGTGTCAGCAGATGAACGTGAACTGTATACGGATGCTGCGGGTAGTGCAGGTTTTGGAGCATATCTGCAAGGCAGATGGTGCGCAGGCGAATGGCCAGCGGCATGGAAAAAGGATGGTTTGGTAAAAAATCTAGCATTTTTAGAATTATTCCCCATAGTAGTTGCTGCAGAATTATGGGGCCCATTGTTAGCAAACAAGAGCATCATATGCTGGTCAGATAATCAAGGGGTGGTAGACGCCCTGAACAACCTATCTGCCTCATCTGGCCCCGTGATTAAGTACATAAGATATTTTGTGCTAAAAATGTCTACAATATAACATTTGCTTTAAAGCAAGACATATTCCAGGGTATAAGAACATAGTGGCGGATGCACTTTCAAGATTTAGATGATAATTATTTAGAAAATATGCACCGGAGGCAAGATAAAATGGTGAATGTTGCTCTATCTCTCTCTGGCATATTGGGAGCGAATAGAAGGAATAAGGAGGTTGATTGAAAGATCAGTGGCCCCGAGAACGTGGAAGACATACAAGAAATATTGGAGGCAATGGTGTCAGTTTAGGGGTAGTGCAGCAAAAAACGAATGTGCTCAGTTCTTAGAATGGTTGTAATCTTTAAAGGAAAATGGGATTGAAAAAGGGAAATAAGGCATGGTATTGGCTGGGGTATCATATTTTGCCAAATTAATGAATGTGGAAGATTAAACAAAATCATTCGTAGTAAGGAAAATAAGTAAGGCATGGCAAGTGGGTGAGGAAAGAAAAATGGAAAATAGGGAACAAATAACGGAAGAGAGATAAGAAAAAAATGATAGGATGTTTGAGGGACGTATGTAAAGAGAAAGTAGAAGAAAGCCCGTTTAAAATGCTGTTTACTATGGCTTATGGTGGGGCATTAAGGATAGGGGAATTGGTAGCAAGGAATAAACAAGATACGACAAATGGTGTGGAGACAAATGATGTAAGAATATATGATGACAGTGTGAAGGTATTAATAAGGAAATTAACAACAGACAGGGAAGGAAAGGGAGCGTGGGTGTCTATGAAAAGAACAGTGGGGGTAGCATGTCCAGTGGCTTGCATGAGGAAGTTGTTAGGAGTGAGGAGAAAAGGGGGTAGATTGTTTTTTTTACAGCATAAAGATGGATCGAATCTGAAAAAATACCAATTTAGGAGAGTAATGGAAATGACAATAAACAAATAAGGGTGGAAACAGCATAGGTTTGCTTCTTATTCTTTTAGAATAGGGGCTGCAACTAGTGCAGCAGAAAAATGATATTCAGAGGAGCAAATACAGAATTTGGGGAGATGGAAATCCAAAGCATACAAGTCTTATATCAGACTAAAATATTATTAAAAGAAATGTAAAAAACAGGGAGTATGTGAGGCGGTATTCAAGAATTTTGTTTTTTGTACGTTTAATAGTTTGACATGCATTATAACTGACCATTGTGTATTATTACTTTCTTTCCAGATGGAACATTGAAAGTGTGGGTGGTGGGACACTCTTATGTGTACTGGGCTAGAGCAAGGGCAGCTGGATGGGGGCGCCTGGATATATTGATCATCTGTTTGGGGGGTAACGATATAGGGGCATGCCATAACAAGAACTAGAAGAAAAGATGAGATAAGTGATGAGTTGGTTTTAGGTTGCATGGCCGCAAGTCCAAATCATATGGTCTAACATAATATCCAGGTTATATTGGAGAAACACAGATACTCAGAGGGCCGGCTATAGGTCGCGTAGAAAGATTAACCAAGTAGAAGTGAAGGGGATAAGAGAAAAAGGGGTTAAGGTGTTGGAACACCCTTTGATTGCAGCCATGAAAGAGGAACTGTTTTGCGCAGGCGGGGTCCACTTGAAAGAGGTTGGGAACGATCGGTTTTAAGAGGATAAAGATCGATAGTGACACAGTTAATTAAGGTAAGGAAAGTTCACGATAAGTAGGGTTGGCTGAAAGAAAGTTCTTTTGTGGTGGTGAAAATGGGGCTAGCACGCGGGCGGGGCATAGAGGGGGCAGGAGGATCCCGCTGCATATTCGGCCTGGGGCCGTGATCCAGTGGTCTAGCTGCTGGGCAGGCTATGAAGTAGGTTATTTTGTATTTCCTTATGCCTCGCCACGGGGGTTTGTGGTCCTCCCCCTGATGCGTGGCCCATGTTTTTGTAAATGCTGTTGTATTATGGAATTTGGGAAATTGTTGTGGTTGAAATTTAATTTTTGAAATTTGCTCTTATAAAGTATTTTGCTATGAATGCAAAATATAATTTCAAATTAAAAGTGACCTTTCCATTTTTATTGGCAAATAACTGTGTTGCGTGTTTATTTCAGGTGAGGAATAAAAGAGTAAATGGGTATAACAAACGGGTAATACGGTAAAAGGTTTTGCAATAAAAGTAAATTAGTTTAAGGTTTGATGTTATTGGAGAGGAAGAATGGAGCCTCTAAGCCTTACAAAGAACAGGAGGGAATCTGACTGGAGAGTAATTAAGGTTGGGTCTCCTTAGTAGGACAATAAGTTGAGTGTAGAGAGGAGTGCAAAAGATAGACAGTTAGGCAGGGACAGTGTGATTGGGCTGAAAGGGAGATAAGGCAAGTAGGAGGGCGTGCTTAAAGGGAAGGTATATAAGAGAGGTAAACAGGAAGTGAAGCACATAATAATTCTCTCGCTCAGATAGCTGTTTAAATGAGCTATTTTCCCAAATAGTTTGTCTGGCTTGCTACCGCGGTTATCACCACACTCAAGGTCAGTCCAGAAAGGAAATAAACAAAGAATACCTCTGTATTAGGTTGGATGGAGCGGCTTACTTCAATCCCTCCTGGGACTCTCTTTGTGAGAGTTTGTATGCCAACGAGACTGTTAAAAGCGCCTGTAAGCCCTCCTCTCAAGATGTCATGGCATCCTTTTCCGTTTCCTGTTGGATACACCACTACTCCTTGTGAATGGAAAGTTTTTCAACTTTATCAAGTTTCGTCAAACACTTCCGTAAGTCTCCTCCATCTCTATTTGGCATGAATAGATCACTTTTGCGCCTTAGCATCCAATGAAGGTTGTCATATTTTTCGAGTCACAGAGTTAGGTTTTGAGGAATTATAAGTCCATTCAAAATCTCTCACATTGCCAACAACATATGTGTTTCACCCCCATTACACAGTTCATGCTGGGGCTTCGCCCGGGTAATTTGGGGTAAGATTGATTTATCCATTTGTACATTTCCTTTTTTCTTACTATACACTTCCCCCATATACCCTTAAAAGCCTGCATTTCTTTACTATTAAAGCATACACATTCCCAGAGCCTTGCTTTTTATCCTAACTTTATACTTTTGTATTTTATACAAAGACTGAATACCAAGCCTCAAAGACACAAATGTACCTATGGAACCTTATTTTATTCAAACAATCTAGAGGAGTACTCTTAAGTCAGAACTAAAGAATTTTAAATTCCTCCTATTTGTCTCTAGATGAAACATGCATAGGGGCCTATTTATCAAGCCGTCAACCGCAAATACGCTGAAATTGCGCAGCGTAATTGTGGCGAGCCTGATTCCCCTTATTTATCAAAGCCTACAGACCGGCAAAAGTAGAATTTTGTGACGTAACATACGATCCGCCGGTCAAAGTCCAACACAGATCGATGCTTACGTCACTACAGATGTTCCGAATGCAAATTTGGCACTATCTGACTACTTTTGCAAGTTAACAAATTTCTACCAGGTACGCTTGGCACTATTCCGGCCCAGCATACCTGGTTTTCAATCCGCCGCCCTGGAGGTGGCGGATGCCATAGGAAACGATGGGAGTCTGAAAGCAGCGAAAGCTTATGTTCGCTGCTGCCCGATATCCCATTGATTCCTATGGGAGAATAAAGTTATGTTTACACCTAACACCCTAACATAAACCCCGAGTCTAAACACCCCTAATCTGCCACCCCCTACTGCCGCCACCTATAATTATATTTATTAACATCTAATCTGCTGCCCCGACACTGCCGCCACCTACATTATACTTATTAACCCCTAATCTGCTGCCCCAACACCGCCGCCACCTACATTATACTTATTAACCCATAATCTGCTGCCCCAACACTGCTGCCACCTACATTATACTTATTAACCCCTAATCTTCCCCCCCTACACCGCCGCCACCTACATTATGTTATTAACCCCTAATCTGCCCCCCCTACACCGCCGCCACCTACATAACACTTATTAACCCCTAATCTGCCCCCCTACACCGCCGCCACCTACATAACACTTATTAACCCCTAATGTGCCCCCCCTACACCACCGCTACCTACATAACACATATTAACCCCTAATCTGCCTTCCCCAACGTTGCCGCCACTATATTAAATTTATTAACCCCTAAACCTAAGTCTAACCCTATCACCCCCTAACTTAAATCTAATTTAAATAAATATAAATAAAATTACTATCATTAATTACATTATTCCTATTTAAAACTAAATACTTACCTATAAAATAAACCCTAAGATAGCTACAATATAACTAATAGTTACATTGTAGCTATCTTAGGGTTTATTTTTATTTTACAGGCAAGTTTGTATTTATTTTGGTAGAATAGTTATTAAATAGTCATGAACTATTTAATAACTACCTAGCTAAAAAAATACAAAAGTACCTGTAAAATAAAACCTAACCTAAGTTACAATTACACCTAACACTACACTATAATTAAATAAATTAACTAAATTAAATACAATTATCTAAATTAAATTAAATTATCTAAAGTACAAAAAACCACCACTAAATTACAGAAAATAATACACAAATTACAGAACTAATTACACCTAATCTAATAGCCCTATCAAAATAAAAAAGCCCCCCAAAATAAAGAAAAACCCTAGCCTAAACTAAACTACCAATAGCCCTTAAAAGGGCCTTTTGCGGGGCATTGCCCCAAAGTAATCAGCTCTTTTACCTGTAAAAAAAAAATACAAAAAATCCCCCCAACAGTTAAAACCCACCACCCACACAACCAACCCCTCAAAAAAATACTAAATAAATAACACTAACCCCCTGAAGATCAACTTACCGGGAGATGTCTTCATCCAAGCCGGGCAGAAATGGTCCTCCAGACGGGCAGAAGTTTCATCCAAGCCGGCAGAAGTGGTCCTCCAGACAGCAGAAGTCTTCATCCAGATGACATCTTCTATCTTCATCCATCCGGCGTGGAGCGGGTCCATCTTCAAGACATCCAACGCAGAGCATCCTCTTTGGCCAACGACTACCCGATGAATGAAGGCCGAAGAGGATGCTCTGCGTCGGATGTCTTGAAGATGGACCCGCTCCACACCAGATGGATGAAGATAGAAGATGCCGTCTGGATGAAGACTTCTGCCGTCTGGAGGACCACTTCTGCCTGGCTTGGATGAAGATTTCTGCCCGCCTGGAGGACCACTTCTGCCCGGCTTGGATGAAGACATCTCCCGGTAAGTCGATCTTCAGGGGGTTAGTGTTAGGCTTTTTAAGGGTGTATTGGGTGGGTTTTATTTTTAGGTTAGGGCTTTGGGCTGCAAAAGAGCTAACTGCCCTTTTAAGGGCAATGCCCATACAAATGCCTTTTGCAGGGCAATGGGGAGCTTAGGTTTTTTTATTTAGTATTTTTTTTGAGGGGTTGGTTGTGTGGGTTTGGGTTTTAACTGTTGGGGGCATTGTTTGTATTTTTTTTTTACAGGTAAAAGAGCTGATTACTTTGGGGCAATGCCCCGCAAAAGGCCCTTTTAAGGGCTATTGGTAGTTTAGGCTAGAGGTTTTTTTTATTTTGGGTTTTTTTTTTTATTTTGATAGGGCTATTAGATTAGGTGTAATTAGTTTAAATTTCTGTAATTTGTTTATTATTTTCTGTAATTTAGTGTTTGTTTGTTTTTTTACTTTAGATAATTTAATTTAATTTAGGTTATTGTGTTTAATTTAGTTAATTGTATGTAATTTAGTTAATTGTATTTAATTGTAGTGTAGTGTTAGGTGTAATTGTAACTTAGGTTAGGTTTTATTTTACAGGTACTTTTGTATTTATTCTAGCTAGGTAGCTATTAAATAGTTAATAACTATTTAGTAACTATTCTACCTAATTAAAATAAATACAAACTTGCCTGTAAAATAAAAATAAACCCTAAGCTAGCTACAATGTAACTATTAGTTACATTGTAGCTATATTAGGGTTTATTTTACAGGTAAGTATTTAGTTTTAATAGGAATAATGTAATTAATGATAGTAATTTTATTTATAATTATTTAAATTAGATTTAAGTTAGGGGGTGTTAGGGTTAGACTTAGGTTTAGGGGTTAATAAATTTAATATAGTGGCGGCGACGTTGGGGACGGCAGATTAGGGGTTAATAAGTGTTATAGTAATCAAAAAATACTTTGCTCAGGTCTTTTTAAACCTTAGGACCTTGGATATATAATAATATCGGTGCTGAGATATAATGTTGTAAATATTAAAAAAGAGAAGAGAAATAAAGATATCTCACACCAGCACTCTTGGTCCAATATGTTTTACTTAGTAAAAGATAGTTCACATTCGCTTAAAAATATCTACTGTGCACAGATAACATAACTAATACTAAGGCAGGACTTTTGTAACAGGTATATACACCCTATTACCATTCAAAATAAATATTGAAACAAAAAAAGGAAAAGATAAAATAACATTAAATTCTGAGGAAAACACTCGCAAGTAACAAACGTGGATAAATAATAAAGTTCATGAGATGCAAAACAGCAAACCGGTTCATGGGATACTTTGTCACTTTAAGGACAGCAACTATACAGCACTAACGTTGGCCAACGATAAGTATATTTTTGCTGTTTTGCATCTCATGAACTTTATTATTTCTCTTGTAAGGTGTATCCAGTCCACGGATCATCCATTACTTGTGGGATATTCTCATTCCCAACAGGAAGTTGCAAGAGGACACCCCCAGCAGAGCTGTAATATAGCTCCTCCCCTAACTGTCATACCCAGTCATTCTCTTGCAACTCTCAACAAGATAGGATGTTGTAGGAGAGAGTGGTTAAATATAGTTAGTTTATTTTCTTCAATCAAAAGTTTGTTATTTTTAAATAGTACCGGAGTTGTGCTATTTTATCTCAGGCAGTAAATAGAAGAAGAATCTGCCTGAGGTTTCTATGATCTTAGCAGGTTGTAACTAAGATCCATTGCTATTCTCACATATGTCTGAGGGGATTACACAGATGAGGTAACTTCAGCGAGAGAATGGCGTGCAGTTTATTCTGCTATCAGGTATGTGCAGTTATAATTTTTTCTAGAGATGGAAAACACTAGAAAATGCTGCTGATACCGGATTAATGTAAGTTAAGCCTGAATACAGTGATTTAATAACGACTGGTATCATGCTTACTCCCAGGGGTAATACCCTTATGATATTGCAATATAAACGTTTGCTGGCATGTTTAATCGTTTTTATATATGCATTGGTGATAAAACTTTATTGGGGCCTAGTTTTTTCCACATGGCTGGCTTAAATTTTGACTAGAAACAGTTTTACTGAGGCTTTCCACTGTTATAGTATAAAAGTTACAGTTGGTGCAGTTAAAATTACAAACTGTGACATCCAGCTTCCCTCAGGAGTCCCCTGTATGCTATAGGACATCTCTAAAGGGCTCAAAGGCTTTCCAAAGTCATTTATTGGGGAAGGTAGGACCACAGCTTGCTGTGGCAGTTGGTTGTGACTGTTAAAAAAAAAATAAAAAAAATAAAAAATGTCTATTTAATTTTTTGTATCCGTTTTTTGAACTAAGGGGTTAATCATCCATTTGCAAGTGGATGCAATGCTCTACTAGCCTATTACATACACTGTAAAAATTTCGTTTGATTTACTGCATTTTTTCACTGTTTTTCAAATTCTGACAAAATTTGTTTCTCTTAAAGGCACAGTACCGTTTTTTATATTTGCTTGTTAACTTGATTTAAAGTGTTTTCCAAGCTTGCTAGTCTCATTGCTAGTCTGTATAAACATGTCTGACATAGAAGAAACTCCTTGTTCATTATGTTTAAAAGCCATGGTGGAATCCCATCTTAGAATGTGTACCAAATGTACTGATTTCATTTTATGCAATAAAGATCATATTCTGTTTTTAAAAAAATTATCACCAGAGGAATCTGACGAGGGGAAAGTTATGCCGACTAACTCTCCCCACGTGTCAGACCCTTTGACTCCCGCCCAAGGGACTCACGCTCAAATGGCGCCAAGTACATCTAGGGCGCCCATAGCGTTTACTTTACAAGACATGGCGGCAGTCATGGATAATACACTGTCAGCGGTATTAGCCAGACTACCTGAACTTAGAGGTTAGCGAGATAGCTCTGGGGTGAGACAAAATGCAGAGCATACTGACGCTTTAAGAACCATGTCTGATACTGCCTCACAATATGCAGAAGCTGAGGAAGGAGAGCTTCAGTCAGTGGTTGATGTTAATGACTCAGGAAAGATACCTGATTCTAATATTTCTACATTTAAATTTAAGCTTGAACACCTCCGTGTGTTACTTAGGGAGGTTTTAGCTGCTCTGAATGACTGTGATACCATTGCAGTACCAGAGAAATTTTGTAGACTGGATAAATGCTTTGCAGTGCCGGTGTGTACTGATCTTTTTCCAATACCTAAAAGGTTTACAGAAATTATTAATAAGGAATGGGATAGACCAGGTGTGCCGTTCTCTTCCCCTGCTATTTTTAGAAAAATGTTTTCCAATAGACGCCACCACACGGGACTTATGGCAGACAGTCCCTAAGGTGGAGGGAGCAGTTTCTACTCTAGCAAAGCGTACTACTATCCCTGTCGAGGACAGTTGTGCTTTTTTAGTGCCAATGGATAAAAAATTAGAAGGTTACTTTAAGAAAATATTTATTCAACAAGGTTTTATCGTACAGCCCATTGCATGCATTGCCCCTGTCACTGCTGCTGCGGCGTACTGGTTTGAGTCTCTGGAAGAGGCTTTACAGGTAGAGACTCCATTGGATGACATACTTGGCAAACTTAGAGCACTTAAGCTAGCCAATTATTTTATTTCTGATGCCATTGTTCATTTGAATAAACTAACGGCTAAGAATTCTGGTTTTGCTATACAGGCGCGCAGAGCGATATGGCTTAAATCATGGTCAGCTGACGTGACTTTAAAATCTAAGCTACTTAACATTCCCTTCAAGGGGCCTATTCGGGCCTGGTTTGAAGGAGATTATTGCTGATATCACGGGAGGAAAAGGTTGTGCCCTTCCTCAGGACAGGTTCAAATCTAGGGCCAAACAGTCTAATTTTCGTGCCTTTCGAAACTTCAAGGCAGGTGCGGCATCAACTTCCTCTAATAATAAACAAGAGGGAACTTTTGCTCAATCCAAGACGGTCTGGAGACCAAACCAGACCTGGAAAAAAGGTAAGCAGGTCAAAAAGCCTGCTGCTGCCTCTAAGACAGCATGAAGGAATGACCCCCTATCCGGTAACGGATCTAGTAGGGGGCAGACTTTCACTCTTCGCCCAGGCGTGGGCAAGAGATGTTCAGGATCCCTGGGCGTTGGAAATTATATCCCAGGGATATCTTCTGGACTTCAAAGCTTCCCCCCCCAAAAGGGAGATTTCACCTTTCACAATTATCTGCAAACCAGATAAAGAGTGAGGCATTCTTACACTGTGTACGAGACCTCCTAGTTATGGGAGTGATCCATCCAGTTCCAAAGGAGGAACAGGAACAGGGTTTTTACTCAAATCTGTTTGTGGTTCCCAAAAAAGAGGGAACCTTCAGACCGATTTTGGATCTAAGATCTTAAACAAATTCCTCAAAGTTCCGTCGTTCAAGATGGAAACTATTCGTACCATCCTACCACTGATCCAGGAGGGTCAATATATGACTACAGTGGATCTAAAGGATGCTTATCTTCACATTCCGATACACAAAGATCATCATCGGTTTCTCAGGTTTGCCTTTCAAGACAGGCATTACCAGTTGTAGCTCTTCCCTTTGGATTAGCTACAGCCCCAAGAATCTTTACAAAGGTTCTAGGGTCGCTTTTGGCGGTCCTAAGGCCGCAGGGCATAGCAGTAGCCCCTTATTTAGACGACATCCTGATACAGGCGTCAAACTTCCAAATTGCCAAGTCTCATACGGACGTAGTACTGGCATTTCTGAGGTTGCATGGGTGGAAAGTGAACGAGGAAAAGTGTTCTCTATCCCCACTTACAAGAGTTTCCTTTCTAGGGACTCTGATAGATTCTGTAGAAATTAAAAATTACCTTGACGGAGTCCAGGTTATCAAAGCTTCTAAATTCCTGTCGGGTTCTTCATTCCATTCCGCGCCCTTTGGTGGCTCAGTGTATGGAAGTAATCGGCTTAATGGTAGCGGCAATGGACATAGTGCCATTTGCACGCTTACATCTCAGACCGCTGCAACTATGCAGGCTCAGTCAGTGGAGCGGGGATTACACAGATTTGGCCCCTCAACTGAATCTGGACCAAGAGACCAGGGATCTTCTTCCCTGGTGGCTATCTCGGGTCCATCTGTCCAAAGGTATGACCTTCGCAGGCCAGATTGGACTATTGTAACAACAAATGCCAGCCTTCTAGGTTGGGGTGCAGTCTGGAACTCCCTGAAGGCTCAGGGATCGTGGACTCAGGAGGAGTCTCTCCTTCCAATAAATATTCTGGAACTAAGAGCGATATTCAAGGCTCTTCAGGTTTGGCCTCAGTTAGCAACTCTGAGGTACATCAGATTTCAGTCGGTCAACATCACTACTGTAGCTTACATCAACCATCGAGGGGGAACAAGAAGTTCCCTAGAGATGTTAGAAGTTTCAAAAATAATTCACTGGGCAGAGATTCACTCTTTCCACCTATCAGCTATCCATATCCCAGGTGTAGAGCACTGGGAGGCGGATTTTCTAAGTCGTCAGACTTTTCATCCGGAAGAGTGGGAACTCCATCCGGAGGTATTTGCACAACTGATTCTCCGTTGGGGCAAACCAGAACTGGATCTCATGGCGTCTCGCCAGAACGCCAAGCTTCCGTGTTATGGATCCAGGTCCAGGGATCCCAAGGCAACACTGATAGATACTCTAGCAGCGCCCTGGTCTTTCAACCTGGCTTATGTGTTTCCACCGTTTCCTCTGCTCCCTCAACTGATTGCCAAGATCAAGCAGGAGAGAGCATCAGTGATTCTGATAGCACCTGCGTGGCCACGCAGGACCTGGTATGCAGATCTAGTGGACATGTCATCCTTTCCACCATGGTCTCTGCCTCTGAGACAGGACCTTCTACTTCAGGGTCCTTTCAACCATCCAAATCTAATTTCTCTGAGGCTGACTGCCTGGAGATTGAATGCTTGATTTTATCAAAGCATGGCTTCTCCGAGTCAGTTATTGATACCTTAATACAGGCATGAAAGCCTGTCACCAGGAAAATTTACCATAAGGTATGGCGTAGATATCTTTATTGGTGTGAATCCAAGGGTTACTCATGGAGTAAGGTCAGGATTCCTAGGATTTTATCTTTTCTCCAAGAAGGTTTTGAAAAAGGATTGTCAGCTAGTTTCTTAAAGGGACAGATTTTTGCTCTGTCTATTCTTTTGCACTAGCTTCTGGCAGATGTTCCAGACGTTCAGGCATTTTGTCAGGCTTTAGTTTGAATCAAGCCTGTGTTTAAACCTGTTGCTCCAGCATGGAGCTTAAACTTGGTTCTTAAGGTTCTTCAAGGAGTTCCGTTTGAACCTCTTCATTCCATAGATATCAAACTTTTATCTTGGAAAGTTCTTTTTTTTTGGTAGCTATTTCCTCGGCTCGTAGAGTCTCTGAGCTATCTGCCTTACAATGTGATTCTCCTTATCTGATTTTTCATACGGATAAGGTAGTCCTGCGTACCAAACCTGGGTTCTTACCTAAGGTGGTATCTAACAAGAATATCAATCAAGAGATTGTGGTTCCATCCTTGTGTTACACAATCTGGACGTGGTCTGTGCTTTAAAGTTTTACTTACAAGCTACTAAATATTTTCATCAAACATCTGCTTTGTTTGTTGTCTACTCTGGACAGAGGAGAGGTCAAAAGGCTTTGGCAACCTCTTTTTCTTTTTGGCTAAGAAGCTTAATCCGCTTAGCCTATGAGACTGCTGGACATCAGCCTCCTGAAAGGATTACAGCTCATTCCACTAGAGCTGTGGCTTCCACTTGGGCCTTTAAAAATGAGGCTTCTGTTGAACAGATTTGCAAGGCGGCGACTTGGTCTTCGCTTCATACTTTTTCAAAATTTTACAAATTTGATACTTTTGCTTCTTCGGAGGCTATATTTGGGAGAAAGGTTTTACAGGCAGTGGTTCCTTCCATTTAAGTTCCTGCCTTGTCCCTCCCTTCATCCGTGTACTTTAGCTTTGGTATTGGTATCCCACAAGTAATGGATGATCCGTGGACTGGATACACCTTACAAGAGAAAACACAATTTATGCTTACCTGATAAATTTATTTCTCTTGTGGTGTATCCAGTCCACGGCCCGCCCTGTCATTTTAAGGCAGGTAATTTTTAAATTTAAACTACAGTAACCATTACACCCTATGGTTCCTCCTTTCTCGGCTTGTTTTCGGTCGAATGACTGGCTATGACAGTTAGGGGAGGAGCTATATTACAGCTCTGCTGGGGGTGTCCTCTTGCAACTTCCTGTTGGGAATGAGAATATCCCACAAGTAATGGATGATCCGTGGACTGGATACACCACAAGAGAAATAAATTTATCAGGTAAGCATAAATTGTGTTTTATCCACGTTTGTTACTTGCGAGTGTTTTCCTCAGAATTTAATGTTATTTTATCTTTTCCTTTTTTTGTTTCAATATTTATTTTGAATGGTAATAGGGTGTATATACCTGTTACAAAAGTCCTGCCTTAGTATTAGTTGTGTTAACTGTGCACAGTAGATAGTTTTAAGCGAATGTGAACTATCTTTTACTAAGTAAAACATATTGGACCAAGAGTGCTGGTGTGAGATATCTTTATTTCTCTTCTCTTTTTTAATGTTAATAAGTGTTATGTAGGTGGCAGCAGTGTAGGGGGGCAGATTAGGGGTTAATAACATAATGTATGTGGCGGCGGTGTAAGGGGCGGCAGATTAGGGGTTAATAAGTATAATGTAGGTGGCGGCGGTGTAGGGGGTGGCAGATTAGGGGTTAATAACATAATGTAAGTGGCGGCGGTGTAGGGGGTGGCAGATTAGGGGTTAATAAGTATAATGTAGGTGGCGGTGGGCTCCAGGAGCGGCGGTTTAGGGGTTAATAACTTTATCTAGTTGCGGCGGGGTTCGGGAGCGGCGGTATAGGGGTAAAACAGTATAGTATAGTGTAGGTGTTTAGTGACAGTATACCAATAAAGCAGGGAAAAAGCCGAAGAGCAGGGAGATCGAAGACAGTTAGTTAACCACAGTCCACTGCTCATTGTAGCTATCTTAGGGTTTATTTTTATTTTACAGGCAAGTTTGTATTTATTTTAACTAGGTAGAATAGTTATTAAATAGTCATTAACTATTTAATAACTACCTAGCTAAAAGAAATACAAAAGTACCTGTAAAATAAAACCTAACCTAAGTTACAATTACACCTAACACTACACTATAATTAAATAAATTGACTAAATTAAGTACAATTACCTAAATTAAATTAAATTATCTAAAGTACAAAAAACAAACAAATACTAAATTACAGAAAATAATAAATATTTTACAAAAATTTAAACTAATTACACCTAATCTAATAGCCCTATCAAAATAAAAAAATCCCCCCCAAAATAAAAAAAACCCCTAGCCTAAACTAAACTACCAATAGCCCTTAAAAGGGCCTTTTGCGGGGCAATGCCCCAAAGTAATCAGCTCTTTTACCTGTAAAAAAAAATACAAACAACCCCCCCAACAGTAAAACCCACCACCCACACAACCAACCCCCCAAAAAATACTAACTAAAAAAACCTAAGCTCCCTATTGCCCTGAAAAGGGCATTTGGATGGGCATTGCCCTTAAAAGGGCATTTAGCTCTTTTGCAGCCCAAAGCCCTAACCTAAAAATAAAACCCACCCAATACACCCTTAAAAAACCTAACACTAACCCCCTGAAGATCGACTTACCGGGAGACGTCTTCATCCAAGCCGGGCAGATGTGGTCCTCCAGACGGGCAGAAGTCTTCATCCAAGCCGGGCAGAAGTGGTCCTCTAGATGGCAGAAGTCTTCATCCAGACGGCATCTTCTATCTTCATCCATCCGGCGCGAAGCGGGTCCATCTTCAAGACATCCGATGCGGAGCATACTCTTAGGCCGACGACTACCCGACGAATGAAGGTTCCTTTAAGTGACGTCATCCAAGATGGCGTCCCTTAGATTCCGATTGGCTGATAGAATTCTATCAGCCAATCGGAATTAAGGTAGAAAAAAACCTATTGGCTGATGTAATCAGCCAATAGGATTGAACTTCAATCCTATTGGCTGATTGGAACAGCCAATAGAATGCAAGCTCAATCCTATTGGTAGGGGTTAATAAGTATAATGTAGGTGGCGGAGGTGTAGGGGGGGCAGATTAGAGGTTAATAACATAATGTAGGTGGAGGTGGTGTAGGGGGAGGCAGATTAGGGGTTAATAAGTATAATGTAGGTGGTGGTGGGCTCCGGGAGTGGGGTCCGTATTTAGTTGCGGTGGGGTCCGGGAGCGGCGGTATAGGGGTAAAACAGTATAGTATAGTGTGGGTGTTTAGTGACAGTATACCAATAAAGCTGGGAAAAAGCCGAAGAGCAGTGAGATCGATGACTGTTAGTTAACCACAGTCCGCTGCTCATCGCCCCGTACTTGGTGTGCGGCTTTTTGACAGCTTTTTTGATAACTTTGGAGAGCGTATTCAGGTCCGCGGCAGCAATGTTAGGCAAGCGTATTGGTGCCAGAGAATGCAAGTAAGTTGACGGGTTGATAAATAGGGGCCATAGTCTGATTTTTCGTTTATGCCAAGTGGAAATTAAGTTTTTAAGGTAAAGATCAATCTTGCCTCTTTTTGCAAAAGGTATTTATCTACGTTCCCTCCTCTATTATAGGGGTCTCCTTTGTCTATCAGTACAAAGCTAAGGGAAACTGGATTACTCTCATGATATTTAAAGAAAAGTCTTGCAACATTAGAGTCTCGTTTAAAAAGGATATCATCCCTATGCTCCTGGATCCTATTCTTTAGGATTCTCTTAATTTTCCCTATGTAGAAACAGGGACAGGCACAGTGCAAAAGATAGGCCACCCCTATCGAATCACAATTAAAGAAAAATTTGATGTCAAATTATTTCTCACTATTTCCTGAGAACCTATGGCACCTCTCCATAAATGGGCAGTAAACACATTTCCAGCAAGGAAAGCTTCCCTTCAGAACCCTGTTTTTTTGTAACCAGTCCAGCATTGACAGGCTTCTTACAAACCAATTTCTTATTAATTACTGTTAGGAGTGGAAAATTCACAACTACCTCTTTCACTTTTTCATCTAATTTCAAGTTGTTTCTTATCTCTTTTTAGTTCAGCTTGAGAGAGAAGGCTATCTCTGTCTGTTGCTCTAGCTCTTGAATAGGCTCTCTTAATGCATTTATTTGTGTATCCCCTATTTCTAAACCTCTCACTCGTTGGGGTGGCATCAAATTTCTTCAAAGATGAACAATTCTGTTTAGATCTTAAGAATTGTCCTACTGGGATTCCTTTAATTAGAGAAAAAGGATGATCATTACTTGATTCCAAGATACTGTTGGTAGTTGTCTTTCTGTGGTTCTCAGTGGCATTTAGTCTCCCTTCTTTCTTTATTTTTACGTCTAGAAAGGATAACTCCTTAAAACTGGCTTCATTTGTTAGAAAGATATTTTTGACATTCATTTGTGATTTAAGTTGTCTATGAATCCCTTTAAATTCTCTAGTGAACCATCCCATAATAACAAGATGTCGTCCACATACCTGATCCACATTAGGACAGATTCATCAAACTTATTATTAAACTTCTCAAAGATTTCATGATATTTGCTTAATGCAATTGAAAGATGAAGAAGAGAATATCCTTAAAAGGACCACTATTTAAAAAATTCCATAATTTTCATTGCAACTTAAGTGTTCTATATATAGAAAAGTAAATTTAGAAACTCCATTAGGATATTGAATATCGAATGCTCATGGGCACAAATAGCTCTAAAGTATCTAATAAAGCATATAGATTTATTTAAGCATTTAATATAAAAATCATTTACAATGCATCATACTAGATGTAATCAATCAATACACCAAACAATAGTTTAAAAAATGTAAAAATGTAGTTTTACTGTAACAAACTGATGACTAAACATTTATTACACAAATTATAAAAAAATAAAAGTGATAAACAAGAAAAGAGAGATGTAATCCCCTTCAAAAAGTCACTTATCCTATATTATTAGACACTAAACCCAGTAAATGCATACAAAGAGAGAAGCGCTCTACCAGGAACGAACAACAGCTCAGTGGCTTGTTCTATGGCGAGTTACCACCCAAGAGCAGCCTCTTTTAGCCCAGTTGTGCTTTTTCCAGAGGAAAAAATTCCTGAAGTATATCAGTCTGATCCCACAGAGCAAGATCAGTCCAGCCCCAAAATACCAGGTAATTCTCCTCTGAACAAGGAACGTGACAAACCCAGACAATCATTTCTGCCTTTAGTGGGCCTTGTCAGTGAGGTGCAGCCATATTCCTCTGAACCCACTAGGTAAGGAGTTCACGTCTGGTTTCCCCCATCACCCTTAGGGAGACCTCCCAGGTTAATAATACAAATGCAGACAAAGAGAGAAGAGCTCTACCAGGAATGAACAACAGCTCAGTAGCCTGTTCTATGGTGAGTTACCACCTAGGGGCAGCCTCTTTTTGCCCAGTTGTGCTTTTCACAGAGGAAACTTTCCTGAGGTATATCAATCTGACCAAACCTAGTAATAAAGGGAATACATAGATGCACAAAAAAACAACCAGATAAAGTGCAAATGCTAAGGACTCAAAGAGGTCGAAGCAATGGTTCCTGTCAAAAGCAAAAAAAAAAAATTGATTATAGATCTATTTGGCAAAAAAGTGATTATAGCCCTTTTGGCAAAAAAATCTATCCTAAAAAAAAGTCCTCTTCCCTGAAAACTTAGGCTAAACCCCAAAGTTTTGGTTCACCATCTTGAGTCTGGCTCCTTTGGGGGGAAGTGGTGGGTCTATGGCAGCAGTCCTATAGTGGTGTTCCCCTGGTGGCACTCCTCGGTCCTCTTAAGGGGACCTCTTCTGATCTTCCACCCTATCCTTCTTCATGCTATCACCGCAGTATATTGAAGACTAAATGCAAGCTTCCCCTTATAAAAGAGTTTTATTTTTTAATTTAATGTCAAATCATGATGAAACAGCGACCTATGCAGAGAAATGCAACGCTCGCAACATTGTAAGAATGTTTTAATACATTTTATTTGACACTGCTACTGTTTTACTCTCCTTTGCCTGAGGATGCCGAATCTGATCCTGTAGTGGGAGCTAAATCTAACAGGCGACTCTGAGGATCTGGTTCGCTTGATTTGCAATGGTTGTGCTTATACACAAGTGACTCTTTCTTTCATGTAATTAGCAAGAGTCCATGAGCTAGTGACGTATGGGATATACATTCCTACCAGGAGGGGCAAAGTTTCCCAAACCTCAAAATGCCTATAAATACACCCCTCACCACACCCACAAATCAGTTTTACAAACTTTGCCTCCTGTGGAGGTGGTGAAGTAAGTTTGTGCTAGATTCTATGTTGATATGTGCTCCGCAGCAGGTTGGAGCCCGGTTTTCCTCTCAGCGTGCAGTGAATGTCAGAGGGATGTGAAGAGAGTATTGCCTGTTTGAATTCAATGATCTCCTTCTACGGGGTCTATTTCATAGGTTCTCTGTTATCGGTCGTAGAGATTCATCTCTTACCTCCCTTTTCAGATCGACGATATACTCTTATATATACCATTACCTCTACTGATTCTCGTTTCAGTACTGGTTTGGCTTTCTACTACATGTAGATGAGTGTCCTGGGGTAAGTAAGTCTTATTTTCTGTGACACTCTAAGCTATGGTTGGGCACTTTTATATAAAGTTCTAAATATATGTGTTTAAACATTTATTTGCCTTGATTCAGGATGTTCAACGTTCCTTATTTTCAGACAGTCAGTTTCATATTTGGGATAATGCATATGAATAATTCAATTTTTTCTTACCTTAAAATTTGACTTTTTTTCCTGTGGGCTGTTAGGCTCGCGGGGGTTGAAAATGCTTCATTTTATTGCGTCATTGTTGGCGCGGACTTTCTTGGCGCAAAAATTTTCTTGTCATTTCCGGCGTCATACGTGTCGCCGGAAGTTGCGTCATTTTTTTGACGTTTTTGCGCCAAGAATGGCGCCACATCCGGTAACGCCGACATTTTTTGGCGCAAAAACGTCAAAAAAATGACGCAACTTCCGGCGACACGTATGACGCCGGAAATGACAAGAAAATTTTTGCGCCAAAAGCATTTAGGCACCAAATAATGTGGGCGGCTTTTTTGGCGCTAAAAAATTTGAGCGTCATTGTTGTCTCCACAATATTTAAGTCTCATTATTTATTGCTTCTGGTTGCTAGAAGCTTGTTCATTGGCATTTTTTTCCAATTCCTGAAACTGTCATTTAAGGAATTTGATCAATTTTGCTTTATATGTTGTTTTTTTCTATTACATATTGCAAGATGTCTCAGCCAATTCTGGAAAAACGCTTAAAGGTACAGTCAACCCAAAAAATGTCCTTACTCCTACAGATAATGTTTACAAGGATAAATATTTCAAAATGTAGCGCAGATTTGCTAAATATATTGTTTTCAAGAAAAATTACTTACTACATGTCCCTCTGGAGTTTTGAAATGGCCGCCAGCCCCCTCCTCTATTTCGTCATAACCCTTTTTCCTTCCTTCCTCTTCAGCAAGAAACTTCTCGTGCCTCCGCGTTCACGTTTTTTGCGCCTGCGCAATGCGCCGATTTTAGTGACCTTTGGAAGCAGGCTCAGTATCCTAGCAGTTCCTATATGCGGCGGACCAGTTGGCTTCTCTTCTTCTACCACCGCATATAGAAACCGCTAGGATACTGAGCGGTACTGATGATCCTGAATTCTGCTAATTTTACATCACATTAGATTTTCCTGGACGGCCCCCGCTCACAGTTTATAACCAAAAATATGTCCGACAATAAAGCAGCCAAGCACTCCAACTGCAGGCTCTCAGCACTCCACACCGCAGCTAGGGTGCATCTAACCTTGTGTCTATTAGTTTATCATGCGTTTAAATCAATCAACCTTTTTGTTGATTCTTACTAAAATCTTAATTTCCTAACTGTACAGTATCTGAATCATGATTTATTTTGACTTCTATTTAGTAATGTCAGATACTGTACAGTTAGAAAATTAAGATTTTAGTAAGAATCAGCAAAAAGGTATAATGGTTGTGAAAATTTGTACTTTATTGCAGAGGTGTATAATCTTCACTCTTCTTATTGCAAATAAACCAAGCCTACGTGCGCTTGACCCAATAGGGCTTCTTCTGGGCTGCGCTAAAGAAGCCCAATTGGGTGAAATGTTTGGATAAAGGAGACTGAAGATAAGATACCTTTGCAATTAAGTACAAAGTTGCAGTAAAAGGATGTTAGCAAGCGTGCCCTAGAGAATTCCACAGCTTCCCCGCAGCTCGTATTGGCAAGGTAACCAACTTCCAGTAGTATTTTGAGACCTGCCCTTCCAATACTGCTAGACTGCATATGGCTCTGTAAGCAACAGGTATTCCTACGGTTGTCCCGCTAGTTAAAAGCTGCATCATCTCTGGGGTCTTATAATGATGACATAGTGAAGCTTGTGTTTGGATTTAAATGCATGATAAACTAATAGACACAAGGTTAGATGCACCCTAGCTGCGGTGTGGAGTGCTGAGAGCCTGCAGTTGGAGTGCTTGGCTGCTTTATTGTCGGACATATTTTTGGTTATAAACTGTGAGCGGGGGCCGTCCAGGAAAATCTAATGTGATGTAAAATTAGCAGAATTCAGGATCATCAGTACCGCTCAGTATCCTAGCGGTTTCTATATGCGGTGGTAGAAGAAGAGAAGCCAACTGGTCCGCCGCATATAGGAACTGCTAGGTTACTGAGCCTGCTTCCAAAGGTCACTAAAATCGGCGCATTGCGCAGGCGCAAAAAACATGAATGTGGAGGCATGAGAAGTTTCTTGCTGAAGAGGAAGGAAGGAAAAAGGGTTATGACGAAATAGAGGAGGGGGCTGGCGGCCATTTCAAAACTCCAGAGGGACATGTAGTAAGTAATTTTTCTTGAAAACAATACATTTAGCAAAATTGTGCTACATTTTGAAATATTTATCCTAGTAAACATTATCTGTAGGAGTAAGTACATTTTTTGGGTTGACTGTCCCTTTAACTGAGTTTTAGTTCTACCAAAGCTAAGTTCATTTATTTTAAATGTTATAAATGTTTATCTTTAGCTATGGTTTGTAATAAGTTATTATGTTATACTTTTACATGCAGATTCCATTAGTATTTATGCTTTATATATTTTCTTTTCTTACAAGAAATATTTAGAAGACTTATAAGAAATATTTTTCTGATTCTATGTTAAAGGCTTTGTCTGACTTCATGCCTTCTAATAAAATTTTTAGGTCTTTTTCACTTCTTTTTTAATTATTGAAGTTTCAAATGACTAACAACATACTGATTTATCCTTCTCTGATGATGTTTTTTTCTCTTTCAGAAATTTTCTTCATCAGATATTGACACTAACAAATCTACTTTTTTATTATTTTTCTATTATTAAAGTACATTTGTTCTTTGTTGAAAAGGTGTTGATTATTTTGGATATTAAGGTAACAAGTTCTTTAAGACTAGCTGACATTATTTCTGCCTATTTATTTCTTCTGTGTTTTCAGAGGTTTTCTTTCCAATTCCCTATACTAGGGAATGGAATAGGCTGAGAATTTTCTTTTATTCCTTCTTCAAAGGTTTTAAACTATATTCTTTGCCAGCAGTTAAACTCAATTTGGAGGGTTCTCCAATTTATTGGGGCTATCTCTAATTCTGCTTATTATGCTATTGTTTCTATAGCAAAATAGTATTTATTTTCCTTTAGATAGTTGTATCTTATTTATGGAAAATTATTTAGTTTCAGGTACTTTCTTGGTCCTGTGATTTATTTGGATATTGCAATTGCTTCATTTTCTCTGTTTACTTTAAGATCAAGTATCAGATTATGATTTATTTTAGCATTGTTAAAGGGACAACATTTACTAGACTAGGTGCTGTTGCATTTGTCTTGTTGTTTTGCATTTATTGATTATGCAAGCCTTGTTTTGCATTTATTGATTATGCAAGTCCACTGTATTGGCTGGTCCTTTAATCTGTACTATCATGCTAATAATTTCATTTGTGTCTTCATTTTATTGAATATTTTCGCAAATGAGGGTTAATCTATGTCTTTAGCTTTTTTAGCTAGAAGAATTTTGTGATTTAAAAAAAAAAAAAAAAAAATCCATATTTCTTTTGTTCTAAGATAATCAATTATTTGTTTTATAATTGGATTCAATTCTTAACTGTTACTCTGGGCTTCAAGGTTGAGTTCTAAGACTAAAACTTTAAGCTTATACTGGTTTGGTTGTTCTTATTAAGGAACGAATTCCTGAGTTCTTTCCCAAGTAACATGTCTATATTTGGAGTTCGAAATCAGCTCCCTAATTTTGGCTGGTAAGGGGCAGGTTAAGGCTTCTTTGAAATTTCTTTGATTTTATTCCAGTAAGGCTAACACTTTCTTTAACTGTGTTTCTGTCCTATATATTTTGGGTACTGTTGAAGCATGGCTGGGCACCCATGTGGCTCAAGCGCTGCTCAGACCTGGAATCTTCTAGGGTATTTCTTCCAGTTCCTTTTGAGGAACCGGGTTTTGGAGTTTTATTCAAACTATTTTGCCTTTTTATGGTCGTTGATAGCATTATTTGTTTTCATTAGATACAATAAATGCATATTTTCATTTTTCTGTTTTCATTCAGATTATTTTCTGAGGATGCGGAATCTCATATGATTCACTTACTCTTCAGGACATAGTTAGAGGATCTTCTTTTCAAAAGCTCTTGATTCCTCACACAAGGGTCACCTTTTTTAGGTTTCCAGATAGTTTGTGTCACTGTCCTTGTCTCTATCAGACAAGGGATAATGTTATGGGTTCCGTCTATTGGTACCTTTAGTCTCTATTATTCCTTCAGTTGCTATATATGCATAGAAGTTTTAGGTCTTATGGCCACAGCATTGGATTCAATTCCCTTTGCTCATTTTCACTAGAAAGAACCTTCCAGTCTTTTATAAGTGTTGTTTCTTCAAGAACATGGTTGGAGGATCAATTTACCAAAATGTTTGTTTGATTCCTCAGACAATGGTAACCTTTTTAGGTTTCCTGATAGATTCAGTGTTCTTGATTCTGTCTATGACGGACAAGAGGCGTCTGAAATTGGTTTCAGCTTATCGAAACCTTCAGTCTCAATCTTTCCCTTCGGTAGCCTTATGCATGGAAATGTTAGGTCTTATGACTGCTGCATTGGACGCGATCCCCTTTGCTCGTTTTCACATGTGACCTCTTCAGCTCTGTATGCTGAACCAGTGGTGCAGGGATTATACAAAGATATCTCAATTAATATCTTTAAAACCGATTGTTCGACACTCTCTGATGTGGTGGACAGACCACCATCGTTTAGTTCAGGGGGCTTCTTTTGTTCTTCCAACCTAGACTGTGATCTCAACAGATGCAAGTCTGACAGGTTGGGGAGCTGTATGGGGGTTTCTGACAGCACAAGGGGTTTGGGAATCTCAGGAGGTGAGATTACCAATCAACATTTTTGGAACTCAGTGCAATTTTCAGAGCTCTTCAGTCGTGACCTCTTCTAAAGAGAGAGTCATTCATTTGTTTCTAGACGGACGAAGTTACAACCGTGGCATATGTCAATCATCAAGGAGGAACTCACAGTCCTCTGGCTATGAAAGAAGTCTCTCGAATACTTGTATGGGCGGAATCCAGCTCCTGTCTAATTTCTGTGGTTCATATCCCAGGTTTAGACAATTGGGAAGCGGATTATCTCAGTCGCCAAACGCTACATCCGGGCGAATGGTTTCTTCACCCAGAGGTATTTCTTCAGATTGTTCAAATATGGGGACTTCCAGAAATAGATCTGATGGCTTCTCATCTAAACAAGAAGCTTCCCAGGTATCTGTCCAGATCCTGGGATCCTCAGGCGGAAGCAGTGGATGCATTGTCACTTCCTTGGAAGTATCATCCTGCTTATATCTTTCCGACTATAGTTCTTTTTCTAAGATTCTAAAGGAACGTTTGTTTATTCTGCTGGTGGCTCCAGCATGGCCTCACAGGTTTTGGTATGCGGATCTTGTCCGGATGGCCACTTGCCAACCGTGGACTCTTCCGTTAAGACCAGACCTTCTATCGCAAGGTCCTTTTTTCCATCAGGTTCTCAAATCCTTAAATTTGAAGGTATGGAGATTGAAAGCTTGATTCTCAGTCATAGAGGTTTCTCTGACTCTGTGATTCATACTATGTTACAGGCTCGTAAAACTGTATCTAGGAAGATATATTATCGAGTCTAGAAGATTTACATTTCTTGGTGTTTTTCTCATCATTTTTCTTGGCATTCTTTTAGAATTCCTAGAATTTTACAGTTTCTTCAGGTTGGTTTGGATAAGGTTTGTCTGCAAGTTCCTTGAAAGGTCAAATCTCTGCTCTTTCTGTTCTTTTTCACAGAAAGATCGCTAGTCTTCCTGATATTCATTGTTTTGTACAAGCTTTGGCTCGTATAAAACCTGTTATTAAGTCAATCTCTCCTCCTTGGAGTTTGAATTTGGTTCTGGGGGCTCTTCAAGCTCCTCCGTTTGAACCTATGCATTCGCTGGACATTAATTACTTTCTTGGAAAGTTTTGTTTCTTTTGGCAATCTCTTCTGCTAGAAGAGTTTCTGAATTATCTGCTCTTTCTTGTGAGTCTCCTTTTCTGATTTTTCATCAGGATAAGGCGGTTTTGCGAACTTCTTTTAAATTTTTACCTAAGGTTGTGAATTCTAACAACATTAGTAGAGAAATTGTGGTTCCTTCATTGTGTCCTAATCCTAAGAATTCTAAGGAAAAGTCGTTGCATTCTTTGGATGTAGTTAGAGCTTTGAAATATTATGTTGAAGCTACTAAGGATTTCCGAAAGACTTCTAGTCTATTTGTTATCTTTTCCGGTTCTAGGAAAGGTCAGAAGGCTTCTGCCATTTCTTTGGCATCTTGGTTAAAATCTTTGTTTCATCATGCCTATGTCGAGTCGGGTAAAACTCTGCCTCAATGGATTATAGCTCATTCTACTAGGTCAGTTTCTACTTCCTGGGCGTATAGGAATGAAGCTTCAGTTGATCAGATTTGCAAAGCAGCCACTTGGTCTTCTTTGCATACTTTTACTAAATTCTACCATTTTTATGTGTTTTCTTCTTCTGAAGCAGTTTTTGGTAGAAAAGTACTTCAGGCAGCTGTTTCAGTTTGATTCTTCTGCTTATAATTTCAGTTTTTTTCATTATAAGATTTAAACTTTATTTTGGGTGTGGATTTTTTTCAGCGGAATTGGCTGTCTTTATTTTATCCCTCCCTCTCTAGTGACTCTTGCGTGGAAGATCCACATCTTGGGTAGTCATTATCCCATATGTCACTAGCTCATGGACTCTTGCTAATTACATGAAAGAAAACATAATTTATGTAAGAACTTACCTGAAAATTCATTTCTTTCATATTAGCAAGAGTCCATGAGGCCCACCCTTTTTTGTGGTGGTTATGATTTTTTTGTATAAAGCACAATTATTCCAATTCCTTATTTTTTATGCTTTCGCACTTTTTTCTTATCACCCCACTTCTTGGCTATTCGTTAAACTGATTTGTGGGTGTGGTGAGGGGTGTATTTATAGGCATTTTGAGGTTTGGGAAACTTTGCCCCTCCTGGTAGGAATGTATATCCCATACGTCACTAGCTCATGGACTCTTGCTAATATGAAAGAAATGAATTTATCAGGTAAGTTCTTACATAAATTATGTTATTTCTGTATGTTTTGTACAATTGTATAGAGATAATTTACAATATGAGGTGCCTTCTTTGATTTGTCATTTCAGGATTATCTTTATGTTGATGGCCCAACATTTATGAAGAGCTGCCTGTGACAGACTGACAGACTATTGGACTTTACATCTCTCTGCAAACAAAGTAGATGTCTCCCTTCTATGCACAGTGTGCCCAGCCAAGTGTATGCAGAAAATACTGCTGTAAATAAACCTGAACCCAATACTCGTGTGTGAAACAAAGTTTCAAAGTCAATAGTTCAAAGCGATGTAACAACAATACACTTCTTACCCCCAGTCCAGTGAGCTGTCTGGTCCTAGGGAGAAAAACGAAGTCCGGTCAGTGCGTCTCTCCATGCCGTCTGTGTTAATATCCGGGAAGCTCCGATCATCCAATAGGCTTCCTCCTCAGACCTCACTCATTTGGGGGTGTTGTCCACAAAACTGCGTCCGTATTGGGTAAACGTGCAGGCAATAACCTAAACTGTTAGGCTCAGGGCTCAAGGGAAAAGAGTTGCTAGGGGAATGCCCCTTCAAAAGCCACGCTGCACCCTGTGGAGGTCACAACTGTTGTAGTATTTATCAAAGAAAGAGCGGAGCACCGGCTAAAGTAAAATTAGCAATCTGCTTTATTAGAAAAACATCAATAAAATTAGAATATCCAGCAAAAAACACGAAGTGGAAAAGTTTGGATTGTCCAATTTAGGAGTCAACTAGTCCAGCTGACATGTTTCGGCTTACGCCGTTATCAAAGCTGTTAACGGGCGTAAGCCGAAACATGTCAAACTTTTGTTTTTTGCTGGATATTCTACTTTTATTGATGTTTTTCTAATAAAGCAGATTGCTAATTTTACTTTAGCCGGTGCTCCGCTCTTTCTTTGATAAATACTTTACATCTCTCTGGTCTTATATTTATATGGACTATTTATTTTGAGCATTGGTACATTGGTATATATGTACTTAATACTATAAGGCACTGTTCATATAATATTGTGCTATTGCTATAATATTATATTGTGTTTATGGTGGGTTCTGTCTCTACCTGAGTGTATTCTTTAAAGGGCCATAATAGTCAAAAAATGACATGCATAAGTATGTAGTTTTAAGACTATTGACCCTGCACTAATGTGTGTTTAACTCCGGCAAAAGGGATAAACACAGACACGCAGTGCACTACCAGTGCAGGGTCAATATTCTTTAAATAATGAATTAGAGCATGTATGTCATTGTTTGACTATTATTGCCCTTTAGCTTTTCTAAATAATGCACCCTATAGAGAAAAATGAAAATATTCACAAGGTACTACACTGATTTGATGAAATGGTGCCACAAACATGCAAGGGGATAGTGTCATTATTTTGTTAACGTGTTGTTTTTATTCTTTTTTTGTCTTTTGTTTAAAAAGTCAATTTTCATGTTTTTTTCTGAATCTATCCTTTACCTTGATTTTGTCATTTGGAAAAACTGCTTCTACCTGTTGTATCCCCAAAAATGACTAAAAAGGTCAATACTTAAAAATGGCTATAGAAAAGTTATGTAAACACAAAGGTTTAGAAGTAATCACACTCCCTGTGGGTAGTTAAACAGAGTAGTACGTAAATGTTAATTTTCCATAGTTCTCTTTAAAAGGACAGGAACATGAAAAATAAACGTCCATTATTTAGACGGATCATGCAATTTTAAACAACTTTCCAATTTACTTCTATTAGCAGTTTTGCTTTGTTCTTTTAGTATTCTTCATTGGAGAATAAATCTAGGTAGGCTCTTAAGAACTCAGGAGTGTGCACATGTCTGTAGTACTGCCATAGAGTCATAAATATACATGCATGCTTCTGAGCTCTAATTCCTAGGTTTACTCTTTAAGAAAGGATAGCAAGAGAGATGCACATTTGATAGCAGACATAAATTGAAACGTTGGGTAAACTGCATGCTCTGTCTGAATCATGAAAGTTCAATTTTACTGTCCCCTTTCAGCTCTATCTCACTGTGTATAGAGAGATAAGATAATGAGGTTTGCTCTCCCTGTATGCTGTTTTTTTCATTGGATTGTACCTCATATACAAAATAAACCTAAATGAACAATTTGCCATAGATTTTCATCCTTGCATCTGGTATAAAAGTCATTATAAAGACACTAAGGGTACGGCACTGGCTGTTTAGTCCTTAAGGACCTGTGCAGTACCCTGTATGGCAGCTGTGCCCCTGGCTGTTAGCGTGCCTGTTGGCGTGACAATGCTATTCCTGCATGCTTCAGGAGTGAGGCAGTGCAGAAATAGCAAAATGGAGGACACCCCAAGCTAGAGATCACAGGGACTGGGTGTACCTGGGATCTAGGGCTGTGCGATATGGGAAAAATAGAATATCGTGATTCTGGCCATGAAATATTGCGATTGCGATTTTAATCGCAATTTTAAAAAAAATAACTGTTAAACATAGATTTCTTAATTTCCTGTGCTAATTTATGCTTTTTATACTAACACGCACTGTACCTTAACAAATCTCCACTGTGGGTCAGCATAAGAAAGGTCTATACCTCATATCTTTCTCCTTAGAGTTTCTGCTCGATTTTAAGTTTGCTCACGGGTGCTGGCTTTATGGCTTATTGCGTTACACCTAGTAAGCTGGGTCACCATCTGATCGACTGTACATCACTCACCTCATCACATTACAAATTATTTATTAAAAGTTTTAAAATGACTATGTTGAATACAAATTTAACACATACACATTAAATTAAGATATATTACTGTATTAATCCCCTGCTTACCAGTGAGAGCTGTGACACATTACTATGCAATGCATTTCAGTCCCCTATGACTCACAAGGGAATAAAATATATCTTGTACATTTTATATTGTTTACAATAAGTTTTCTAATTTTACATGAATAATGTCCTATCCTGTTTTTAATTCCTGCTTCCTGTCAGCTGACTCGCTTATATCTTCTAATTCATTGTATTTAAAATTATTATTTTTCATGAGTGACTTATTGGTGTCCTCGTCATCACATTTTCCCACTTGTTCTCTACACACACATTCAGTGACACTTAGTACTGTGCCGTACTCAACCTTTGCTGTGCCTATGGAGCTAAATGTACTGCAATGGCTGTGAGCGGGATTGATACGCAGCCTCTTCACTCTCCCAAACTGTAACATTACAGACTCAGACCAAAGTGGCACTGATTGGTTACCGTCAAGTATTCTCTTGCTCTAATTGGACAGCTAGCCTCCATTGTCCTGACCAGCAGACAATGCTGATTGGCTAAGCTTTGACAAACATCACCTGAATGGAAAACAGCGTGCAAATACAAACACTGATAGGGAGCACTACGAATCTCAGAGTGGATGCGGCTGTAATGCACAGATATAGTGTTTGCAATAGAAGCTTGCGATAGTTCATATAACCCAATGTAGTAAAGTAAGCAACAGGGACTTATCTACCTGATAGCACAATGGCTGCAATTCCACACACTTTAATGTGTCAAAGAGCATCTGTGGACAGGGAGACCTCACTCCACAACCCACATATTTCACGAGTGTCCATGCAATAAGACATTTTATTAAATGTACTTCTCATGTTGTGGACTTCATTGCGCATGTGCTTCTAAATTAAACACTAAGAGGCCTATTTATCAAAGGTCTGTCGGACCTCGCTGAATGCGGAGAGCAATATGCTCTCCACATTCAGCATTGCACCAGCAGTTCTTGTGAGCTGCTGGTACAACGCCGCCCCCTGCAGATTCACGGCATTCGCTGCAGATTCGCGGCCGCAAGCAGGGGGTGTCAATCAACCCGATCGTACTCAATCAGGTTGAATTGTGGTGATCTCTGTCCGCCTGCTCAGAGCAGGCAGACAGGGTTATGGAACAGCGGCCTTTAGTGGTCCAGTCAGAGCTTGATAAATGGGCCTCTAAAACTTAAATGGCAAAATGTAAAAAAAATTGCATACTGCCATGATATGAAATCGCAAGACAAAAAAAATGACGTTTAATCGCATCATGGGATTATTCGCACAGCCCTACTGTGATCCCATGCCTGTCAGTGAAGTGACTAAATTCATAATTGCAGCGTGTATCTAATGCTGCTGCTGGAAGCCTGCATGTGAGACAGGCCAGCAGCAGTACAGTAACTGGCAAATATGACAGTTAGTGAGTATACAATCGATACTAGCATGCCACAGTGCATGCTGGTATCAGGTCCAGTGGCCAATCACTGCATGCCTCAGGAGTGAGGCAGTCCAGTAATGCACAAAAAAGAGGTCCAGTCACAGTGACATATTTCAAAAAATGACAAGCCACTGCAAGCATTAAAGCATTAAACCCTAAGTAGAGAATGTGTTGCACCGTTCTCTACGTCAGAAGACATACTAAGCAGGAAATGAAAAGGGGCAGAGGACGAACATGTTGCAGGAAGGAATAAAATATACAATTTATTTAAAAAAAAGGCATAAGTTATAATAAAAAATAATGTTGCGGTTTTAATACATAACTTGTTTAGGATTCAATGATGTAATTTAATTTGCTTAAATTTAATATCACTTTAACCCCTTAATGACAACTGACGTACCAGGTACGTCAAGCAAAAACTAACTGTTAATGACAATAGACGTACCTGGTACGTCAGTTGTCTTACAGAGTGCTGGAAGCAATCGCAATCGCTTCCAGCAGCTCTCAGGGTATTGCAGTGATGCCTCGATATGGAGGCATCCTGCAATACCTTTTAACAAGCCTCCGATGCAGAGAGAGCCACTCTGTGGCCCTCTCTGCACCGGTAACAATGGTGTTGTTTCCGGGGGGAGTGTAGCAGGGAGGCGGCAGCGTGCGCGCGTGTGCACGGGGGCACGCGCGCGTGTGCACGGGGGGCGCGCGCGCGTGTGCACGGGGGCGCGCGCGCACACATTAGCCACTGACACCAATGGAAAAAAGTTGAAAAATAAAAAGTTACAAATAAAAAGTTAAATTAAAAAAAAAATATATATAAAAGGATCTGGGGAGGGGGGGGTTGGGGGTATTGAGGGGGGGCTGCTACACTACAGAAAAGTTTGAAAATACTGTTTTTTGGGGGCAAATTGGGTACTGGCAGACAGCTGCCAGTACCCAAGATGGCGGCAATTAAGTAGCAGGGAGGGTTAGAGAGCTGTTTGGTGGGGGATCAGGGAGGTTGGGGGCTAAGGCAGGGCTCCATTACAGCTGAATACATTTTTAAAAAAAATAAAATAAAAAAAACTCCTTTAATTTAGTACTGGCAGACTTTCTGCCAGTACTTAAGATGGCGGGGACAATTGTGGGGTGGGGGAGGGAAGAGAGCTGTTTGGGAGGGATCAGGGGGTGGGATGTGTCAGGTGGGAGGCTGATCTCTACACTAAAGCTAAAATTAACCCTGCCAGCGCCCTACAAGCTACCTAATTAACTCCTTCACTGCTGGGCATAATTCACGTGTTGTGCGCAGCAGCATTTAGCGGCCTTCTAATTAACAAAAAGCAACGCCAAAGCCATATATGTCTGCTATTTCTGAACAAAGGGGATCCCAGAGAAGCTTTTACAACCATTTGTGCCATAATTGCACAAACTGTTTGTAAATAATTTCAGTGAGAAACCTACAATTGTGAAAAATTTTAAGTTTTTTTTTATTTGCTCGCATTTGGCGGTGAAATGGTGGCACGAAATATACCAAAATTGGCCTAGATCAATACTTGGGGTTGTCTACTACACTAAACTAAAGCTAAAATTAACCCTACAAGCTCCCTACATGCTCCCTAATTAACCCCTTCACTGCTGGGCATAAAACACGTGTGGTGCGCAGCGGCATTTAGCGGCCTTCTAATTACCAAAAAGCAACCCCAAAGCCATATAAGTCTGCTATTTCTGAACAAAGGCGATCCCAGAGAAGCATTTACAACCATTTGTGCCATAATTGCAGAAGCTGTTTGTAAATAATTTCAGTGGGAAACCTAAAGTTTGTGACAAAATGTGTGAAAAAGTGAATTTTTTTTTTTAATTTGATCGCATTTGGCGGTGAAACGGTGGCATGAAATATACCAAAATGGGCCTAGATCAATACTTTGGGATGTCTTCTAAAAAAATATATATACATGTCAAGGGATATTTAGGTATTCCTGACAGATATCAGGGTTCCAAAGTAACTAGCGCTAATTTTGAAAAAAAAATGGTTTAGAAATAGCAAAGTGCTACTTGTATTTATGGCCCTATAACTTACAAAAAAAATAAAAGAACATGTAAACATTGGGTATTTCTAAACTCAGGACAAAATTTAGAAACTATTTAGGACGGGTGTTTTGTGGTGATTGTAGATGTGTAACAGATTTTGGGGGTCAAAGTTAGAAAAAGTGTGTTTTTTTCCATTTTTTCCTCATATTTTATATTTTTATAGTAAATTATAAAATATAATGAAAATAATGGTATCTTTAGAAAGTCCATTTAATGGTGAGAAAAACGGTATATAATATGTGTGGGTACAGTAAATGAGTAAGAGGAAAATTACAGCTAAACACAAACACTGCAGAAATGTAAAAATAGCCATTGTCATTAAGGGAAAGAAAATTGAAAAATGTTCCGGTCATTAAGGGGTTAAATGTTATTTTCTGCCCTTGGCAATAACAGGGTTAAACATAATGAGCCAGATTATGAGTGGAGCGCAAATTAACGCCTCAGCTTGAGCGTAAATGGCGCTAGAAGTAAGCTTTTTGCGCTTGTTGGGTTGCGCTCGTTTTTAGGAGGTCATTGCCCTTTAATGTGAGTAACCTTGGACATATTATTAAAGTGTAAAGACATTCTGCACTGGGGTTGTCTAGGTGCCTACACTGTTAAATATTGCAGGGTTGAAAATGAACCATGGGGGTATTATGCAACAAAGTATGGAAACTAAATAATGAAAAAATATTACAATATTTAACATTTTATGGGGATCCAATATTAATTTTTATGCCCCTTTAATAACCAGGTGCACACTGTATAATATAATAGTGCATACCTGATGCTTTAAGAGACAATACACTCTGCAACCTTTGACCCATGAAAGCATTAGGAGAATATTTTAGATTTAAAGACCTATTCCCATTTTAGTCACACATACAGTGTTATTGTTAAAGGGATAGGAAAGTAAAAAATAAACGTGAATGATTCAGATAGAGTATGTCATTTAAAGACAATTGTGTTTCATGCTGGAGGTAATTGAGGTGCGTTGCTCACCTAAATATGGAGCCACTCATTTTATCAGGCGGGATCCAGTGCAAGCCTTGTGTGAGACAGCAAGTTACAGGGCTTTGCATCACTGTGCTGAATGCCTGCTGCTCCCTTCAATTTTCACCACGGGTGAGTAGAGTGGCAGCCTATGCTGTACGTCAGGTCGCCAAAGATCCCTTGTAGAACTCAGTGCTTCTGTCAGGATTTATATTTCCTAGTTGAAATGATTATTCTGACTTCTCTGAGCACAAGTGGTGGAACTAATAAATGCTTATGATTTAAGTTGATACTGTTTGATTCATTTTATTTCAGAGTTTCTACTTTTTTCTGTTATTATTTTATATTTTGTAGAAACGTATTAACAAGCTTTAAAACAAACACATTTCTATGCTTTTGCTGTATTTATTGGCTACTTTATCTTTTATTTTTAAAGGAAAGTCAATGTTTGAAAAGGTAGGTAGATTACCAGAAGGAACACCCTTTACTTGTAATACTATATCAGAACAGTTTGTTTGCCTTGATGTTGCTGATTCTGATATTTAGATAATGACTTTAAAAACTAAAGGGGTCAATTGTAGGGGACGTGCTGCCCATATCCTATAAGTAGCAACAAAAGGACCATTGTAGTCCTGTCCTATATGTTATCTTCAATAAGTGTCCAGCATGCAAAAACATGTCATTATAGGCACACTGAAGATGCCAGAGGCTGTAGCCACGTGCAGCGATGCGGTGTCCGTCCAAGCTGAACATTATTGCCTGTTGGCTTGGAAGGAATCCCTCCTGACATGAGCGCTGCATGAACAAAGCAAAGTGAAACTGACCTCATCACCACCAATCATATCAGATTGTTTAGTATACTGGGAAAGTTTAGTCTGCCAGTGACCTACTTATTTCTTTAAAGGGCAATTCACCCAAAAATACATTTTTATATTTTTCTTAAATTTTAGTAAAGGGAAGATGCTCTTGGAAATGCTTTATACTGATTCCTCTTCATCCATGAATGGGCACTTAGTTTCCTTACATACATACAGTAGCTAATATTCCTGCTCTTTGTTAGATAAGAGAGGCAGTACACTCTATCGATCTATCTATCTATCATCAATCATCTATCTATCTATCTATCTATCTATCTATCATCTATCTATCTATTATCAATCATCTATCTATCGATCTATATATCGATCTATCTATCATCTATCTATCTATCTAAATATCTATTTGTCTGTCTGTCTGTCTATCTATCTATCTATCTATTGGTCTATCTATTTGTCTTTCTGTCTATATATCATCTATCTATCACTCATCAATGATCTGCCAGTCTGCCTGTCCGTCCGTCTGTCTTATATATCTACCTACATATCTTCTCCCTTCATTCTCTTGATTGTTTCTCTGAGTTATCATGCTGAAAATATTAATTTTCCTTAGCATGGTTGCCTCTTTCTTCTTTTACTGTCTTGCCCTGTAACAATGTTTCTTTTGAATAGCTTGGCAGAATAACAATAATAGTTGCTATGGTGTTGTTAAGTGATGGGTTAACAGTTATTCTTGGAGGAATTGATATGTCAATCAACTAGTAATGTCAACTGATGTATACAATGTAATCATCTTTAGAATGAAGGCTTTTGAAAAATTTAATTAATTGCAACCCAGATTCTGTAAAAAAAAAAGCTAAAAGCGAATCTTCTCAAACACATTGACTTTCTGTTATACCTTATTTACAATGATTAAAATTGTTTTCTGATGTACTTTGAACTTGTGTCTTGCAAAGATATTCCTCTTTAGATAAGACTTTATGATTTCACGATATTGCCAGCTAGAGGCATAATTATAGTTGTGGAAGTTTAAACTCAAAGCAAGATGACAAACACTTGAAGTTTTAGCATTATCAAAAGAAATAGTATTCAATTTTGGCCATTCTTGTATTCCACCACTGGCCATAGAACAGCACAGAAGCTAAATTAGACATCTAAAACTACATTGTTATATCTGTTTTCTCAATGGGAATTGGCTGAACATCCAGCACCGACTGCTTTTTCCAAGAATTCCTATTGATACCATCTCATTGTGGAGTGAGTCCTGATGCATTTGGGAGATAATGCTGCTCTTTATGTTGTTTTCCTTTTGGAACAATACTCTACTGCCAAATGCAGAGGTTTCTGTCATTCTTTGTGGTTTCTGCCTCTATACTTTACTTGATCTTTATCCATCTCAACTCTCAAAGGAACATAGGAAATTCTTGTGGATTATTAAACATATTGTTTTTAAATAGAGAACATAAGGTTTGGGTTAAATAGAAGTAGATCAGGTGCATGTAATTATTGTCCTACTGTAGAATCAGAGTTGTTCTACCTGGACATTATGTCAACATCAAGGAAACCCAACAATAAGTGTCATGCAGTGTAGAATACAAAAAATCATTACCATACATAAATCAGACCTGCTGAGCTATTCCCTCACTGCTTCCCAGAGAAGACAGACTGATTGTATAGTCACAAGCAGCAAAAACATTTACACACGGGTGGTATAATGTTTAGGCCAGACTAAAAATACATAATAATAGATATAAAAAGATAAAGACAAAAAAAATATCTAATGTTAATTACAATTTACATTCGGCTAGATTTAGAGTTCTGCGGCCAAAGGGGTGCCTTAGCTACGCGTGCTTTTTTTCCCCCGCACCTTTTAAATACCGCTGGTATTTAGAGTTCACAGAAGGGCTGCGTTAGGCTCCATAAAAGGGAGCGTATAGCATATTTACCGCCACTGCAACTCTAAATACCAGCGTTGCTTACGGACGCGGCCAGCTTAAAAAACGTGCTCGTGCACGATTCCCCCATAGAAAACAATGGGGCTGTTTGAGCTGAAAAAAAACCTAACACCTGCAAAAAAGCAGCGTTCAGCTCCTAACGCAGCCCCATTGTTTCCTATGCGGAAACACTTCCTAAGCCTGCACCTAACACCCAAACATGAACCCCAAGTCTAAACACCCCTAGCCTTACACTTATTAACCCCTAATCTGCTGTCCCCGCTATCGCTGACCCCTGCATATTATTATTAACCCCTAATCTGCCGCTCCGTACACCGCCGCAACCTACATTATCCCTGTGTATTCCTAATCTGCTGCCCCTAACACCGCCGACCCCTATATTATATTTATTAACCCCTAATCTGCCGCCCCCAACGTCGCCTCCACCTACCTACAATAATTAACCCCTAATCTGCCGGATCTCACTGCTACTCTAATAAATGTATTAACCCCTAAAGCTAAGTCTAACCCTAACACTAACACCCCCCTAAGTTAAATATAATTTAAATCTAACGAAATAAATTAACTCATATTAAATAAATTATTCCTATTTAAAGCTAAATACTTACCTGTAAAATAAACCCTAATATAGCTACAATATAAATTATAATTATATTGTAGCTATTTTAGGATTAATATTTATTTAACAGGCAACTTTGTATTTATTTTAACCAGGTACAATAGCTATTAAATAGTTATTAACTATTTAATAACTACCTAGCTAAAATAATTACAAAATTACCTGTAAAATAAATCCTAACCTAAGTTACAATTAAACCTAACACTACACTATCAATAAATTAATTAAATAAAATACCTACAATTATCTACAATAAACCTAACACTACACTATCAATAAATTAATTAAATACAATACCTACAAATAAATACAATTAAATAAACTAACTAAAGTACAAAAATAAAAAAGAACTAAGTTACAAAAATAAAAAAATATTTACAAACATTAGAAAAATATTACAACAATTTTAAACTAATTACACCTACTCTAAGCCCCCTAATAAAATAACAAAGCCCCCCAAAATAGAAAAATGCCCTACCCTATTCTAAATTAAAAAAGTTCAAAGCTCTTTTACCTTACCAGCCCTTAAAAGGGCCCTTTGTGGGGCATGCCCCAAAGAATTCAGCTCTTTTGCCTGTAAAAGAAAAACATACAATACCCCCCCCAACATTACAACCCACCACCCACATACCCCTAATCTAACCCAAACCCCCCTTAAATAAACCTAACACTAAGCCCCTGAAGATCTTCCTACCTTATCTTCACCACGCCGGGTTCACCAATCGATCCAGAAGAGCTCTTCCGATGTCTTGATCCAAGCCCAAGCGGGGGGCTGAAGAGGTCCATGATCGGGCTGAAGTCTTCATCCAAGCAGGAGCTGAAGAGGTCCATGATCGGGCTGAAGTCTTCTATCAAGCGGCATCTTCAATCTTCTTTCTTCCGAATCCATGTTCATCCCGCCGACACGGAACATCCATCTTCACCGACGACTTCCCGACGAATGACGGTTCCTTTAAGGGACGTCATCCAAGATGGCGTCCCTCGAATTCCGATTGGCTGATAGGATTCTATCAGCCAATCGGAATTAAGGTAGGAAAATTCTGATTGGCTGATGGAATCAGCCAATCAGAATCAAGTTCAATCCGATTGGCTGATCCGATCAGCCAATCGGATTGAACTTGATTCTGATTGGCTGTTTCCATCAGCCAATCAGAATTTTCTTACCTTAATTCCGATTGGCTGATAGAATCCTATCAGCCAATCGGAATTCGAGGGACGCCATCTTGGATGACGTCCCTTAAAGGAACCGTCGTCGGGAAGTCGTCGGTGAAGATGGATGTTCCACGTCGGCGGGATGAACATGGATCCGGAAGAAAGAAGATTGAAGATGCCGCTTGATAGAAGACTTCAGCCCGATCATGGACCTCTTCAGCTCCCGCTTGGATGAAGACATCAGCCCGATCATGGACCTCTTCAGCCCCCCGCTTGGGCTTGGATCAAGACATCGGAGGAGCTCTTCTGGATCGATCGGTGAACCCGGCGTGGTGAAGATAAGGTAGGAAGATCTTCAGGGGCTTAGTGTTAGGTTTATTTAAGGGGGGTTTGGGTTAGATTAGGGGTATGTGGGTGGTGGGCTAGTAAGGTAAAAGAGCTTTGAACTTTTTAAATTTAGAATAGGGTAGGGCATTTTTTTATTTTGGGGGGCTTTGTTATTTTATTAGGGGGCTTAGAGTAGGTGTAATTAGTTTAAAATTGTTGTAATATTTTTCTAATGTTTGTAAATATTTTTTTATTTTTTGTAACTTAGTTCTTTTTTATTTTTGTACTTTAGTTAGTTTATTTAATTGTATTTATTTGTAGGTATTGTATTTAATTAATTTATTGATAGTGTAGTGTTAGGTTTAATTGTAGATTATTGTAGGTATTTTATTTAATTAATTTATTGATAGTGTAGTGTTAGGTTTAATTGTAACTTAGGTTAGGATTTATTTTACAGGTAATTTTCTAATTATTTTAACTACGTAGCTATTAAATAGTAAATAACTATTTAATAGCTATTGTATCTGGTTAAAATAAATACAAAGTTGCCTGTAAAATAAATATTAATCCTAAAATAGCTACAATATAATTATTATTTTACAGGTAAGTATTTAGCTTTAAATAGGAATAATTTATTTAATAAGAGTTAATTTATTTCGTTAGATAAAAATTATATTTAATTTAGGGGGGTGTTAGGGTTAGGGTTAGAATTAGCTTTAGGGGTTAAAAAATTTATTAGAGTAGCAGTGAGCTCCGGTCGGCAGATTAGGGGTTAATGCTTGAAGTTAGGTGTCGGCGATGTTAGGGAGGGCAGATTAGGGGTTAATACTATTTATTATAGGGTTATTGAGGCGGGAGTGAGGCGGATTAGGGGTTAATACATTTATTATAGTAGCGGAGCGGTCCGGTCGGCAGATTAGGGGTTAATAAGTGTAGGTAGGTGGCGGCGACGTTGGGGGGGGCAGATTAGGTGTTAATAAGTGTAGGTAGGTGGCGGCGACATTGGGGGGGCAGATTAGGGGTTAATAAATATAATATAGGTGTCGGCGATGTTAGGGGCAGCAGATTAGGGGTACATAGGGATAATGTAGTTTGCGGCGGTGTACGGAGCGGCAGATTAGGGGTTAAAAAAAATTATTAGAGTGGCGGCGGTGTGGGGGGACCTCGGTTTAGGGGTACATAGGTAGTTTATGGGTGTTAGTATACTTTAGAGCACAGTAGTTAAGAGCTTTATAAACCGGCGTTAGCCCAGAAAGCTCTTAACTACTGACTTTTTTCTGCGGCTGGAGTTTTGTCATTAGATTTCTAACGCTCACTTCAGCCACCGGCGTTAGAAAGATCCCATTGAAAAGATAGGATACGCAAATGGCGTAGGGGGATCTGCGGTATGGAAAAGTCGCGGCTGCAAAGTGAGCGTTTCCTGACTGACTCCAAATACCAGAGGGCGGTAAAAACCAGCGTTAGGAGCCTCTAACGCTGGTTTTGATGGCTACCGCCAAACTCTAAATCTAGGCCATTATTTCTAGGATCTTAATCAGCCATATTCATTATTTATTGACAGCACTTTTTTTCATTATCACTTTGGTTAAAAAATGACCCTATACTTAAAGGTATAGAACATATCTTGTTATTAGAAAACATTCCTGTTGTGTTGCTATAGAATAACATCAGCCACGTCTTAATGTTTTTAAAACAAATTAACATCCTATTTACTGCAATTATTTTTAAGTAGCAAAATCCCACCCACCATTTGCCTTATTTGGAGGAGCCAATATGAGCTATAATCCACAGATAACAAGTCTAGTCACAGTCATAAAGTTAGTATAAAGTGCTTTGCTGATAAACTTTGCTGATAAAGCCAATTAGGGACATATAAGCTGCATAGTTAACCTTGAGAAGCCAGCAGGGTGATTTTAAGTATTAAGAATAAGAAATTGTTCAAATTTCAGAGTTAAATTACATGAAAAGGGAGGAAAATTATTATTATTATTATCATCAGCGCTATAAAAATGAGTCTAATATGCAAGGTAACAATTATGGGGGGACAAAGGGATAGAAGGCCCTGCTAAGAGCTGCACTGTTGTAGAAGAGAGGAACTAAGATAAAAACATTTTAGTATATATGGTTTGCATCCCATAACAGTAGAGTCCTTAAGGAGCACTTGAAAGATTAAAAACTAGTGGAGACTCTTGTGGAGCAAGGCAGAGAGTTTAAAAAGATCGGGGCCAATATAGAGAAGTTTTGAAGATGGGAATGTTAGGAGGTAACAAGTGAGAAGGAGAGAAGGAGGCAGGGCAGAAGTCAAGACTGTGACCGAGCCCGCGCCTGGGAGGTCCACCCCTCAGGGGGGGCCTTAAACTTAAGCTTCAAAACAAAAAAATAAAAGTCGCAACTTTTTTTTTTCTTCATGGGACCTACCAGACGGCACTTCAGTGACTGTCTAGTCACTCTCACACCACTGCTCCTGGCTGTACATTGCATGCCGGATTGCAGATTGGGATACCGGAACCGGCTGGGTGAGGTTGCCGCATCAGTTTGCTGACCATTGTGAGGCTCAGCAATAGGAGGCTGCTCTGCTGCAGGTACCATACATTTATGGGTACATGATCATCCCCAGGAACCCAGTCCACCTTGCAAGGCTGCCAGTACCACGGGTGCAGCGCACTCAGCCTTGCACTATAGCCTGGCTGTGTGCGACTCTGATCTGGAAGATCAGAGTTGCACACAGCGAGCCAGGCTATAGCACAATGCTGCGGACCTACCTTCCCACTAATGAGTATGGTGTATAGGCGAGACTGGATAGGTCTGGGCTGAGTGTTGAGCAGACATGGTGTTTGGAGGTTAAGAAAATGTGTCGATATGTTGGGAGTTTTGAGTGTCTGGTCACGTGACAGCCGGACTGCTGCCTGAGTCTGTGTGAGGCTGGGTGTGCTGGAGCAGCTACGGGAGTGGGCACCATATTAAATGTATGTGTGTTTGTTATATTCACTGTGAACATAATTGATAGGTAACATACAAAGGAAAGCAAGCATTTGGCAAAGAAAAATATCAGAGTTTCTATTCTGAAATTTTTTTTTTGTCTGTTGTGTTGGTGTTGTGTAAAAAGGCTGCATGAGGATAAACTAGATATTGTACTATGTGTGACTAGCTGCTCCTATAAATAAACTAGAAATTGTACTAAATAGTACATGGTGTAAATATAAACCATAAAGAGAGGTTCTGTGTGATAAAAACATGTAGTTACAGTGTTTGGTGGCTGTCTGTCTGGGGGCTGTATGTTTGTGTGTATGTGTAATATATATATGTATATATATATATATATATATATATATATATATATATATATATACATATATATATGTGTGCGTGTGTATATATATATGTGTGTGTATGTGTGTGTATATATATATATATATATATATATATATATATATATGTGTGTGTGTGTGTTTGTGTGTGTATGTACAGTGGGGCAAAAAAGTATTTAGTCAGCCACCAATTGTGCAAGTTCTCCCACTTAAGAAGATAAGAGAGGCCTGTAATTTTCATCATAGGTATACCTCAACTATGAGAGACAAAATGTGGAAACAAATCCAGATAATCACATTGTCTGATTTGGAAAGAATTTATTTGCAAATTATGGTGGAAAATAAGTATTTGGTCAATATCAAAAGTTCATCTCAATACTTTGTTATATATCCTTTGTTGGCAATGACAGAGGTCAAACGTTTTCTGTAAGTCTTCCCAAGGTTGTCACACACTGTTGCTGGTATGTTGGCCCATTCCTGCATGCAGATCTCCTCTAGAGCAGTGATGTTTTGGGGCTGTCGCTGGGCAACACGGACTTTCAACTCCCTCCAAAGGTTTTCTATGGGGTTGAGATCTGGAGACTGGCTAGGCCACTCCAGGACCTTGAAATGCTTCTTACGAAGCCACTCCTTCATTGCCCAGGCGGTGTGTTTGGGATCATTGTCATGCTGAAAGACCCAGCCACGTTTCATCTTCAATGCCCTTGCTGATGGAAGGAGGTTTGCACTCAAAATCTCACGATACATGGCCCCATTCATTCTTTCATGTACACGGATCAGTCGTCCTGTTTCCTTTGCAGAGAAACTGCCCCAAAGCATGATGTTGCCACCCCCATGCTTCACAGTAGGTATGGCGTTCTTTGGTTGCAACTCAGCATTCTCTCTCCTCCAAACACGGCGAGTTGTGTTTCTACCAAACAGTTCTACTTTGGTTTCATCTGACCATATTAGAATAATTTAAGCGGAAATACTGGCACTAAAAGCAGGGTAGTACACAAATACAATATACGGGTAACCTAAACGGGTCTACCTAAGCAGAAATATAATCGTTATAAAAGTTAATAAATGGTAATAGCCTAATATATATCTTAGAAAATATATTTAATAGTGTAAAATTACAATACAATCAAGATTATAAAATCAGTGTTAATAAAATCAGTACATATATACTAAAAAGTAATTAATGGGGCCCTTTAAATTAGTTTGAAAAAACATACAGAAAGGGGAAAGATTAACCACAAATCTATATATATATATATACTGTGATTGAGGATAGAAGAAAACTATACTCAAATAAATATAAGTATAAAGAGGGCAGAGATATTCAAACAGCATAAATAAAAACAAATAGCAATACAAACAGACTTAATAACTGGACGTCCAGCGTAAAAACCAGGGGTTAAAACAGTTATAATCTGGGGTTAAAACAGTATTAACCTGAAAGTGCACTATAGTGAACAAAAAAACTTGTGACTAGATGATCATACTAATAGCATTGGATCAAGCTAATGGGCGAGTGAGGTACCTTGCGCTAATCTGTGGAGCACAGATTGAATATTGTTCGTCCTGTAGGTGGGTGATCCTCTGGAGGTGGGTGTGTACTCCTAGCGTAGTCCACTTACATCACCCTTTCTGAAAATGTCCAGCTGATTTCGGGAGGAACAGAATGTAAACGATCTCTGGGGTAATAGCAATCCTTTAGATGATGGTAGATAGTAACTTCAAGGCACTGGTCTGAGGAAGGGGCCTGCGTGCTCCGAAACCTTACCTAATTAAAGAGTTTTTTACATAAATCCAGTGAGTGCAGTCCTATGTTGCAGATTACTATATATATATATATATATATATATATATATGTAATCCACTGAAATAAGTGCAATCCCACGAACAGTAAATTTAAATTCTGCCAGGGTGCTATAGAAAGTTCAAATATCCAAGTTATAAAACAAGCACTCACTGGAATTGATACAGGTGAAATAAAAAGTGTTTTATTCCATATAAACTAGTGACGTTTCGGGGTGTTCACTTAGATTTATATATATGTACTGTAACTTAGATTTATATATATGTACTGTATGTATTGCAAGTTGAGGGGGGTGCCTTTATCGATTCTTGCACCGGGGCCCTGAAGGTTCTAGTTACGCCTCTGGAAGGAGGTCATGAGCAGAGTGAAGGGTATTAGAGGGATAATATCTGGAGATGAGGTCAGAGATATAGGGTGAGCAGTGTTATTGAGAGCCTTGAATTTCAGTCATTATTTTGTGTTTTATTCTGGAGGAATCCTGTGAAGGAATTGGCAGAGAGGTGCAGCAGATGAGGAGCAACGTTTAAGCAAGATCAGTCTGACAGAATTATGGATTGTAAAGGAGATAGACAGCAGCTAGGGAGGCCAGAGAGAGTTGCAATAGTGAAGGTGGGAAATGATGAGAGAATGGACTAAACTTTTAGTTGTGTCTTCTGTGAGGAAGTGGCAAATTTTGGATATGAGTCTAAGGTGGCAGAGGCAGGAATTGGCCAAAGGCTGGATATGGTGAGTGAAAGAGAGATCTGAGTAAATAAAGGTGACCCCAAGACATCGGGCATGTGGGGTTGGGTTAATGATGTTATTATCAACAGTTATAGAAAGTTGGGGGAGTATAGATTTTGGAAGAGGGGGAGATATGGAGCTCAGTTTTTGAGAGATTTAGCTTAACCCCTTAAGGACCACAGCACTTTTCAATTTTCTGACCGTTTGGGACCAGGGCTATTTTTACATTTCTGCGATATTTGTGTTTAGCTGTAATTTTCCTCTTACTCATTTACTGTACCCACACATATTATATACCATTTTTTATCAGCATTAAATGGACTTTCTAACGATACCATGATTTTCATCATATCTTATAATTTACTATAAGAAAAATTATAAAATATGATGAAAAAAGGGGAAAAAAAATTAAAATGTATGCTTACCTGATAAATGTATTTATTTCTGGATACGGTGAGTCCACAGAATCATCAATTACTGTTCGGAATATCACTCCTGGCCAGCAGGAGGAGAAAAAGAACACCACAGAGAAGCTATTAAGTATCATTTCCCTTCCCACAATCCCCAGTCATTCGACCGAATTAAAATGGAGAAAAAGGAAATAGCACAAAGTGTAAAGGTACCTGAGGTTAAAGTCTTAAAATAAAAGGCGGGCTGTGGACTCACCATATCCGGAAATAATTAAATTTATCAGGTAAGCAAAAATTTTGTTTTTCTTCCTAAGATACGGTAAGTCCACAGAATCATCAATTACAGTTGTGAACCAATACCCAAGCTAGAGGACATCGATGATTAGGGAGGGACAAGACAGGTAACCTAAACAGAAGGCACCACTTCTTGAAGAACCTTTCTCCCAAAATAACCTCAGCCGAGGCAAAAGTATGTAATGAAAACCAAGTTGCAGCCTTGCAAATTGTTCCACAAAAGCTTCATCTTTGAAAGCCCAAGCAGAGGAGACAGCCCTCATGGAATGAGCTGTAAAACTCTCAGAAGGCTGCTAACAGAAGTCTCATAAGTCAAGCAAATTATACTTCTCAACCAGAGAGTAAGAGAAGTAGCAGAAGCTTTCCGACCTTTACGTTTCCCAGAGAAAACAACCAAACAGGACAGAAGTTTGGTGAAAATCCTTAGTCACCTGTAGATAGAATTTAAGAGTACGCACAACATCCAAGTTGTGCAATAACCTACCTTATGAGAAGAAGGAATAGTACTTAGAGAAGGAACAACAAGTTCCTAATTAATTCTCCGATCCCAAACAACTTTAGGAAGGAAACCTAACTAAGTACGAAGAACCACTTTATCGTCATGAAAGATAAGATAAGACGAATCACACTGCAAATCTGAGAGTTCCGAGACTCTCCGAGCAGAAAAGATAGAAATAATAAACAAAACCTTCCAAGATAACAACTTAATATCTATGGAATGCAATGGCTCAAACAGAGCCTGCTGTAAAACTTTAATGAAAAAAATTAAGACTGACAAAAAGAATGCACATCTGGCATATCCGCTAGACGCTTATAGATCAAAATTGAAAATGCAGAATCTGACCCTTCAGGGTACTGACTAACAAATCCTTCTCCAGACTTTCCTGGAGAGAAAACAAAATCCTGGGAATCCTGACCCTACTCCAAAAGTAGCCCTTGGATCATTCACACCAATAAGATATATATGCCAGAACCTTTGGCAAATCTTACTAGTAATTGACTTGCGAGCCTGAATCATGGTCTCAATGACCGACTCAGAAAAATCACTCTTAGACAGAACGTAGAGTTCAATCTCCAAGCAGAAAGCTTCAGAGAAACAAAGAATGGATCCTGAATTAGAAGGTCCCTCCTCAGGGATAACCACCAAGATGAAGGATATACATCCCCGCTAGATCTTTATACAGATCCTGCAAGACATGCATAAACTGTAAAAAATACCGATGCCCACTCTATGAGACACAAGCAAAGACTTGTGGAAGGAGAGCAAACTAAAGGACAGGGATGTCAGACTGAAAACCCAAGGAACTGCCAGGGATTTTAAAAGATCAGCCTGCTGATCTCTAGACCCTTAAACGTAACGAAAAAATTTGACTTGCTGCTATATCCCACTCCAGCACCCCCCATTTGAGGGTTAATCTGGAGAACACCTCCGAGTGAAGCATCCACACCCCAAAATTATCTGACTCTCAAGAATTCCGCTTCCGGTATTGTGTCCATGCCAATCATGGCAAAGGAACAGGTCCCTTCCAGGTGGATAATGTCAACCGCTGAGATGAAATTATTTAACTAGAACATAAGACAACTGAGGCCAAGTCATCTGAACATTGTAGATTGCTCTCAAATACAAGATGGATATGGAGAGAGCAGACTCAACCCAAGTCCATAGTCACCAACCCAACAGGCTAGCAACCAAGGTCACTATTACTCAGGAAGGTCTCAGGAAGCATGTGCCCCGAGACAGATGCCTCTGAGAAAAATCAAAAGATTCTGGAGAATGCAGGCAATAATCCCACTACCTCTTGAAAGCTAAGCGAGTGCCCTACCACTGGTTCCTCTCTGTGATCCAGAGGGAAAAATCTCATGTCGACAGATCTAGATCTATCCTCAGAGACAGAGCCACAAGATCCCCGGTCCACTATCAGAACATACATAACAGTAGACTCTCAGATGGAATCGAGCAAAGGAATGATGTCCAATGAAGCAACCATCAGACTAATTACCTCCATACATTGAACCACTGAAGGCCAAACAGTAGAGTTCGGAAAGAAACAAGACAAAGAATCCTCTATTTTTATACCTTTGTTAAAAATATTTTCAGAGATAGGGAAACTTATATGGTCCCTAAGAAACTACCCCTGTAGCTGGAACAAGGGAAACTCATTTTCAGATTCACTTCCATCCGAGGGAATGAAGAAAACCAACAAGATCTCTGTATGAGAGTTTGCTTGTTGAAAAGTTGGTGCCTGAACCATTATGACATCCAGGGCACCACAGCAATTCCCTAAAACTTGATCACTGCCAATATAATCCCCGCTGAGAGCCATGGCAAGGCCAAAGGAAAGAGCCACAAACTGACAGTTTTTAACAGAAAGACAAAACTCAGGAACTTGAAAACACCCGTCCTCCAGGTCTATGGTCACCATAAACTCACCCTCCTAGACCAAAGGAAGAATGAAACCACTGGTTTCCATTTGGAGAACGGCATCCTGAGACAACTTGTTGAAACACTGTATGTCTACAATAGGATGAAAAATTCCCTATTTTCGGGAACCGCAAACAGGAATGAATAAAATCCTAGACCCTGTTCCCTTACAGAAACTGGAACTATCACTCACAGGGAAGAGAAGTCCAAAACGCACTACAAAAATGAAAAAAAAAAATGAAAAGTGGAACCTGCTTTAGGGAGTAAGAATGACTACTAGGTAGTAACCCTGAGGAACTATGTCCACAGCCTATCTGGGACATCTCGAATCCATGGTTGAAGACAAACAGAGAGATTAAACCCCCCACTTGTACCGATCCCGGATTGGAGGCAAACTCCCTTAGGTCTATTCATCTAGTCTTGTGGTAGAAAAAAAACTTTTCCACCCGTAATACCAGAGCTATTCCGGTCAGATCAGGACCAAACCAAGGTCTTACCTTTCTACGGATGCACCAGAACCTTAAACTCAGAGGGAAAATCCACTGTCCACAATGCCCCGTGGGCTAGCACATCAAAGCCAGATATTTTGGCTCCCGGCTGAAAAACTAGCATGGTAGCATCAGAAATAAAAGAATTGGCTAGCTAGAGCCTTAATTCTGTACTGATCTCCTCCAAAGAAGTCTCCACCAAATTGAAATCAGACAAGGCATCACACAATAAGATGTCGCCCTTGACACAGAGGCCACACAAGCTTCCATGTAAGCCACCAGATTAGTCCATTGATCCTGAAAAAAAAACAGCTATCCTCTCTAGGAAACATAGTTCTCTTATCCAGAGTAGAAATTACCTACTACTTTAGGCACCGTGCACCCTGATATTTAATGGAGACAGGAAACATCTTTTTAAAGACAGGAAACAGGGAAAAAAGAAAACCTGACTTCTCCCATTCCTGTGAAAAATCTCCTAAAATGGTTTGAAACAAGAAAAACTTCTACAGAGGAACCCTAGTACTTATAAAGGTTACTAGATTCTTAGTGTTGACAACGACATACGTATCGGAGTCGTTACAAAGTAGCCAAAATCTCCTTAACCATACACAAAGGTATTCAAGCTCAAATCTGAAGGAAACTACTTCAGCATCAGATGAAGGGATTATACTGACTGAATCTGAGATTTCACCCTCAGAGGCTACTGACATATCCTCCTCATCACACCTATGAAGAAGGCAACCAGTGTAGCAGTAGGAGGTACAGAAACCTTACTATCTTAATCTCTAATATTCCTCTTGCGATTTCCCTTTAGTAAAGGAAAAGCAGATTAATGCCACATATATCGCAAAAGATACCTGTTCAGCAAATTCTGCAGGCAAATAACTCCTCTAGGAGATTGAGAGGAACCGCAGGGCACTGCATGTGACATTATAAAAGGCTTGGGACTATTGAGGAGAAAACTGTGGCATTGTCTAAACAGTATCATCCTGAGAGACATGAGGCTAAAAAATTATATTTGCTATAACTATAATATACTTGAAAATGAACACTGTCACTTTAAAATTATAGAGGCTTGTAAAAATTGCAAAAAAAGAAAACACTTAAAATTGAGCACTGTCACATTAAGTGCATAGACTTTGTTGGGACAATAATGAAATAGATATCTCAAGGGTTTAAGCCCTCCCCACTGTTGGGCTTACTTTCCTCTTACACTTAAATTGCAACTGTCAATGTGCGCACATATCGCCGCAATTTCACAGCAGCAGCATAGCCCTGTCATTCCCAATGACAGAAAATCATCATGAGCGCATCAAACACTTTTTCTTGTAAGACCAGAGAGCCGAAAGGTTAACGCTGTATATCATCTTCTAAAACCCCTCAAAGAGCACAGACAAAAAACGCTGCTTTGAAAATATTAAGGAAGGAGGCGGGGTCAAAACATCAGTCTCTAAAGACAGCCGAAAATGGCGCCGCTCCATTCTCTGACAGAGAAGGAGCCGGAGCCACATGCAGTAAGAAATGTGCAACTAAAGGAAAATGACGCGCTGTACACTCTCAAAAAACAATCTCCATCCCAACAACAAACATACCACTGTACAACAGTGGGGTGAATAAACTGCAGAGCAGAAATAAAAAAAATGTGCACACCATTACAGCCTCAGGGAAAGATTCCCCCACCCAGGGAACAATCACATGTCTCACACATATATCAGTGCCTGCTGCTGCTTAATAAAATCATTTCAGAAAGGATTATATAACTGTCCCAGTAAATATAGCAGGTAAATGTTTAATATGAGGGAATTGAACTCAGGACTGCTTGTTATATTTTTCCAGTGATTTACGTCTGAGCCACAGCATAACCTTCTCCAGTGCTAGTCTCCCAACTTAGAAGAACTAAAGCACTTACCTGCAGCTTACCCGGTATGAGAGGATGCCACTCTTCACAGAGACCTGTAGATAAAAGAAAGGACGGAGTAAACCTACTCTCGCTTTCTACACAGGGGCAGCAACATGTTAGGAAAATGTAGTGAGGCCCACCCCTCAAGTTCCTAACTGCTTAAAAGCCTCCACTGCCATACTGAAGAGACTAACGTGGAGTACGGCTAAACCCATCTTGAAAGGAAAGATCAGAGCAAACCTACTCTGGCTTTCACAATAAAAAAATCTTGATTGAAGTAAATCTCTTTAGACACCAAAACTTCACCTCCTCCTTGCACTGAAGGCAAAGAGAATAACTAGGGATTGTGGGAAGAGAAAATATACTTAACTGTATGGTTGTGCTGCTCTTTGCCTCCTCCTGCTGGCCAGGAGTGATATTACCAACAGTAATTAATGATTCCATGGACTCACCATATGTTAGGAAAGAAACACACGCCTAGATTACGAGTTTTGTCGGTAAAGACCCGCGGTGCTAACGAGCCTTTTTTTTCCAGCGCACCCTTAAGCCAACGCTGGTATTACGAGTTGTCTGAGTGGCTGTGTTAGCCTCAGAAAAGGGAGCGTTGAGCATATTTAGCTTCCCTTCAACTCTCAATACCAGTGTTGCCTACAGTAGCGGTAAGCTGGCTAACACGTGCTCGTGCACGATTTCCCCATAGGATACAATGGGGCTGAGCTGGCTGAAAAAAAACCTAACACCTGCAAAAAAGCAGCGTTCAGCTCCTAACGCAGCCCCATTGTTTCCTATGGGGAAACACTTTCTAAGTCTACACCTAACACCCTAACATGAACCCCGAGTCTAAACACCCCTAATATTACACTTATTAACCCCTAATCTTCTGCCCCCGCTATCGCTGACACCTGCATTATACTATTAATTCCTAATCTGCCGCTCCGGACACCGCCGCAACCTACATTATAGCTATGAACCCCTAATCTGCTGTCTCTAACATCGCCGACACCTACATTATATTTATTACCCCCTAATCTGCCCCCCCCCAACCTCGCCGCCACCTACCAACACTTATTAACCCCTAATCTGCCGACCGGACATCGCCGCCACTATAATAAATGTATTAACCCCTAAACTGACGCACTCCCGCCTCGCAAACACTATAATACATTTTATTAACCCCTAATCTGCCCTCCATAACATCGCCGCCACCTTACCTACAATTATTAACCCCTAATCTCCCGCCCCCAACGTCGCCGCTACTATAATAAAGTTATTAACCCCTAAACCTAAGTCTAACCCTAACACCCCCTAAGTTAAATATAATTTAAATATAACGAACTAAAATTACTATCATTAAATAAATTAATCCTATTTAAAAATAAATAATTACCTGTAAAATAAACCCTAATATAGCTACAATATAATTAATAATTACATTGTTGCTATTTTAGGGTTTATATTTATTTTACAGGCAACTTTGTATTTATTTTAACTAGGTACAATAGCTATTAAATAGTTAATAACTGTTTAATAGCTACCTAGTTAAAATAATTGCAAAATTACCTGTAAAATAAATCCTAACCTAAGTTACAAATACACCTAACACTACACTATCATTAAATTAATTAAATAAATTAACTACAATTATCTAAACTCAAATACAATTAAATAAACTAAACTATAGTACAAAAAAACCAAACACTAAATTACAAAAAATAAAAAAATATTACAAGAATTTTAATCTAATTACACCTAATCTAAGCTCCCTAATAAAATAAAAAAGCCCCCCAAAATAATAAAATTCCCTATCCTATACTAAATTACAAAAGTAATCAGCTCTATTACCAGCCCTTAAAAGGGCTTTTTGCGGGGCATTGCCCCAAAGTAATCAGCTCTTTTACCTGTAAAAAAAAAATACAATCCCCCCCAACATTACAACCCACCACCCACACACCCCTACTCTAAAACCCACCTGATCCCCCCTTAAAAAAACCTAACACTACCCCCAGCTGGCAGCTGTCTGCCAGTACCCACTTTGCAATAAAATTGGGCTTTTTTTTAAAGTTATTCCCACTTTTTCTGTAGTGTAGCTGCCCCCCCTCAATACCCTACCCCCCTCTCAGATCCCTTTCCCAACATTATTTCCCCCTCCCTATCCCACCCTCCTCTAGGGTTGCCACCTTTCCCTTAAAATACAGAACACTTATAAGTTACACATCCTGCAGGGTGTGCAGGCAGGAATATAAATAGTGCTGTCCAGAAACACAATAAATGTTCCTCCCTACACACCCTGCAGCATGTGTAACTCATAAGTGTCCAGGAATACATGGCTGAGGTGGCAACCCTACCCTCCTCTCCCACCACCTTCTCACACCACTTCATAGGTGCTCATATGGGCAGATTGCGGGCGCGTGCGCACATGCCCCACACGCACTCCTGCCTGCACCTGCGAGTGATTACACACTGCTGGCCGGAAGTTCGCAATGATGGGCTGCCCACCCACCTCACTGCAATGGCTCCCACCCACCAACGATCGGCACCATCGCTGGCCGATGCAAAGAGGGCCACTGAGTGGCTCTCTCTGCATCAGTGGGTGAAAAAAGGTATTGCAGTGATGCCTCAATATTGAGGAATCACGGCAATGCCTTAAAAGCGGATGGATCGCTTCAGTAACACTTGAAACCGCTGATGACGTCCTTGGTCGTAAACAACCTTTTTTTGTAGGACGCACCCTGTACGTCGTCGGTCGTTAAGGGGTTAAGGTATTGATAGGACATCCAGGATGAAACATTGGAAAGTCTGTTAGTGACACATGTTAATAAGGAAGGGGATAGGTGTGGTGCAGAGACATAGATTTGGGTATCATCAGCATGCAAATGATATTGAAGCCCATAGGACTTTCTAGTTCATTAAAAAAATATATAATTTCTAGAAAAACAATAGAAATAAACCGGCTATAACACTTCATTTATTAGTAATTAAATTAAAAAAAATGGACTGGAAATTTGAATGATTTATTTCAGTTGTGGATGTGGTAGAAGGCTAACCATCCTGTCAACTATAGAATGGCTAATAATATATATTAGATTAGTGTTAACATACAAAAAATACAAAGTCCCTGTACATATCTCACATTTTTGTGGATAATGATAAATACCACTGTTACAATTTTGCATGGTTCCTGTTGCTAAAGCGGCACATTTCTGTGCAGTCTGAAGGTTTGTGTGGCTCAGAAGGTAACTAAGCAGCAGTTGACTTCGCCCGTACAGTTTTGCTTTCGTGTACAGTAAATTCTGATGAGTACTATTTTGCACTACAAGTTTTAGGCTGTCCTAAAGAGCATAACTGGGATTTTGTAATTTGTTTGGTTCACCAGGAGTTTAAGGGAGTCAGTGAATTTAAAGCTTGTGAATACTGTAGTTTTAACGCTGTAAGTATTTTGGTGTCCAAATCAGTGTATAATCCAGAATGTGTTATAATCAGATGTGATTGGGCCTTTCTATTTGTTTAGACAGTTATTGGTTTGTTGAACCTTAGACTATCTGAAGTGTACTTGAAGGGCTGAGGCTGAAAGAACAAGTTATCGCATGCTTCTGGATCTCTTCATCATTAGGCCCAAATTTGAGTTGTGATGAGAGATGTGGGGCAACAGGTTGTTGTTTTGTCATAGACACTGTATTAATCATGTCATAAACCTTTTTTTATTTCTATGTCTCATGTAAAGTGTGTATTTGTACTATGAGGTAAGGTTTTTGGATGACAATATTTACATGTTTTGCTTTGCAGTTTTTGGATACTATTGATCTAGTGCGTCTGCACTCTAATCAGAACAGGTATTCACCTCACCCACGTGTTGAGGGATTTAAGCCATTATAGAAACAATATACAAAAACATTTTTTATAGTTGATCATATCCGCCAGAGATGAATATAAAGTGTATTTATTATTTCTATTATCTGGTTTTCAAATTACACATGAATTGTATTGTTACATGTTTGTTTGTGTGGTATTTAGTTGCTATTATCTCTAACCTGATACTATTGTGTCTGTTGATGTTATAGGAAGAGACGGGCATAACTCAATTGTTATTTTCTATTGGAGCAAAGGCTTTTAAATAAGGAGCGGTTGTTTGTATTATTACAGTCTGATGAAACGACGTTGATAGCAGAGAAACGCGTTGCTGATTTTAAACAATAAATGCTTTAAACTATTATCTGCTTTAGCTCCAAATTTGGTGTGTATTGACATGGTATTGTTGAGAGCAGCTATTTTGCACTTCCAATTTGTCTAATACTACTGCCGAGAACGTGGCACTCCAGCTTCACTACACTCACCTGACTTGCTGTATTAAGAGGGTGGAAGAAGCCGAGACCAGTGGGAGAAACAGTGGAGAGATGATGCTTGGGACCAGTTTGGTTGGATTCACTGCTGCCACATCTGCTGCGAGTGGAGTCAGCCGAGCAGCTCAGAAGGACTCCCTGGAGGAAAGAAGTTGACGGAGGGGAATGTGACCCCTATTCTGGCGAATGGAGCCGTCTGCTGATGGGGGCGGAGCCAAGTAACGGTTACTTGGTGCTTGGGCGGGAATATTCCAGTCCTCTGTAGCTCATATAAACGCAAGGGAAAATTTTGTACCTTGCGTTTGAATAGGCCTTAGAGAATGGAATTAATATTGGAAGAGGTGAGCAGGATGGCGGCAGCACGCGGGACAGCATGGCTCCGGGATTATTTGGCGGCGGCCAATCTCCCGGGAGCCACTTCAGAAGGGAGCAGTGACGGCAGGTCCCGGAGGCGGTCCAGGCCTCCGGTTCGCTTGGCACCAGAAATCGGGACCAGCGGTGTCGGAGCCCCACGGCGGGGGGGAGGGTCCAAAACTGTGGCGGGTGAGCAGAGGAGCAGTCGAGAAAGGCCGGTACGGAGGTCGTTGGAAGCAGAGCAATCTGAGGAGGCGGCTAACCGGACTGGTTCTACGGCAGGTAGGATAATTGAAGGGAGTGGGCTGGGCCTTGATCATATGGGAGAAATGTCGTTGTCAGGACAGATTTCAGGAACATCTGGGGTATTTGACACGGTTAGGGATGGGGATCCCTTAACCATTCACAGTTGTCAGGAGATGTCTGCGGCAAAGGATGTAAATCCTGTTGCCTCACAGGAAAGGCAGGAGCTGGTTGAAGGGGATAGTGAAGGCACAAGATTAGTTTTGAAGAGGGATAAAGTGGGGGCTGCAAAAAAGGCTGTTTTTAAAGGTTTGGAAGTTAATGAAGGGGTTATGGGGAGTATTAAGGAGAGTCAGTCTGTACGGGGAGTTTCTAGGAGGGGGTTGAAGAGTGTGAGGAAATTAGTAAAAGGTAATAGATCAGGTAAGGTTCAAACTGAAGCGGGCTGTGGGGTGGGGAGAGGTAGTGTGGGGCAATTAAACAGTGAAGGAAAAAGTTATAATGTAAAAGGGGTTTGCATGAGGGGAAAGGGTAAAAGCAATATGAGGGGTGGGAAGCAATCTGGTAAGAGGGGGAATTGATGTATTATGTTTATCTCCTGCAGGTTTAGTTCAGGAAGGAAGGGCCCAGGTGGGCGGTGGGACAGATATTTCTGTTGTTCCGTCAGGGCATGACATGGAGGGAGATGCATTGTGTTTTGATTATACATACAGTGATTTGGATATGGAAGATCCCGGGGAAGGCACCTCAGCGGGACCGGTGGTACAACGGCAGGTAGGGGACCTTGCCACTTTGGAACAGTTAATAAGGGCTTTATCACCAGGTTTGATGGGGAAACAAGGTGTGGGATACTCAGTGGCTAGGTCTGGGGTAGCGAGTGTTAGGAGTGATAGGGAGGGATGTCATAATAGGCCTTTCACTGTCTCCTCTCCACAGATACGGCCTCACGGTAGGGATACCCGTGAGCGCCACAGTCCTAGGAGGTCTGGTGAAGTACGGCATCGTGGTAGATCACGGTCGCCTAAAGAGAGAGTGCGGCATCGTCAGGAAAGGCGTTCTCCTACATGGGGAAGGTTGGAAAGAACAGCAGAAAGGAATGGGAGGAGGAGAAGGTCTAGGTCATCTTCACACAGACGGGGGGCGCAGAGGACTCGGGAACAAGTAATTAGGCCTCAACCAGCGGTGATTGGAGCAGTACAGGCGAGGGAATCCGGAGCAGCTCAGCCAGTTACGGTGCCCAGGCTCACAGGTGAGGGTGCTACAAGAATTGTGAGTGTGCATGGTAGTGAGCATGTTGGAGGAAATGCGCAGCAGGCTTTGGTGAGCGGTTTAAAGGAGTTATTGGCAAAATTTGAGAAGCAACCGGAAGCTCAGGGAGGGAATGTTGCGTTAGCCTGGAGTGGGGGTTCGGGAAGTGGGGCTCCTGTACCAGGTGTGGTTGCAGAGACGGGAAGTGTGGCTCTTGCTGCAGTAGGGGTGTCGGGTTCGGGTGACAGCGGTCAAGTAACTGGGGGGACCAAAGGGCAGAAAAAAGACGTGGCTTCTTCGGGGGACATTGTGAAAGTTCCAGAGAGCGCAATGAGAAGACCATGTTTATGCTCAATCGGACTGCTGGGGATTCATTTGACACAAGATATAAAAGAAAAAATATGGAAACGGGAATTTTTGGAGCTGTTTTCATTATTATCGCTTGAACAGATGACGGAGATCAAGGAGGATACAAAGGATAAGGAGAAGAAAGAAGAGGATGAACGCAAGAAACGTTACCGTAAGCTACCCAAAACACTTTCAAACTGGTCGAGAGCATTTTGTATTTTAGCGGCTGTAATTGGTGAGAAGTTTCCGGATCAGTGTTCAGCTCTTTTTCGCTATTATGACGAGATAGCAGGGGCTTACCGCACATACGGGGGATTGGCGTGGTGGCGTTATAACGAACAATTTTGTCAGCGCCTGGCTGTAAGGCCGGAGATGCGTTGGGATGACCGAGATATGGGGATATGGTTGGAGTTGATGACTCCGATGCGTGGGTCCTTTCGTGGTTTCGGGGGAGGAAATGCTGGGGGTAACAGCCCATCCGGGGGAGTCTCTGGAGGAGGTGCGGCAGTGGCCATTAGGAAAGGATTGTGCTTTCAGTACAATGAAGGTGTGTGTAAGTTCGATAACGGATGCAAATACAAGCATGCATGTTCCGGTTGTGAAGGAACCCACCCTTGGACCAAATGTTTCAAGAAAGGTGGCAGTGGAAAGGCAGGAGAGGTTGCTTTTTAGAGCCAAGACCCCAGTGAGGGTAAGAAGGATGGTTCCTTGGCTAGAGCGATACGCTAAGGTGAGGGGGAAAGAGAGGGATGCGGAGTTGTTATTAACGGGGTTCAGTTCTGGTTTTTGGATTCCTTTTGAGGAAGGGGGGGCTTGTCAAATTTCGGGGAATTTAAAGTCTGCTAAAGAATTTCCGGAGGTTGTTCGAGGTAAATTGGTCAAGGAAGTTGCATTGGGTAGAATGGCAGGGCCTTTCAGTCACCCGCCATTTAAGAATTTGAGGGTTTCTCCATTGGGGGTGGTCCCCAAAAGAGTGGCTGGTCAGTTTCGTCTGATCCACCATCTGTCTTTCCCGAAAGGTTCGTCGGTAAATGACGGTATAGATCCTGATGTGTCTGCAGTGAGGTATGCGTCATTTGATCAGGCTGTTAGGTTGGTGTCGGCAGCGGGTGTGGGTGCTTTGTTGGGGAAGGTGGACGTGGAAGCAGCCTTTCGGCTTTTACCTGCACATCCGGTGTGTCATCACTTATTGGGCTGTTATTTTGATGGGGCCTTTTACGTGGATTTGTGTCTGCCAATGGGTTGTTCCATATCATGTGCGTATTTTGAAAAGTTTAGCACTTTTGTGGAATGGGTCGTCAGGCAAGTATCAGGTTTGAAGTCAATGGTGCATTACCTTGACGATTTCCTTTTTGTTGGTAAGGCCGGGGTTGAAGATTGTGCGCAGCTGATGGAACACTTCTTTAATGTGGCATCTGATTTTGGCATTCCTATAGCTCATGAAAAGACTGAAGGCCCTCAGACAGTTTTGAGTTTTTTGGGCATTGAAATTGATTCTGTGAGTATGGAATGCCGTTTGCCTTTGGACAAGGTGGTTGACTTAAAATATTGCATTCAGAGCTGTTTAAAAAAGAAAAAACTCATGCTTAAAGAAGTTCAATCGCTAGAAGGCAAGCTAAATTTTGCCTGCAGGATTATTCCGGTTGGGAGAGTTTTCTGTAGGAAGTTGTCTTTAGCGACAGTGGGTGTGAAGAACCCGTCCCATTGGATTCGGTTGGGTAAGGAACTAAAAGAGGATTTAAAAATTTGGATGGTTTTTCTGGAGGATTTTAATGGCTGCGAGATAATGCAAGGTTTGGCAGTCTCGAATTATGATCTTCATTTGTATACTGATGCAGCTGGTTCCGTGGGGTATGGTGCGTTTTTTCAGGGGCATTGGTCTGCAGGTTTATGGCCGGTGGAGTGGAAACAAGCTGGTCTCAATAAGAATTTGGTCTTTCTTGAATTGTTCCCGTTGGTGGTTGCAGTAAAAGTGTGGAAAGATCTGCTTAGGGACAAAAAGGTGGTTTTCCACACGGATAACTTGGGAGTTGTATTCGCAATTAATAGACTTACATCTAGCTCATTGCCAGTGGTGCGACTTTTGAGGTTGTTTGTGTTGGACTGTATGCAAATGAATGTTTTATTTCGTGCTGTTCATGTTCCAGGTTATCAGAATGTCATTGCTGATGCTCTTTCTCGCTTTCAGTGGGAAAGGTTCTGGGAAGTGGCTCCAGATGCGGAGAAGGAGGGTGTTGGATGTCCGCCAGAGCTGTGGGATCTGAAATCCTGGATCTAATCCGTTTTGCCAGGGGAGCACTAGCTCAAGGTACCTGGGTGGCATATGTATCTGTGTGGAGGCATTGGTTTCAATATGTGTCTGGAAGAAGAATGGGGTCTGCCAATGAGGGGTGGGATAGTGATTTCTTAGCATGGGTGGGTGAATGGGGAAGTTTGGGATGGTCTAAGTCAAAAGTTCAAAAGTCTATTGCAGCTATGAATTTCTTTTTAAGTTGTTGGGATTGCAGGATTTGACAAAGATGTTTGTCATTCGGTTGGCTGTAAGAGGTTTATGTAAAGGTGTGTAATGACAGGAGACATCCGGTGGTATTTGATACCTTGAGACAGATATTAGGTTCTTTGAGAGTTGAATGTTCGTCTAAGTTTGAATTTCTTTTATTTCGGGCTGCTTTTGTGTTGGCCTTTTTTGGTGCTTTTCGTATATCCGAATTAGTTGGAGCAAATAGGCATGATTCAGGAGGTTTGTGGGCCCGAGATGTATCTATCATGGATAAGGTGTTGTGGGTGTGGTTGAGGAAATCGAAGACGGATCAAAAAGGGTTGGGAAGGTGGATACAGATTAAAGAGACTAAAGGGAGTTGTTGTCCAGTGTTGGTATTGGAGGCCTTTTTGGAGGTGCGCCCAGTTGGTTTTTTGCCTTTATTTGTGCATCAAGATGGTTCAAGTCTCTCGCGTTTTCAGTTTTTGGCTGTGTTTAGAAAGGTGTTGACAAGTTTGGGCTATGTGGCTGAGGAGTTTGGCACTCATTCTTTTCGGATTGGGGCGGTGACGGAGGCGGCCAATTTAGGTTTGGGTGAGAGTGTGATTAAGAGAATTGGTGGCTGGAAGTCTGGTTGTTTTAAGTCTTATGTCAGGCCTGATATGAGAGTTTAGGTTGTATTTTTTGTCTTGACAGGTCCAGTACATTGTTGGATTGTGGGGCATTCTTACATTTATTGGGCCCGGAAGGCAGCGGCAAGTACAGATCAGGGAACACAGCTGAAGATGAATGAGGAGACAGTGAGGTTGAGGTGGTTTGGGACTAGAGGATTGAGGTGGGATCAATTGTTAAAAAAGATTGTTGATTATGCTAGGCTATTTCGGCCTCCAGCGATTCTAATTGTACATGCAGGTGGGAATGATTTAGGTTTTCTATCCCAGAAGGATTTGCTGGACAGAATTAAGAGGGATTTGGTTAGGTTGCGGGAGTTGTTCCCTGATATGGTAATAGTATGGTCTGACATTGAACCCAGGTCAGTCTGGAGAGCAGCATGGGATGTGAAGAAGCTGGAGGCCTCTAGAAAAAAGGTGAATATATCAATTGGTAGTTTTGTTTGTAGGATTGGGGGGGTTGGCATTCGCCATGTTGAATTCGAAGGGGAGACTGGGCGTTGTTTCTTTTTAAAGGATGGTGTGCATTTAAATGAGGTGGGGCTCCACCTCTTTAACTTTAACATCAAAGAAGCAGTGTTAAAGTCCTTAGCCCGGGTGGGGTAGGCATGCGGTGGCGTGCTGTGGCGGGGTGATTTAGATCTGGAGGTTAAGTAAGCTGGTACCTCCCTAAAGAGGCGGGAGAGTTTTGGGGGGATGTATCTGGTTGTAAACCGGGGGAAGGTACATCTCGGTGCTCTTGCACCTTATGTTTTAAAGTTAGAAGTTTATGATTAATATAATTGTTGAATTTATGAATGTTATTTAAAATTATTTAAATAAATGCGGGCTGCGGCCTTTACACCCATCCTTGTGTTTTATTGAATTATTTATTTAGTTAAGGCATAATGTATAGCCTATATAGGGGTCAGGACTCCCTGGAGGAAAGAAGTTGACGGAGTGGAATGTGACCCCTATTCTGGCGAATGGAGCCGTCTGCTGATGGGGGCGGAGCCAAGTAACGGTTACTTGGTGCTTGGGCGGGAATATTCCAGTCCTCTGTAGCTTATACAAACGCAAGGGAAAATTTCCCTCCCTCCCTCCCTGTTTGTTGAGTTTGTCGCAGTAGGCTGGTGTTTTGTTGGTATGTCGGGGTGATTTAGATCTGGAGGTTAAGTAAGCTGGTACCTCCCTAAAGAGGCGGGAGAGTTTTGGGGGGATGTATCTGGTTGTAAACCGGGGGAAGGTACATCTCGGTGCTCTTGCACCTTATGTTTTAAAGTTAGAAGTTTATGATTAATATAATTGTTGAATTTATGAATGTTATTTAAAATTATTTAAATAAATGCGGGCTGCGGCCTTTACACCTATCCTTGTGTTGTATTGAATTATTTATTTAGTTAAGGCATAATGTATAGCCTATATAGGGGTCAGTCTTGGCCTGCTGTTTTAGCACAATCATGTGCTTTCCTGCAAGTGTTTTTTTTTTACCTTTTGCCCTATTGTTACCCTAATGATAGTACACTTAAAGGTGACTCTGTTTGTTTACTATTATAAGAATCTCCTGCATAAAATATTATAGTAAAGACGATTACATTTAAATATAAATTAACAGAAAGTGCATGTAAGGGACATATTGTTTACTAGGTTATACGCACAACTTTCTCAGCAGTGTTTGGTGGACGACACACCTCACAAGCATAAAAACAAAATATAATTTATAATTATAAAAATGTCCTCTTTTAGATGCAATAAGACTAAGTAAACTCTTTGACAGTAAATAACTTTAAAAGGACATTAAACACTAAGGGCAAGATTATGAGTGGAGCTCAAATGCTTCTGCGTAAGCAATAAGGCATTTATTGTGGATGTTTGCGCTCGTCGCGCTTACCATTGGTATTCTGAGTTGAAAGGAAATGTATTCACTGGAGAACAATAGCGTTTTAAGCTAGTAAACAGCATAGCACAAGCATGAACTGACATGCGGTGAAACAGAGGCAGTATTTGAGATACACTGAAACAAACACCGGGAGATCCATTTGATCCCAACGTGTTTCAAAGCCGCCCAGGACTTCTTCATGAGAGGAATAGAGCGATATGAGTAAATACCCGGTTGTTTAGAGAACCTATAATTGCTAGCGATTGGGCTCGCTCGCAATTATATATTATCTAAACAACCGGGTATTTACTCATATCGCTCTATTCCTCTGATGAAGAAGTCCTGTGCGGCTTTGAAATGCGTTAGGATCGAGCGGATCTCCTGGTGTTTGTTTCAGTTTATCTGAAATACTGCCTCCGTTTCACTGCATGTCAGTTCATGCTTGTGCTACACTGTTTACTTACCTCATATTAGATTGAGGGCATTTTTTGTAAGTGTCCTATTTGTATTTGCGCATTTTCTCTACCTAATAAACTGTATTTCACTATCTTTGGAGCAATGTGTGTGTCCCCGCCCCCTCTTTTCTCCATCTCTATATGACTTGATGAGATACGGCGGAGATACGGTGGAAGTATCAAGGATCTTGCTTAATATACAGCTGCAGCGCCTTACGGGGAAAGAAGGCTACCACCTCAGGTTCTTATTTGGGGAGAACGCTTCTGGATATCCTCTCTGGATATCGAATTGGGCTGTTTGCTTACCTCATCAGATTGAGGTTGTCTCCTGTAAGTAGGAACTTCGCCTACGTGTTTATCCCCTATCACGTTGATCTTCTACAGTTATTGTTGTCAGGACTTTGTGTCTGAACTTTAAACATGTGTACTCATTAAATGTACCCTTATGATGTATCCTATTGTTATATGAACTGCTAATAAGGATACTGTACTACTGATTGTGTCTAATCTTTCAACTTCTTTAGATAATAGACAGAGGATCCATCTTTTATTATATATAAATATATTTTGGATTATCTTTCTCCTTTTTGCAATGCAATAGTAATTCTGTAATAGAGTATACTACACATTTGTATATAGCCACTTTAGCGCTGTAGCGCTGGAGAAACCCACTTTGTTTATATATATATATATATATATACAGTATATATATGAATTATCATTTTAAGTTACCATCTCAAAGTGTTTAATGTCCCTTTAATAAAATAAATTACAAACAAATTTTTTTTTATTTTCCTATGGGTTATTCCCAAGACAATTGTGTCTGCTTCCTTATTGAGTTAAATTAGTTTAGTATGAAATTGATTACCGGTTTGTAAATCAGGAGATAAAATGCACATGGAAGTTAAAAATAATTGATTCATATAGGGCATACAATTAAAATCTAGCTGACTTCTGTTATCAAATTTAACACTTTCTTTTGGTACACTTTGTAAAAATGTGTTACTGATAATTATAGTAAAATACATATTTGCCTGTGTTTGCTGTTAGGGGAAAACTTGATCAGAGAAAACTGATAGATACTTGGGAGAAAATAATAGATTTCTTGCAGAATAAGAGTAAGCATTTATATAGGTAAAAAGTGGTTGAATAATCATTTTTATGATTGAGGTGTTTAATAGGCATTATACTAGATTAACCTCTCTCGTTCCATTGCAGCTTTAGTAACATTGATGTCAAATTGACTACACGCAAGCTGGCCTGTGATTAAATGTAAGATCGGCATTTAAATTAAAGAGAGAATTAACCTCTCAACACTGACTTCATTGGCTATGTAAATACCCGACGGTTCATGTGGGGAATTCTTGATGAACTACGTAGGAAGTAAGAGACCCTGAATGCTGTGAATGTTTCTGCAGGTGAGAACTTAATGAGTTACTTATGAGCTGCCGGATCAGTAGGGAATGAGAGTTAGAGCTGGTGTCGGAGTCAGAATTCAATCTTGTTATGATTTCTATTCCTTCTAATTAATTAACTAATCAAAAGATGACAACGTGTAGGAGCAGAATAAGATCTGGAGTCTGAAAGCTTGACTGTCAGAATGCAAAGTTTGTTTGGGTGCTGAATGTTATCTATATCTACCCATGATCACAAAAATAGCTTTCTGTCTAATATTGTGACATTTTATTTAACATCTTTCATTTTCAGAAATTAATTTGAATGGCTAGGCATCAGTTCACTATATAAATAAAGGGACATAAAAATATGCATAAGGGACTTAAAATGACATAAAAATGATCCTTTTGTGTACAAAAAAATGTCCCATGTCCTTGGAGAGGCCTAAAAGCAAATTCTGTAACCTAGCCAAGCACACTGCATCATATTGTCTAAACCTGCTATTTTATTTGCAAATGATTTAAAATTTTGGTTACAAAATTCAATTGTTGTCTTACCTAGGGAATATGAATAGGGGAATATATATTTTTACACAAAAGCAAGCTGTGTATAAAGGGACAGTAAAATCAAAATTAAACTTTCATGATTAAGATAGAGCACACAAGTTTAAACAACTTTCCAATTCACTTCTATTATCTAAATTTGCATAATCTTTTTTATATACACATTTTCTGATGCACCAACTCCTACTGAGCATGCGCTAGAATTCACAGAATACACGTATATGCATTTTGTGATTGGCTGGTGGCTGTCACATGATGCAGTGGGAAGAAAAATGTAACTAATTGACATTTGTAAGAAAAAAATCTATTATCATTTGAAATTCAAACTAAGTGCTTCTGCATTGTTGTTCTATTAATCATGTATTGATTAAGATAGATTACTGTGTTTAGTGGTCCTTTAATATATCACTTCCATTCCAGCATGTAGATGGTTATGGCATCAAAGTGGCACTAATGTCAAAATTAAACTTTAATGATTCAGAACATGCAATAAAAATATATAAAAACCTTTCCAATTTACTTCCATTGTCAAATTTGTACAGTCATTTTATATGCACACTTTCTGAGGCACCAGCTCCTATTGAGCATGTGGAAGAATTCACAGTGTATACATATAAGTGTCTGTGATTTGCTGACACATGATACAAGGGACATGGTAATGGAAGGGAATTGTACAATTTTGGGGTTGTCACACTCTATTGGCTCCCAAAAATGTTTTTTTCAAGTCAGATGATTTTGAAGTTTCTTGAGTAATCATAATACTATATTGTTTTGTTTGTTAAAAATCCGCTGACACACAAACAGAAAAGGTCCTAAAATTGACCTTTTGAGTGCTAATGGCCAGTTTGGAAATAGAAACTTGGAGCTCTTCTAAAACTGATACATACAATAGCCCATTCACACCTCTTAAGGTTACAGGAAAGCTCTATTATGGGTTACATTTGTTCACTCAGCAAGGAAAATACTCATTTACATATGTGACATTCACCTATTGCCATCACAAGACACCCTTAACACTCAGTATACATAGGAATGTGGTGGGAATTTATATATTTTTTTCATATTTGATTGTGTTTCTCACTCGCACTGTTGTGATTATGCAATGAATAATAGTTAACGGCTGCAATCCATTTCCATCTACCTCACTGTTAACCCATCTTGTATGAAGGCGTCATAATTTAGCACATAAGGGGTTACATTTACTTTGCTTTTCTTCTCAGAGCTTTATGACATGTCATAAAATAGAGGGGTGGGTACTTCCCCCATCCACTCTGAAAGGCGGGTTGGTCAAGAAATCTGATATCAGAGTTAAGTCTTTATAGCTTTGATTTTAACAATAGAATTTGGTTATTTTACATGAGAGGCTAAAAAGAAAAAAATATAGGTGCTAACTTAAATAGGATAAGAAGCCACTAAAATATAAACAAACAAATTGATAAGTTAATATGTTAAATTATGATAAAACAATATGTTTGAGAACATGAATACATTTCATGAGAGAGGAAACACAATTCAGTCTATACTTTTCAATATAAGAAATTAGGCTCCATAATAGTAACTTCTATTATAAAAACATTTGCTATCAAGACATCTATTATAAAAACCATCCATCAATTAAAAAATCCAGCGCATATGTTTAATTATACTTATAGGACCTGTAAAGTTAGACAAGGTCAGTCCCTGAATAAGGATCTCTTTTTGGAACAGTTCACTGGTATTGTTGCTTTTAATCTCCTGTACACAGTTTGTGTTGGGATTACAGGAACTACTGATATCCATCTCGTTAGAATACTCTTGTCGGGTGCTGCTCTTCTATCCAATGTTTCCCCTGCTTCAGAGAAAGGCTGAACAATCTGTATGAAAAAAAAAAGAACAAGAGCGCAACCTCTGAATCAAGTGTCATTTTATTAAATTGACCATAAGCGCAAATACATAATGCACTTACGAAAGTTAAAACGATGGTCAGCATGTCAATACATTAAGTTCGCTGTGTTCCTGAAAGTGATCCTGGGCCCTCGTTGTGGTTCTGTAGTCTTTGTTATAGATACACCAATCACGGTGGGACCTCCACGGGCTGTTTCTCACTTGCAAGCAATGTCCAAACTTGTGTGCTCCTCAACGCGTTTCCCCCAATGCCGGTCGGGCTTTCTCAAGAGGTTGAAATGAGGGCCCAAGATCACTTGCAGGAACACAGTGGACTTAATTTATTGACAGGCTGACCATCGTTTTAACTTTCGTAAGTGCATTATGTATTTGCGCTTATGGTGAATTTAATAAAATTACACTTGAGTCGGAGGTTGCGCTCTTGTTTTTTTTTTTACATGGGAGGCTGCCTGTTTTGTAAACTGCTTTGCTGTGTGTAATTATTTTGTTAACAACTTTTTCTTATATCAATGCACTATGTTTTTGCTCAAAATAAATGTTCCTTTATTAAGTGTTGCCTTTGTCTAATTTTTTAACGTTACTGAAAGAGACTGCTGATAACAGTACTGTTTTTTTCTTTAGTTTAATTGTTGCTAAATTGTATTTTGGTATTTTGGGATTTGAATTTGTTAGTCTGGGTTTTCCTTAAGATTTATTATATAAAATCTTAGGTAGTGGCAGCTTAGATATAGTTTAGTGTGGGTAGCATTAAAGGAGAGTTTTAGACAATTTTTTTCTAAGTCTAGAACAGACTAGCGAGTGTTTGATAACACTTGCACCCAGTGAACTAAGCGGCAAGCTTGCCTTGAGTAGAAGGTGGAAAGAGTCTGTTAACCCTTTCTGTGGCAACCAAGTAACTGCTGCAGGGTTGGTTAACCCTTGGTGTCACAAACTGGTGGCTAGCAGTGAGTATATATTAGATGTCAGTGGTTTGTGGATTTGCTAGTGTTAAAATTCCAGTACTAAAAGAAACATCTCACAATTTTCAATGGCTAATACTACATTATATAGTAGCACATTGCAAACAGTTCCCTTTACTATTCTCTGTTTTTCTTTCCTATTTTATTTTTTTACTATAATGGAGTTGGAGACATACCAGCAGCAATCCAGAGAGACTTTGGAAGTTTTGTGACAGGAATGCAAGATAGTGTTCAGAGGGCCTGGTCTACCCCTAATGGATTATGACACATGGGAAGCATAGCAGAGTGGATCCACAAACAGCCCAAGTGAGGAAGCAGTGTCAAGGCACACATCTTCAGCTGTGGGGAGTGATGTGGGGAGTGATCCACTAAGCTCTGGAGATCACCTGAACTATTATTTTCAAACTGTTAAAGCATGTGGGTTCCACAGACCCAAACTTAAGGGTACAGTTAATTCTCAAGTACCAGGGACAACAGGCTGTTGCAGCTGTACTCCAGGCTCTTGCAGCTGACAGACACGCTGAAAGAGAATATCAGATAGAGCTGACACGATTGGGACTGGAATTAGCAACTGCCTCACCTGTTGTTGGTGAATCTCCTCTGTACTCAGACCACAAGCAGAGATTTTTCCTATCATAGATAAATATGGAGATCTGAATGTATGTCTGCACAGATTTTAAAAGATTTGCAAACAGTACCAGCTGTCAATGGACAAGTGGGCAAAGCATCTCACCTCTAGTCTGAAAGGCCCTGCATTGGAGGCTGTTGAAGAACTGCATCCAGAGTTTGATCAGGACTATGATGCCATTAAGGATGCACTGCATAAGAGGTACAATCTTACGCCTGAGGTTTACAGAAAGAAATTGTGGACTCTGCAGAAGGGTACATCAGCATGTTACTCTGCACTTGTAGGAAACCTGATAATAGCATTCAAGCAGTGGACCAGAGAGCTAAAGATTACAACTATGGAGGATCTGGAAGACCTATTTATTAAGGAGCAGTTTGAACAGCTGTATCCAGCAGAGATACAGGAGTGGGTTCTGGACTGGGAACCCACAACATCCTTAAAAGCTGGGGAGCTGGCAGATTTTTACACATCTAACTGGTCACCCATGAATGGGAGAAAAGCCTTTGTTAAAGGGAGCATCCAGCTGGAAGTGAGCTGCTTCACATACCCACTCAACCAATTAGCCAATAGAATGAAAGCTTTTTCTATTAGTTGATTGGACTAGGAATTCAAAAAACAGTCAATAGAAATACAAGGGCACTTCTTTATAAGGAGAAACCTTGCATTCAAGCTTCAGTGTGCTGCGGGGATTGGATGAAAGAAAGAAGGCAGAAGAGGGAAGAAGACAGAAGATGGAAGAAGACAGAAGATGGAAGAAGAGAGAAGATGGAAGATGGGGACCACCACCATGAACATGAAGGGGACCGCCCTGGAGGACCACCCCCATGAAGAAAGAAGAGGTGGTGTTTAGCTTTAGGATTTTTTGAGGGTGGGGTTTTTATTTTTAAGATTATAGTTTTTTTAGCTTAGTTTTATTTCTCTTCTAAACAAGCTGTTTTACTTTAGGTAATGTCTCACCAAATGTACTTTTTAAGGCAATCATTTTTAGGACAGGCATTTTTTTTTTTACTCCTCATAGAGTTGATTTACTGTAGTCAATGCCCTACCAAATGCCTTTTCAGGGCAATTTTTTATGATATGGATTTATTGGGCAGCAAAAGAGCTGTGAGCACAGCCCTACCAAATGCCCTTCTAAGGGCAGTGCCCAATCAAATGTCCTTTTTAGGGCAATCTTTTTTTTAGGATAGGGATTTTTTTTAGTTTAGGATTTTTTTTTAGATTAGGCTTTTTTTGGGGGGATGGGTGTTACTATGGATTTATTGGGCAGCAAAAGAGCTGTGAGCACAGTCCTACCAAATGCCCTTCTAAGGGCAGTGCCCAACCAAATGTCCTTTTTAGGGCAATCTTTTTTTTAGGATAGGGATTTTTTTTAGTTTAGGATTTTATTTTAGATTAGGCCTTTTTTGGGGGGATGGGTGTTACTTTTATTGTAGAATGGGGTTGTAGTAATTTTTTTTTTTTTTTATAGAGCTGTAACACTTTAGGACAATGCCGTACAAAAATCCCTTTCTTAAAGCTATTCTTATAGCTACTGTTAGTTTAAGGTTATTTTGGGGTGGGTTTCTTTTAAAGGGGGCCTTAGTTTTAGTATAGGCATAACTCTGTTTTTTTTTTATTTCTGGTAGTGTTTCTTTGTTTTCTGTAATGTTAGGTTTTTATTTTTTGAAAATTTAGTGTTTGTTATTTTTGGTAACTTAGAGGTTTTTAGCTTAGAGTTGGGGGTGTTAGGTGTCAGGTAGTTAAGTAGTTTAGGGGTAGTTTTCATTGGGAGGTTGTGGCAGTGTAGGGGTTAATAGGTTAGGGGTATGTAGTGGATATTGGAGGTATAGGAGTTAATAGGTTAGAAAGTTTATTGCAGTGGGCTATTGGTGGTATAGGGGTTAATAGATTAGGATGTTTATTGCAGTGGGATATTGGTGGTATAAGGGTTAATAGGTTAGGAATATTATTGCAGTAGGCTATTGGCGGTTTAGGGTTAGGTAGTGCAGGGTTAGTTTGCGGTGGTGGATTATGTCAGTTTAAGGGTACATAGTTATAGTTATTAGGTTGTGTGCGATAGATTTAAAAGGAATCCTTTACTTTACATCACCAATATCGGTGCAAATGCTGCTTGTAATATTTCGCCAACATTAGCAAAGTATAATAAAACGCTCCTCTGTGATACTGCCTATATCGTCGCCTTGCAGCACTTTCGATTATCGGGTCTCACAGAGGACTGCTAGGCCAGGGATCTGATGTAAGTAAATGTGCAAGTCCTGCAAAGTGAGTTTTTCTGCCATTATTCCAATTCACAGTCTGAATCACTTCCATATTCGTTTAGTGCAATAGCTATCCCAATGTGTAAGGTGCCAACTTACTTTAGTGTATAGACCCCATAAAATAGCAAAAAACTTTGTCTCTGAGTAGATTTAATTTTCATTTTTATTTAGGACAAATTATTTTTCTTTTTTGAATTAATGGCAAATAAATATTATCTTGTATTTATGGTTACGCTTTACTAAAAAAAAAAGTTATCTAAATAGAGAATGCATGCTCTGTTATGGCTGGTTATTCTGTGAGGCAATCCATTTTGAAACACCTGGTGATGTAGATCAGCAGTGACAGATTTAGTATTCAGGTGATGTCACAGGATTACATAATTAATTAGATTATCTGCTTTGCTCAGCAAGTTTTTTCCAATAAACATTGCAATTCTGTGTAATAAGTTCTGTTGATCCTCCACCCCTTCCACCATAACGTTATACTTCAGACAGCCCTTCGTTGTGGTAAAGACTCACACTTGTCAATGATGAAAGGGGTCAGACAGCAGACCCACCAAAGATTATGTTATTTTTGGGAGAAGGAAAGATTCCTCATAATGATTTTGCTGGAAATTTTTACCACTATTTCATTTTATCTTTCACACTTTAGAATGGCATATTTTTATGTATTTTTCTAGAAACTAGTTTGGTTCTCTTGTATGATGTGTCTTGTTGCGTAGGTCTATGTTTTGGAATAGAGCCAGGGAAGGGGGTGTATGCCAGACAGAAATCTCCATGTGGTGTACAATTTATATATATATATATATATACATGCACACAATATGTAGTAATTATCATTCCATTATGAGAACAGTTTTTCTAAATAACAGATTTGCAGCTGGCTCAATATGAATTCAATATGCTATCAAAAACATAGAACATTCCACATGAATTCAAGGATTTATCAAAAGCAGTCTTTATGCTAAGAAGACAAGGAATTGTGCTAATAATCGTGGAGAGCATTCAGACCATAAGATAGATGTCTATACAAATAAATGAGGCCATGGTGTTATGCAGCAAAGTATCCCTTGTAAATTGTGAAGTTTGAGGAAAGAGGAAATGTCTGAAAAGTATTGACTGATAAGAACATTTGTTTAATCATACTTTAATCTCATCTAAGATAATTTAGGGCTAGATTACAAAATGGAGCGGTAATTACCACTTCCATTCGCACATTAAATCCGGGTTGACTTCTGTTCTTTGCACGCGTAGGGTGGAGCGTGTATTAAAAGTTGAAAGTAAATTATTTTTGCTTGTGTACTAAGCCAATGCACGCAAAGAGCAGAAGTTGAAAAGTGTGAACACTTTAACATACCCCTCCATAGACTTCAATGAACAGAGAAAAGTGGGGAAAAAACACCCATACTAGCACGCTAACCTGAATCGCCATAAACCCTTTATTCTATTAACCCGCCACATAGCCCACAGCAAAGTCCCCACTACACTATTAACCCCTAAACTGCCACAACCCCCACCACAAAATATTCACTAACATCTAACCACCCTAACCAGCTAACCCCCCCTAACCTACAACCCCCTATGATACCCCAAAAAAACTAACCTTACCTGGAAAAAAAAATCATTACAGAAAATAAAAGACCTACTATTAAAGAAAAAAAAAAAAAATTACCAAAAATAAAAAAAAGAGTTAGTGCTAAATCTATGGCCCCACTTAAAAAAAACAAAACAAAAAAACACTCCAAAATAAAAAACCTATACTAACACGAAACTATACCAATAGCCTTTAAAAAGGCTTTTTGTAGGGCATATCCCTAAAGTGATTTAGCACTTTCTCGAACAAAAAAAAAAACACCACACCATTCTACAAGTAACCCCCACCCACCAAAAACAAAGGCTATTTAAAAAACCTACTCTACAAATTACCCTGAAAGGGGCATTTGACTGGGCATTGCCTTAGAAGGACATTTAGCTCTTTTGCTGCATAAAAACAAACAAAGAAATCCCTATTCTAAAAAAAACACCCACAAATATTCTTACACTAAACCCCAAAGATGGTAGTCACCAAAATTGTGCCCAGCTCCGGCCGTGCTCCATCTTTATCCCAGTGCTGGTCCATCTTCATTCCGGCGATGGACTTCTATCTTCATCCATTTTCTTACCTTCGTATCTTCTGTCGCTGACGTCCTCTTCATGCGGCCCCCTGCCGTACAATGAATTTTATATAGGGGTACATTTGCATTCCTATTGGCTGATTTTCAAATTCAAATTCAAATTAGCCAATAGAAAAATACATACTGTATATATATATATATATATATATATATATATATATATACACACCAATACCTGTATATCTATTTCTATAGATATGTATATATCTATCTGTATATACCTATACCTGTATATCTATTTCTATAGATATGTATATATCTATCTGTATATACCTATACCTGTCCAAGTACAAGAAAACAGTTCTCCAGCCGTGAGCAAGGGTAAAAAAAGAAATGTATTGATCAATTCTTTAAAAACATATACATAGCATATTGGTTAAAAAGGGCATCAGATCAGGTCTCACGCGTTTCAGCTCTGCTGAGCCGTACTCATAGACCTCTGATCTGGTGCAGTGACTGCACAACTTTATGTACAATGTGATGAGGTTAATTAAAAACACACTTGCCCTATTTAATTACTGCTTGTTAACCCCTTATATCATTCTTATACAGTTTGTGGTATATATTTCATATGGGGTATAAGGGAATGCGTGTATATGTTTGCAATGTCTTTTTAGGGCTTCTCGAGTCTATTGTAATGTAATGAAAAACAAATCTATCTGCCTATAATTCGATTGATTATACAACTATTTAATTTCCATAAATATATATATGTAATCTGTGTGAAATTGGCAGTATAGTAGTTCTTTGTTGTCTTGTTGTTTACAATACATTTAATGTAATTACAGGAAAGTATTTTGAATGCTATAAGCTCAGGTTAGAACTCATAATTGAATTTTAATTATTCCTTTGGGACTATATGACTAGTATGTTCATTCCCAAAAACTTATGAGTTCAAACCTAGAGTTAAATCCATGGGGAATATTAGTTTTTAGACGGAACATCCAGTATACTTCTTTCTTACTGAGTATATTGTCTAAGTCACCACCCCTTGAATCTAGGGTTTTTTTTTCTACTACTGTCCACTTTAGTGATTTTGTGTTCCTGTTATGTTCCTCTATAAAATGTTTCGTTATAGGTAGGAGTTTATCTTCTCTTTGTCTGCTTTTTTCTGTATCTACTGTGATACTAGATAAATGCTCTCTTATACGGTTTCTTATTTCCCTCACCGTTTTACCGATATATTGAAGTTTACAGATATTACACTCTATAAGATACACTACCCCTTTATCTCTGCAATTTAAGTGTCTATTTATCTGGAATATTTCTCCAGTCTTTGTTGATTTAAAGGTGTTTCCTATGTCAGCATGTTTACAAGCTTTGCAGTCACTGTATCCACACTTATAGAGTCCTTTAGTTTGTAAAATCTGGATTGGATGAGACTCTTAAGCGCTTGTGCTTAATTACCCAATAAGGAAAGATAGTCTTACTATGTAGTTGGATTCAATGAGATCTATTTATTTTTAGAATTATAAATACATACAATAAAATTTAAAATAATAGAAATTGATTCTTAAAACAAATCTAACTGGTTGGCCAACCATACAGTGTGAATAAAATGATATAATATGTTTTCCAATCCCTGTTACTTAGTGTATTATACAAACATATCTGTATATCTGCACAAGCGCTTAAGAGTCTCATCCAATCCAGATTTTACCCCCACTTTGAAGTTTGTGAGATTACTTCTTCGAGACTCCCTAGCTTTTACCCCCACAGCGCATAGTTTATTAACCCAACACACCAATACTCCTTTAGTTTGTAACCATGTTGTTCGTTTGGTTATTTTTAAGTTTGTAGGGGAAACTATGTTCCCTATCGTTTTGCCTCTCCTATATGAGAATAAGCAGTTTTTGTCTATTATTTTTGCTAGGCTGTTATCGGCCTTCAAAATTGGTAAATGCTTTTTTATTATATTACAAATTTGATTGTATTGTGGCGAATATTGTGTAACAAACTTAATTCTATTACTTTCATAACTGGGTTTCTTTTTTGGTTTTGTTTTAATCAAGTCTGCCTGTTCTTTTGTAGACACTGCCATACAGGCATTTTTAATAGTTTGTTTGTTGTAACCTCTGTCCTTTAATTGTTTATCTAAAATCTTGGCCTCATTTAGGTAATCTGTTTCATTAGAACAGTTTCTTTTTACTCTGATGTGTTGGCCCTTTGCTATGGCTCTAAATGTTTCTTTAGGGTGATTACTCTTTGCGTGCAAAAGTGCATTTTTAGATATTGTTTTTTTGTATATAGTTGTCTCTATTGTACTGCTGATTGTGTGATCGCAACGTGAGATCTAAATAGTTAATCTCTCTATTATGTAATTCATGTGTGAATTTAACTCCCATTCTGATAGCTTCAATATATTTAAGAAAGTTCTCTATTGAGGTATCGTCTCCTTCCCATATTAGAATGAGGTCGTCAATAAATCTGTTGTATAATTTGATGTGTTCCCTGAAGGGGTTTCCACCTGCATAGATGTGGCACAGCTCCCACCACCCCATGAATAGGTTGGCGTACGTGGGGGCAAATTTTGCCCCCATAGCTGTGCCACATCTCTGCAGGTAGAACACCCCTCCATATGAAAAGTAATTGTGTGTCAGAAGATATTCTATTATTTTCAACAGATATTCCTGAAAAGCCTCCTCTAGGTTACTGCGTGTGTGTAAAAAATATTTTACTGCTTCCAAACCTAGTGTGTGTGGTATGTTACTGTAAAGGGACACAATGTCTAAGGTTAGCCATCTACTTTTGGTGGTCCAAGTCATATTCCTCAGTTTTTGTATCAGATGGGTAGAATCCCTAAGATAACTGGTCAAATCAAGTACTAAGGTTTGTAGAATGGAATCTACCCACTCTGATATAGGTTCCAATAAGGATCCCATCCCTGATACTATGGGGCGCCCCCGTACATTTTCCGTGCTTTTATGTACTTTCTGGAATACGTGAAATACCGGGGTTTTGGGTTGTTTGTTAATTAAATAATCATGTGTTGCTTTATTTAGAAAACCATTTTCTAAGCCTTCATCCAACAGATGAAACAGTTGAAGCATACAATTTGATTTAGGATCTCCCTTTAGAACCAAATAATTGTTAGTGTCATTGAGTTGTCTCATTATTTCTTTTTCATAGTCTGTTTTGTTTAATACAACTATGCTTTCCCCTTTATCTGATTTTTTTAATGACTATGTTGGCATTCTCTGCTAGTTCTTTTAGAGCCATTCTCTCTTTTCTAGTTAAATTGATATCATAATGGGGGCTATTATCTGCATATATACCTATACCTGTATATCTATTTCTATATACACAGCCACAAAGATCTGTGCACTCCTTAATCCACCTTAGATAACAACCACCAGGATACTAGGTCAACCATTAGTTAATATAGCATTCCATGACAACAGCACTCACTGGTTTCAGTCCATGTAGTGGAAGTATCACATAATGATATCCCAAAAAAAAATAAATATGTGATACTCCAACTACATGGATTGACACCATTTGATAAAGAATAAATTATATTTGGCAATAAAGGTTATATTTTATTAAAATCAGTGAGTGCTGTTGTGATGGAATGATATATATATATATATATATATATATATATATATAGGTGCAAAAGTCCAGCACTCACTATACCCTCTTAAATCGGGGTGCATCCCACGAAGTATACAACAATTAAATCCAAAGAGAGCACTCACAGTGGTTCAAAAAGTGTTTATTCCATAGTGTAAACGTTTTTAGGGAGTGACCCCATCATCAGGCAAGTGGAAAAAAAGAACAACATGTGTACTTACCAAGTGATACTATTTAAAAGAAGGATGCCTGTACGCCGCCAGCTCCCATGGGAGAACGCCCATCCGAAAACTGGAAGTGACTGCTGTGACGTCATTGCGCTAGGTTCCGGCGGTGTATCAGAACATCATTGTGTGTCATCTGTTTAAACATGGAAACGGTTGCTATGGTGATACAAATACATATACATGTAGCAGTGTAACCCACATTGGTTATTAGAGTGCGTAAGTATAGTGACCATATTATATAATAAGTGATCATATTGTAATTATCAGCTATATATAGAAATATATATTTAATGATAAAAATTACATTTTTTTCTATGTGAAGAACATGTAAAATATGTGTATTGTGCTTCACGTTTTGCAATTTAGGTCTAACCTGGTGTTGGGTTAGTGTACATGAAGAATTGCTAACCTCAATGAGTGTTATTAAAATATTACATACTAGTCCTAAAGCCTGTTTACACGGGCCATTTTTCGCAGTACAGCGGTCCCACCCCTTGCTCTCTCTCTCTCTCCCCCTCTCTTTTGTGCTCTCTCCCCCTCTCTTTTGTGCTCTCTCCCCCTCTCTTTTGCGCTCTCTCTCGCTCCACCTCTCTTTTGCTCTCTTTCTCCCCCCTCTATTTTGCTCTCTCTCTCCCCCCTCTATTTTGCTCTCTCTCCCCCTCTCTTTTGCGCTCTCTCTCTCGCTCCACCTTTCTTTTGCTCTCTCTCTCTCCCCCCTCTCTTTTGCTCCCTCTCTCCCCCTCTCTTGCTTTCACTCCCCCTCTCTTTTGCCCTCTCTCCCCCTCTCTTTTGTGCTCTCTGTCCCCCTCTCTTTTATGCTCTCTCTCTCCCCACCTCTCTTTTGCGTTCTGTCTCTCTTTTGCGCTCCCCCCCTTTTTTGCACACTCTCTCTCTCCCCCTCTTTTTTGTGCTCTCCCCCCTCTCTTTTGCGCTCTCTCTCCCCCTCTCTTTTTCGCTCTCTCTCTCCCCCCTCTCTTTTGCTCTGTCTCTCTCCCCTTTTTTGGCTCTCTCTCTCCATCCCTCTCTTTTGCTCTTTCTCTTCATCCCTCTCTTTTTCTCTCTCTCTCTCCCCCTCTCTTTTGCTCTCTCTTTCCCCCTCTCTCCCCCTCTCTGTTGCTCTGTTTCTCCCCCTCTCTTTTGCTCTCTCTCTCCCCCTCTCTATTGCTCTCTCTCCCCCTCTCTTTTTCTCTCTCCACCTCTCTATTGTTCTCTCTCTCCCCCTCTCTATTATTGCTCTCTCTCCCCCTCTCTTTTGCTCTCTCTCCCCCACTATTTTTCTCTCTCTTCCCTCTACTTTGCTCTTTCCCCTCTCTTTTGCTCACACTCCCCCATCTATTTTGCTCTTTCCCCTCTCTTTTGCTCTCTCTCCATCCCTCTCTTTTGCTCTCTCTCCCCCTCTCTTTTGCTCTCTCTCCCCCTCTCCTCCCCCTCTCTCCCCCTCTCTTCTTTTTGCTCTCTCTCCCCCCTCTCTTTTGCTCTATCTCTTTCCCTCTACAGGGAGTGCAGAATTATTAGGCAAGTTGTATTTTTGAGGATTAATTTTATTATTGAACAACAACCATGTTCTCAATGAACCCAAAAAACTCATTAATATCAAAGCTGAATAGTTTTGGAAGTAGTTTTTAGTTTGTTTTTAGTTATAGCTATTTTAGGGGGATATCTGTGTGTGCAGGTGACTATTACTGTGCATAATTATTAGGCAACTTAACAAAAAACAAATATATACCCATTTCAATTATTTATTTTTACCAGTGAAACCAATATAACATCTCAACATTCACAAATATACATTTCTGACATTCAAAAACAAAACAAAAACAAATCAGTGACCAATATAGCCACCTTTCTTTGCAAGGACACTCAAAAGCCTGCCATCCATGGATTCTGTCAGTGTTTTGATCTGTTCACCATCAACATTGCGTGCAGCAGCAACCACAGCCTCCCAGACACTGTTCAGAGAGGTGTACTGTTTTCCCTCCTTGTAAATCTCACATTTGATGATGGACCACAGGTTCTCAATGGGGTTCAGATCAGGTGAACAAGGAGGCCATGTCATTAGATTTTCTTCTTTTATACCCTTTCTTGGCAGCCACGCTGTGGAGTACTTGGACGCGTGTGATGGAGCATTGTCCTGCATGAAAATCATGTTTTTCTTGAAGGATGCAGACTTCTTCCTGTACCACTGCTTGAAGAAGGTGTCTTCCAGAAACTGGCAGTAGGACTGGGAGTTGAGCTTGACTCCATCCTCAACCCGAAAAGGCCCCACAAGCTCATCTTTGATGATACCAGCCCAAACCAGTACTCCACCTCCACCTTGCTGGCGTCTGAGTCGGACTGGAGCTCTCTGCCCTTTACCAATCCAGCCACGGGCCCATCCATCTGGCCCATCAAGACTCACTCTCATTTCATCAGTCCATAAAACCTTAGAAAAATCAGTCTTGAGATATTTCTTGGCCCAGTCTTGACGTTTCAGCTTGTGTGTCTTGTTCAGTGGTGGTCGTCTTTCAGCCTTTCTTTCCTTGGCCATGTCTCTGAGTATTGCACACCTTGTGCTTTTGGGCACTCCAGTGATGTTGCAGCTCTGAAATATGGCCAAACTGGTGGCAAGTGGCATCTTGGCAGCTGCACGCTTGACTTTTCTCAGTTCATGGGCAGTTATTTTGCGCCTTGGTTTTTCCACACGCTTCTTGCGACCCTGTTGACTATTTTGAATGAAACGCTTGATTGTTCGATGATCACGCTTCAGAAGCTTTGCAATTTTAAGAGTGCTGCATCCCTCTGCAAGATATCTCACTATTTTTTACTTTTCTGAGCCTGTCAAGTCCTTCTTTTGACCCATTTTGCCAAAGGAAAGGAAGTTGCCTAATAATTATGCACACCTGATATAGGGTGTTGATGTCATTAGACCACACCCCTTCTCATTACAGAGATGCACATCACCTAATATGCTTAATTGGTAGTAGGCTTTCGAGCCTATACAACTTGGAGTAAGACAACATGCATAAAGAGGATGATGTGGTCAAAATACTCATTTGCCTAATAATTCTGCACTCCCTTTATTTTCCTCTTTCTCTTTCCCCCACTTATTTTCTCTCTCCCCCTCTCTTTTGCTCTCTCTCTCTCCCCTCTCTTTCTCTCTCTCTTCCCCTCTCTTTTTCTCTCTCTTCCCTCTATTTTGCTCTTTCCCCTCTGTTTTGCTCTCTCTCCCCCCTCTCTTCTGCTCTTTCCCCTATCTTCTGCTCTTCCCCCTCTCTTTTGCTCTTTCCTATCTCTTTTTGTCCCTCCCCCTCTCTTTCTATTTCCCTACCCTCTCTCTTGCGCTGACCGTGCCCCCTGCCACGCACGACCACGCCTACACTCCCGTTCGGCCACGCTCAAGCCTGGCCACGTCCACGCTCCCGCCTAGCTACGCCCACTTTTGCCCAACAGCCGCAAACAGCATGTCAGGTAAAGCCAGGTGTGTTTGTCCTCATGCTGTCTCTACTGCTCATGACAGTTTCGGACAAACACACTTGGCCTTTTATATTATAGGATAAATATAATAATAATTATAACAAATTATTATGCTGTAAAAAATTCTAAATAATCCATAGAATATAAATATATATTTAAAGTATGTATAAAAACAGAGTTGTGATATTTGGCTAGCGCGCATTGGGTTTCACTCATGCTCAAACTTTTAACTTTCAACTTGTAATACGCGTGCAACCCAGAAAACGCAAAAAGATTACTTCTAGCGAATTTTACACTAGAGCCGACGCGCTAACTAGAGCACCACTTGTAGTCTGGCCCTTTATGTTTAAGCACAAACAAATCAAGTCTCACTAATGAATGTGCAGCACCTCTACACTATTATTGTAAAAAGGTGCTAAAGGCTACAACATGGTTAATAGTTACTATTCCATTCACAGACCAGGTTCCCACATGTGAAAAATACACTCACTGTGAAAACAAAACTTTACAAAAAAAAAAAAAAAAAAAAAAAAAAAAAAGGTTACTGACATCCTTAGTGTGCAGCTCTCTTAAGTGCTTTGTTGCATGGAAGTGGCTTGCTATTCCTTTGATGTATAAGGGGCAGAATTAAACATGCCTTCCTATGATAATCTCTTAATTAGAATCTGCAGACAAGGATCAGTATTAATTAAATATTTAAAATGTTTTTCCTGCAGAACTACGGATTTTTCTCCCAGAAGACCTTGGGATACACAGGGGGATTTTGTGAGATGGTCTGCCACTATATTTTAATATTATACTGAGGAACCAGTACTGTTATATTTACACTCTTTATGATACAGAAGAATGTGATTGGCTACTTATTTGTTTTGCTTTAAAAAAATGCAAACACTTCTCCATACTTTATATCAGGGCTGAACTGGGGTCACTGGGGCCACTTCCTCCATTTGTTATGTAAAGGGACATGAAACCCAAACATATTCCTTCATGATTAAGATAGAGCATAACATTTTAAACAACTTTCCAATGTACTTCTTTTATCTAATTTGCTTAGCTTTTTCTGTATCCTTTGGTGAAAAGCATAACTAGGTAGGCTCAGGAGGTGGCAGCTTGTTGCTGATTGATGGCTGCACATAAATGCCTCTTGTCACTGGCTTGCCAATGTGTTAAGCTAGCTCCCAGAAATGCATTGCTGCTCCTTCAAAAATGCTAAGAGAATGAAGCAAAATTGACAATAGAAGTACACTGGAAAGGTGTTTAAAAATGAATGACCTATCTGGTCCATGAATGGAAAAAAATAAGGTTTTATGTACCTTTAAAAGAACAGGAAACCCAACATTTTTCTTTCATGATTAAAATAGAGAATACCATTTAAAAATAGTTTCCAATTTAGTTCTATTATCAAATTTGCTTGGTTCTCTTGTTGTTCTTTGTTGAAGATGCATCTAGATAGGCAGCGTGCACTTGCCTGGAGAACTACATGACAGGAAATAGTGCTGACATCTAATGATCTTGCTAATGTATGACATTGTTGTAAAACAGCTGCCATATAAAACTGCACACACATGCATGCTCCTGAAGTACCATCCTGCTTTTCAGCAAAGGATAACAAGGATAACAAACATCATAATAGAAGTAAATTGAAGGTTGTTTAAAATTGTATTTTCTATCTGAATCATATAAGAAAATGTTGGGTTTTATGTCTGTTAGGGGAATTATGTTAGGGGTAATATGAACCTGATGGCAGCCATCTTGTTCATATTAATCCTAACAATGTCCTTTCAACCATAGCACAAAACTGACATACAGTATCTCACAAAAATGAGCACACCTCTCACATTTTTGTAAATATTTTATTATATCTTTTCATGTGACAACACTGAAGAAATTTGCTACAATGTAAAGTAGTGAGTGTAAGTGTCAATTTGCTGTCCCTTCAAAATAACTCAACACACAGCCATTAATATCTAAACAGTTGGCAACAAAAGTGAGTACACCCCTAAGTGGAAATGTCCAAATTGGCCCCAATTAGCCATTTTCCCTCCCCGATATCATGTGGCTCATTAGTGTTACAAGGTCTCAGGTGTGAATGGGGAGCAGGTGTGTTAAATTTGGTGTTATCGCTCTCACACTCTCTCATACTGGTTATTGGAAGTTCAACATGGCACCTCATTGCAAAGAACTCTCTGAGGATCTGAAAAAAAAGAATTGTTGCTCTACATATAGATGGCCTGGGCTATAAGAAGATTGCCAAGACCCTGAAACTGAGCTGCAGCACGGTGGGCAAGACCATACAACGGTTTCACAGGACAGGTTCCACTCAGAACAGGCCTCGCCCTGGTCGACCAAAGCAGTTGAGAGCACGTGCTCAGCATTATATCCAGAGGTTGTCTTTTGGAAATAGATGTATGAGTGCTGCCAGCATTGCTGCAGAGGTTGAAGGGGTGGGGGTCAGCTTGTCAGTGCTCAGACCATATGCTGCACACTGCATCAAATTGGTCTGCATGGCTGTCATCCCAGAAGGAAGCCTCTTCTAAAGATGATGCACAAAAAAGCCTGCAAACAGTTTGCTGAAGACAAGCAGACTAAGGACATAGATTACTGGAACCATGTCCTGTGGTCCGATGTCAAGCGTGTGTGGAGGCAACCAGGTGAGGAGTACAAAGACAAGTGTGTCTTGCCTACAGTCAAGCATGGTGGTGGGAGTGTCATGGTCTGGGCCTGCATGAGTGCTGCCGGCACTGGGGAGCTACAGTTCATTGAGGGAACCATGAATGCCAACATGTACTGTGACATACTGAAGCATAGCATGATCCCCTCCGTTTGGAGACTGTGCCACAGGGCAGTATTCCAACATGATAATGACCCCAAACACAACTCCAAGATGACCACTGCCTTGCTAAAGAAGTTGAGGGTAAAGGTGATGGACTGGCCAAGCATGTCTTCAGACCTAAACCCTTTTGAACATCTGTGAGGCATCCTCAAATGGAAGATGAGGGAGCGCAAGGTCTCTAACATCCACCAGCTCTGTGATGTCGTCAAGGAGCAGTGGAAGAGGATTCCAGTGACAACCTGTGAAGCTCTGGTGAACTCCATGCCCAAGAGGGTTAAGTCAGTGCTAGAAAATAATGGTGGCCAGTGGCCACACAAAATATTGACACTTTGGGCCCAATTTGGACATTTCCACTTAGGGGTGTACTCACTTTTGTTGCCAACGGTTTAGACATTAATGTGTGTTAAGTTATTTTGAAGGGACAGCAAATTTACACTGTTATGCAGGCTGTGCACTCACTACTTTACATTGTAGCAAAGTGTAATTTCTTCAGTGTTGTCACATAAAAAAATATAATAAAACATGAAAAAAAATGTGAGGGGTGTACTCACTTTTGTGAGATACTGTCACACTCTTCAAGGGAGCAGGTTCAGGTGTTGGAAGCTGTTGTGCAGAGGTGTCAGGTTCTGGGGTTAAAGTTGTATTTTGTCTGTGTGAGTCTTTCCTTTTTGGCATAATTAACCCCTTAATGACCACAGCACTTTTCCATTTTCTGTCCGTTTGGGACCAAGGCTATTTTTACATTTTTGTGGTGTTTGTGTAAGCTGTAATTTTCCTCTTACTCATTTACTGTACCCACACATATTATATACCGTTTGTCTCGCCATTAAATGGTCATTCTAAAGATACAATTATTTTCATCATATCTTATAATGTACTATAAAAATATATATAAAATATGAGGAAAAAATGAAAAAAAAAAACACACTTTTTCTAACTTTGACCCTCACAATCTGTTACACATCTACAACCACCAAAAAACACCCATGCTAAATAGTTTCTAAATTTTGTCCTGAGTTTAGAAATACCCAATGTTTACATGTTCTTTGCTTTTTTTGCAAGTTATAGGGCAATAAATCTTCACTTTTTCACAAACTTTAGGTTTCTCATTGAAATTATTTACAAACAGCTTGTGCAATTCACATTTTCACAAACTTTAGGTTTCTCATTGAAATGATTTACAAACAGCTTGTGCAATTATGGCACAAATAGTTGTAAATGCTTCTCTGGGATCCCCTTTGTTCAGAAATAGCAGACATATATAACTTTGGCGTTGCTTTTTGGTAATTAGAAGGCCGCTAAATGTTGCTGCGCATCACACGTGTATTATGTCTAACAGTGAAGGGGTTAATTAGGTAGCTTGTAGGGAGCGTGCAGGGTTAATTTTAGCTTTAGTGTAAAGATCAGTCTCCCACCTGACACATCAGATCCCCTGATCCCTCCCAAAAAGCGCTCTTCCCTCCCCCACCCCACAATTGTCCCCGCCATCTTAAGTACTGGCAGAAATTCTGCCAGTACTAAAAAAAAGGTATATTTTAATTTTTTTTAGCATATTTACATATGCTGATGTGTAGGATCCCCCCTTAGCCCCCAACCTCCCTGATCCCCCTGAAACAGCTCTCTAACCCTCCCCAGCTACCATACTGGGAGCCATCTTGGGTACTGGCAGCTGTCTGCCAGTACCCAGTTTACAAAAAAAATATACTTTCTTTTTTTCTTTTTCTTTTTCTGTAGTGTAGCTTCCCCCCCCAAAGAACAACCCCCCTCCCAGATCCCTTAGATGTTTTTTTTTTATTAAAGTTTATCCCACTTTTCTTTAACATTTATTTCTGTAGTGTAGCCGTTCCCACCCGCTTCCACCCCATGCACACTCCCGCCCCCCCATGCACGCCTGCACGTGTCCGTGCGTGCCCCCGGCGACGATCCCGCCCACCTATCAGTCACATACAGATATCAAGAAGAGCTGCTTATCTTTGACTATCTTCCTTCCCCCTTGGTCCCCCCACACCAGAGAATATGCACATGTGCAGTGTTCCTGTACAAATATGGAAGCAGGTTTTCCAGTACAACAACAGTGTGGTAGCTATCTCTGAAACCTTGCCCCATAAAAGCAAATTAATTAATATATTATAAATAGTGTTGGAATGCCACTACTGACTGAAGGGCCAGCAGGGTCCCCTACATTTGTGGGTCTAGACCCCTGAGACCCCTCTAGTAACACTCCTGACCAAGAGCAAGACACAGGTAAACTAAATTAGATAGGAGGCATTTTTCTGAAATTGCAAGTCATGAATCTTGTATTTCACATTTGCATTCAAGTTGAATGGACTGGAACAAATTACCTAGACTCAGGGTGAATAATTAAAGGGACATAATACACATATGCTAAATCACTTGAAGCTGATGCAGTATAACTTTAAAAAGCTGACAGGAAAATATCACCTGAGCATCTCTATGTAAAAAAGGAAGATATTTTACCTCACAATCTCCTCAGCTCAGCAGAGTAAGTTCTGTGTAAAAATGTATCTTTCAGTTACTGCTCAGCTACAGGTAAAAAAAAAGAAAAAGGAAGAAATGCACAGCAGCCAATCAGCATCAGCAGAGCTGAGGTCATGAACTCTTTTATTGTGATCTCATGAGATTTCACTTAACTCTCATGAAATTTCATAGTAAACTTCCTTAAACTGAATAGGGAAATAACATGAATGTGCATGAGGCTCACTCCCTTCGCTGTCCCGGAACAGACATACTGATTTGTTGCTTAGAAGTCCTTAACAATGGGATATGGCTACTGAGGAACTTTTGAGGTAAAATATCTTTCTTTTTTACATAGAGATGTTCAGGGGATATTTTCTTGTCAGCTTTTGCCAGCTATGCTGCATCACTTTCAAGTGTTTCAATATTTGGGTATCATGGCCCTTTAACTATCTCTTCAGTTAAAGGGACATGAAAGAAACCCAATTGTTTTCTTTCATGATTTAGACAGAACATGCAATTATAAACAACCTTATGATTTACTAATTTGCTTTGTTTTCTTGGTATTGTTGGAATGCATACCTAGCAGCAGTGCACAACTGGGATCTAGATGCTTATTGGTGGCTGCACATACATGCCTTTTGTCATTGGCTAACCCAAAGTGTTCATCTATCTCCCAGAAGTGCATTGCTGCTCCTTCAGCAAAGGATACCACAAGCATTAAACAAATGTGATAATAGAAGAAATTTGTTTAAAATTGTATTCTGTATCTGAATCATCTGAAAAAAAAATGTGGGTTTTATTGTTTGTTTTTTAAAAAAAGTACTGTAACAATTCATAATATTTTCCCCAATTAGAATGTCCCTTTAAGACAGGGGCTATAAACATATCCTGAACAGATGTTTACTATATGCTTATAATCTCTCTTCCTATGCAAAAAAGAAAATGCACAAAATCAATAACTGAAAGACAAATGCTCAAGAGTTTCAGGCTACCATGAAAGTGGTACATTTACACATTAAATTACAGTCAATTGCCAGTAATTTCTGCAACAATCATGTTCATTTATAAAGCATAGAAAGACAGTTTCAACAACAACAACAACTATGTTAATAGTTACATTTTATGTGTACATTGACTTACAATAACATCTGCAGGCCTGACAGCTTTGAAAAATATTAGTGTGTTCTTATCTGCATATCCAACAATATCACAGAAAATGCCTCTACTTGAAGAAAACTACTGCAATACATTTTAAATAACATTTGAGTTGCCGTGTAAAATTGTAATTTAGCAATTTTCCTTTCAAACCTGTTGCTCTGTTCATAGCCATCAAAATACCTGCATAACTAATATTATAAGCATACACTTTTATACTACTATTACCATAAATGTTGCTGAATTTTGTAATATTTTGCTTTAATAATAACTGAATATAGCTTATACACACACACACTTAGGATTTTTTTCATTCAAACCTGTTGTTCTTTCTTTTTAGAGTTAAGTTCAATCATTATAGTTTATACCCATTTTAAATACCTTCATAAAAATAATATAATCTTACAATTGTACTGCATTACTGTTACTGTCAATGTTGTTGAATGTTATATTTTGTTTTAAAAATAACTAAAAACATTTTTTACACATACAATTGCACACACATGCACATACATTCACATACACTTGCACACGTTTGAACACACACACTCCAACATACAAAACACACGCATACACAAATACTCATACACACAGACACTCTCTCACACACGTGGTTGCTATGACACCACAACACACAATCTCACACACACACGCAGGCTCTCACACACATACAAACACACACACTTACAAATATAGATAGAAGATAGATAGATGATAAATAGATGATAGATAGATTTAGTATATCCAAACAGAAGCAATTTATTTATTTGAAAACATAAAACATCTGCAGGTGAATGCACTAATAACTTCACAAGAGTGCCCTCAAAAATCCCATAAGACAAAATAAAACAAGATTTTGAAAGTTAAAATAAAGCATAGGAAATGTATTGCACATAATCTGATACTGCTTTACTTCCATGTAATGTAGCATATGAGTAATATTTCCCTTTACTAAAGAACCTTTATATCGCTACTTAAAGGGACAGTCTACTCCAAAATTATTATTTTTAAAAAAGATTGATAATCCCTTTATCGCTCATTCCCCAGCTTTGCATAACCAACACTCTTATATCAATACACTTTTTATCTCTGTGATTACCATATCTCATTACCTTTAACAGTCTTGCACTTTATCCAATCAGTGCTGACTCATAAATAACTCCACTGTAGTGAGCACAATGTTATCTACATGATACACATGAACTAGCAGTGTCTAACAGTCAAAAGCTGTCAAAATGCACTGAGATAAGAGTCGGTTTAACGACTTAGAAATTAGCATATGAGTCTACCTAGGTTTAGCTTTCCACAAAGAATACAAAGAGAACAAAGCAAATTTGATGCTAAAAGTAAATTGTAAAGGGGTTTAAAATTGCATACCCTATCTGAATTATGTAAGTTTAATTTTTACTAGACTGTTCCTTTTAGTTTATTTTTTGGACTTCCTGGGAAGGCTTTGGTTATCCCATATTTTTTATATAAAAAATAGGACATAGTACCACCAGGGAGATACAAATAGACAGACAGGATGGTGGGATAAAGCTTCTAATCCATGACTGTCCCATTGTCCATAATTAGTGGCATGATTTGGGTCTCTCCTATAGCGGCCTTTTTTTGCTCAGTAAAAAATAGAAATGCTAACAGAAGTAAAAGGTTAGTGAGCTAATAGTCAATACAATAAACAATCTAATTATATCATATGGAGCAGTTTATTTTTTATTGTTAAGTATCTTTAATATATTAAGGTTTTTTTGGCCTTTATTCAAATATTTTAAATTTAACAACAGTAGTTTTACATATTTTTTCCATTAGTTCTTTTATTCTTGAAACTAATAGTATATGAAGTTTCATTACATTCAATTTGTCAAATAATTGTTTGTATTCCAAGTCATATTAAAAAGCCAACAGTATTATACCCATTTGAAGACCAATGCAACCCCACTGTCAGCATGCCTGCTAGCATGATCCATATTGCGCCTTGGTCTCTAAAAGTGTTTGTCGGCAGCGCTCGCCTGTCAGATTTGACCGCCCTTAGCAATGCTTCACTGTTGCTCTTTCAAGCTTTTCCGGCACCATACATCAGAATACATGGACTGCCTACACTGACTCCTGCACTAGTTGCTTTAAATAGTGCGCTATGGCTTCACTTCCTTGCCCTTATATTGGGTACTTCTTGTTCCTGGGTGCACTATTCCTGTTATCTACTGTTTGTTGCCAACTTCTGCCTGATTACTGGATTTATTTTGCATGTTGACAGCCCTAACCTTTGGATTGTCTTGACTACTCACTTTGGAAGTCTCTATGCCTTCTATGCTACTAACTTGAACTATCCTGACCTATAGCTGTGCAAAAGCGTACCATAGAAACAGTTTTAAGATATAAACTAAATGTGCTCTTACAGTGTTGTAGCCTATATACTGTACATTGTATGTTAACAGAAGTGTAAATAAAGTTTATTTTATGTTGTTACCTCCTCCTTTCTCCTGACACAGGAAGCAGAAGCAGTGTAGTATAATAAAGACATAGGGGCATATGTCTGCCTGCTCTGAGGCGGCGGACAGAAATTGACAGAAATCAACCCGATCGAATAGGATTGGGTTGATTGACACCCCTTGCTAGTGGCCGATTGGCCGTGAATCTGCAAGGGTTGGTATTGCACCAGCAGTTCACAAGAACTGCTGGTGCAATGATAAATGTTGAGAGAGCATGCTGTCGGCATTTATCGATGTACAGCGGACATGATCCGCTATATCGGATCATGTCAGCTCACACCATAATAAATAGGCCCCATAGAAGCAAAAAGTACCTGTGTGATTTTTCCTCCATCTTATATAAAATTATTTATATGTCTGGCTATCCTACCTTATCCTATCCTAACAACAGAATAGCAACAGGTTATGGGCCCAGGAGGGATGCAGGAAACCGATGGAACAGACTTTGCTTTGATGGAGATGAAAATAATTCTGAACTTCAGGAGACTAAAACCATCCTGAGTGTGGCTGCAGACAGTGAAGAGGAGGGTGAAGATCACAGTAAGAATGAGGAAGCTTATGCTGAATTAATTCAATGTTTAGATGATAAAAGTTTGTCTCTGATTATGAGAGAAGCAGCTGATGATGGAAGAAAGGCTCTTCAAATATTGAGAGACTATTATGCAGGTAAAGGCAGGGCCGTCTTTAACACAGGGCAAAATGGGCAGTTGCCCAGGGCCCAGTCTCTGTTGAGGGGCCCAAGAGTCCAAAAAAAAATAAATATATTTTTTTATTTTTTTATTTTTATGGTTCATACCAATCTGTTGATGTGACATGGGGAACACACACATTCAGTCCTAATACTGTCACAGTCAAAAGTACTCTGCTTATATATATTTTTTTACAAAAACTGTGCCAGACCATGCGGTGTCATGTAACATGCCAAGCTAGTGCCATGTGCTGTTTTAAATGTGCATTGTTCAGCACTGAATGCAAAGCCCTAACTCGGCATCCAGCCATTCCCACTGCATCAGAATAGGTCCTACTGGGGTTACCACTGTTACCAGGTGACTGCTCTAGTGGTGGGGAATGTTTTCTGGGTAGGGCTGACTATAGGCAGCAGAAAGCTGGAGTGGCTGGCACGTGAGGATTTGAGCATCTGTGCAGCTGCATACACTGCTCTCTTCAGTCTTGAGGCTGTGTGACTCATCTCACACTGTATCCATGCAGCCTTGGGCAGACAGCATCCAGTCTGCTGGTCCCCTTAGCCCTGCTCTTTCTGCTGTGGCCCTAAGATCAACTAACTGAAATTTGCTAGGGGAACAGTGCTTTGTAGAAAGGTGTCAGTGGAAGAATAAGTGAGTGCACACACGCCCCTCTCAATGCAGCATTGTCTAGTGCAGGGTGAGAGGGAACTTGTTCCTAGCAAATAAGTGACATGTGCTGCTGTGGCTGATGTATAGTGTCATGCTGATACTTCACACATTAATGTAAGGTTTATTTTTATAGTTTTTGTTTTCTCTGTAGCAGATTTTACAGCTTCCCATAGTATTTCTGCTGTTCCAGTCAGTAAACTTATATTTGTCTGCACCTCCATGCTTCCTTCTCAGTCTTTACCTTGCTTTGCTCCTGTTGGCTGCCCTAAATCTCTTTAACCAGCTAACCTCACACCAGAATCACATTCAAAAGAATATTAAATGAATCCACAGTGGAGGAATTTATATATTTATTACTTTCTTAGTACTGCTTAGGTCCAGTTTCACATATTGCAATTTATTTCATTATTTTTTTTTTTAAATGAATATCCCAGCAGTGGATGATCCACTGCTGGGCTAATAATTTAAAAAAAAAATTATAAAATAAATTGATTTAGTTGTTTTTGGGATGTTGGGGTGGAGAGCGAAATTGCATGGGGTGGGGGTGGGGGGCCCAAGAAATGTTTTGCCCAGGGTCTAGTCAATATTAAAGACGGCCCTGGGTAAAGGAAAACCTTGCATAATTAGTTTATACACCGAACTAGCATCTCTTCAGAAATCTGTAAATGAGAGTGTGACAGACTATATTATACGTGCAGAGACAGCCATTACAGCACTGAGAAATGCTGGAGAAACATTAAGGGCTAGATTTATCAAAGCTATTCTATAATTCTGCCCAAAATAGCGCATACGAACTGATCGTCATATTCAGCAAAGACCTCTGCGCCTATAATTGTGCAAATCTGAAAGAAACTTCTTTGCACTCCGCTTTCAATCGCCTAGGCACACGGGCGCGCTCCAGAGCGCAACAATATACATTAGTAATAGGCGTAATTTACCAGCCCAACCTACAAATACGCAGAGTTTCTGATTTATCATTGCTTGACGCTGATAGGGAACTGAAATTTCGGCTTCAATTGCGTGTTATATATTTCGCCATACAGACTGAGGCAAACACCATTATAATACATGCTTTTATATCTTATGATGCATTACTTTCTTCTTTTAACTAATTTTTCAAAGGCTCAGCGCAAAGAAGAGACTGTTATTCCAGAAATTAGCACTTTTACAGGCGCATATGGTACCAACAGTTTTATATATATATATATATATATATATATATATATATATATATATATATATATATATATATATATGAAACCAAAGGGAGTACTGGATAAATGGCTACTATAAATGTGTCTGTGTCTATCAATAAAATAGTAACTAGAAAAAATTGATTGAAATGGTGCAGACCCTATATAAAATTTACCTTTTCAACAAACTATAAGAGGAGAACAAGGACCAAGAAAAATTACTTATGGCCCTAAACAGATAGGGAATCAAGCACTCTTGAAAAAATAGAAATAGAGAAAACAATCTAACTCTAAAATGTATTATTTTATATAAGAAAAAAATCTCTTTACAGCACAATCACAGTAAACAATAAATGTTTATTAAAAGTGAAAAAATCATAATTTCCAAAACGTAGCGATAAGCTACATAGATAGAAGCTCAGGTATATATTATCATCACATAGAAAAATTTGTTGAACAATTAGCTCAGTACATGAGACCAGATAGAACCCTGGAGATGTGCACATCTAAACATTTATTGTTTACTGTGATTGTGCTGTTCAGAGAATTGTTTAGGACCATAAGTCATTTTTCTTGGTCCTTGTTCTCCTCTTATAGTTTGTTGAAAAGATATATATATATATATATATATATATATATATATATTTGTGATATTAAGTTATCAACATATGGCAAAAACAGCACAGAAACATTATATAATATAAATATAAGCTAAATAGTTACCTAAAAATCAAAACATGGCAGTGTAAATATTTATAGGGATGTACTGTGATAAATAGGGAGTAAACGCTTTACCCTGCTAAATCCTCTGCTTTTGTGTCATTTCACTGTACTCCAAATCTCTCTTTTGGTATGTGTTTATGTGTATTGAGCACATGAATTTAGGTTGTTAAAATTAACTCCTGCATTTATTGTAATGTTGTCCCCAATGTCTTCTAAAGTTTAGTTAATTGCCATGTGATGTTCAATCCTTATCAATAGTTGCTGTTCTTAAATTTATAAGCTGTCTTATGCCATTGCTTCAACTTCCTCCAAATTTTATTGTCTGTTTACTTAACTCATCTCACCCTGACCTGGCCAGACTCTAACATTCCAATTGGCCTTTCCAATTGTCTTTGATTAGCAATCAACTAAATTTAGTGGACTCAGCTGACTGCCCTGCCTGTATATATTTCACATTAGTTTGGGAGGTGCATTGCACAGGGTGGGCGCATTGCTTGGGCAGTGTACTTTTTAACAATAGCATATGTTCACATTTTCAAAGTGAACATTTTATAAGTGAGGCACTAATTTAAGAATTAGACAAGAATTGAACAAGGATTGGGCAAGGGGCAAGACACAAGGCAAGTACTCTTGTAATACAGTGCTTTATGTATCTCATTGTATCCTTTTGTAAGTGCTGCTGTAACACTGTGTCTTATGGGTTTACTTGGTCCCCACTTTCATAATAATGCTCAATATCATCAAACTCCTTTTTGCTACCTCTTGTCTCTATAACAAACTACATTACTCAATTACTCCTTCTCCCTCTCCACCTGAACTGTTCATTAGCCCATCTCTCTTATACTCACCTTATTTTTGTACTCATGAACTTTACCTATTCCTAAACACTTTCTCTCCCCCCTGCACTTCGGCCCAAAAACAGTCTCATTACTGCAAATCTGCTTCTCATCTCATGTCACTCTCCCTCTTGCTCATTGTAGCTGCTGGCGAAATCTCCCCTAATCCAGGTCCCTCACAACCTCCTAGCCTTTCACATCCTTGTGTGCCTTTCAATAGACTTCATAAACAAAACTCTGGTAACCTTAATTGCATTCCTCTTACATCTAAAACAACCTCCCCCTTCACTTGTGCACTCTGGAACTCTCGCTCTGTTTGCAACAAGCTCACTTCTATCCATGATCTCTTTATCTCCCACTCTCTTAATCTTCTGGCTCTTACAGAAACCTGGCTCTCTGCTTCAGACACAGCATCCACTGCTCACACGGGGGTCTCCACTTCAGCCACACTCCTAGGTCTGGCAATAGACAAGGAGGTGGTGTTAGTATTTTACTTTCCTCTTGTTGCACCTTTCAACTAATACAACCCTTCTCTTCTCTCACATTTTCTTCATTTGAAGCACACTTTGCTGCCTGGCTTCCTTATTTCCTTTATCTGGTTTTCACCTATCGATGCACTCTCTCAAATTTAACTCCCCTTTTCCTCTCTCTGACCATCATCTCCTAACTTGCAACATCACTTCCCTACCTACAACTCCCCCTCCCTCTACCCCTCACATCAAACTTCACAGAAGCACTAAGTCACTAGATCTGCAACAGCTCGCTAGCTCTCTTAAACCTCTCATCCATCACCTCCTTTTCCTGCCCTGACTAATCTATCTGTCAGTATAACTCCACCGTTACATCGGTCATTGACAATCTGGCCCCTCCAACCATAGCTCAGAAACCACACTCTCATCCTCAGCCCTGGCATACTCCTCTGACACGGTAACTACGCAGATGTTCTTGTACTGCTGAGCGACACTGGAGGAAATCTCGGAGTTCAGCTGACTTTCTTCACTACAAGTTCATCCTGAACTCCTACTATTCTGCCCTTAATCTTTATAAGCAGCAATACTTCTCTAATCTCATCTCTACTCTTTCCTCTAACCCAAAACATCTGTTCTGCACGTTCAATACTCTTCTCTGTCCACCCCCACCGCCTATTACAACCTCTCTCTAAGCTCAAGATTTTGAAATCCATTTCAATAACAAAATTGACTCCATCAGAAGTGAAATCAGCTCTCAAAATACTACCAATCTCCCACCCCCTCAAAAGCTCACAATCATCCAAAACCCAAATATCCAAAAATGCAGCTATTTTTCCCCTGTTAATGAGGATGACGTTTCTGCCCTTATACTGTCCTCCCACCTCACTACCTGTCCCCTCGACCCCATTCCCTCACATCTACTCCCCTCCCTCTCTTCTACCCTCAACCCCATACTCACAAACATTTTAAACCTCTCCCTCAGCACTGGTATATTTCCCTCATCTCTAAAACATGCACTGGTCACACCTATCCTCAAAAAACCTTCCCTCGATCCAACCTCCCCATCCAACTACCGCCCTATTTCCCTACTCCCTCTTGCCTCAATGCTCCTCGAAAAGATAGTTTACGCTCGTCTATCCCATTTGCTTACACTAAACTCTCTTCTTGACCCACTGCAATCTGGATTTCGTCCCCATCACTCTACAGAGACAGCTATTGTCAAGGTTACCAACTACCTACTTACAGCAAAATCCAAAGGTCACTTCTCTCTGCTTATCCTCCTTGACCTGTCTGCAGCCTTTGACACTGTTGACCACCCTCTTCTGCTCCAAACCCTCCAATCCTTCAGCATCTGTGACACAACTCTCTTGTGGTTCTCTTCCTATCTGACTAACCGTACATTTAGTTTAGCCTTCTCCGGAGCATCCTCTGCTCTGCACTTTCTGTTGGGGTACAACAAGGCTCTGTCCTCGGTCCCCTTCTCTTTTCAATTTACACTTCATTATTAGGTTCCTTAATAAAGTCCCATGGGTTTCAATATCATTTGTATGCCGATGACACCCAAATCTACCTCTCTGCACCAGACCTACCTCCTTCCTTACTAACCCATGTCACTAACTGTCTTTCTCACATCTCATCTTGGATGTCCTCTCACTAAATTAAGCTAAATCTCTCCAAAACTGAACTCCTTATCTTTCCCCCTTCTTCCAATGCCTCCACCCCCAAAATTTCTATAACTGTTGATAATTCCATCATTACTCTTACCCCGCATGCCCAATGTCTTGGAGTCACACTTGACTGAGATCTCTCCTTCACTCCTCACATTCAGTCCTTCCTTGGCTAAAGCCTGCCACTTCCACCTTAAAAACATCTCTAAAATTAGACATTTCCTTACACAAGACACAACTAAGATTTTAATCCACTCTCTCATCCTTTCCAGCCTCGACTACTGCAACTCCGTCCTCTCTGGTCTACCTAGCTGCCGCATAGTTCCTTTACAATCCATGATGAATGCCTATGTCAGGCTCATCTTCCTTACTCGTCGCTCTTCATCTGCTGCACCTCTCTGTATCACTGGCTTCCTCTTAAGCATAAAATTCTCACTCTGTCATACAAAGCTATCAACTGCACTGCTCCCCCCTACATTTCAGAACTTGTCTCCAGATAGTCTCCCTCCCGTCCCCTACGATTAGCTCAGGATCTCCTCCTCTCCTCCTCTCTTGTTACTTCCTCACATTCCCATTTACAGGACTTCTTCAGACTGGCCCCCATCTTGTGGAACTCCATGCCTCGCTCCATAAGATTCTCCCCTAGTTTAAACAGCTTCAAGCACTCCCTAAAAACTCTACTATTCAGGGATGCATACAACCAACACTAACCTTTCCCCTTGAACCCCTTAGAATGTAAGTCCTTGAGACCAGCTGTTTTAAGATCGCCCTTATAAGAGCCAACTACAACAGTGAAACTCTCGGCAGGGCCCTCTACCAACTTGATCCCTACAAAAGTTATCCTGTATACCGACTATGTTTACAGCGCTGCAGAATCTGTTGGCACTCTACAAATACCTGATAATAATAATAATTATACAAATTTTCCGACAGGCGAAATTTATCATTATTATGCCCTAGCTCGCCTGCGCAAAGTTACATCTATTTTTTGGATGAATTCAGGCGCACATGTGCGCTTCTCCGGAGGCGAGCTGGGGTGCAGTTAAAGGCGAAGCATATACAGAGTTTGCCTAGACTTTCATAAATCTAGCCCTAAGTGGCAGTTTGTTGATTGCAATGATTTTGAAAGGTTTGCCTGAATCATTAAAACCGTTTGCCATACACATTACAAAGTAACTTTTGCAGAGTTTAAAACACAGTTGAGAAGTTTTGAGGATACTGAAAAACACTGCACTAGTGCAAATGAAGATAATATGTTAAAAGTGAGTAACACAACTTCAAGATTTAAAGTGAGAAATGACTCTATCAGCTAGATTACGAGTTTTGAGCGCTATAGGGAAATTAACGACTGCCAGAAAAGCAGCGGTATTTAACTTCCCTATAGCGCTGCTATTAAAGGTTTTGTAAAACCCGGCTTCCACGGGCGATATGGTTGCGTTGAGCTCCATACCTCACCCAAATACAAGCAGTGTTTTGCCGTGCTTGTGCACGATTTCCCCATAGACATCAATGGGGAAAGTCGGCTAAAAAAAAAGCCTAACACCTGCGATCAAGGAAACAAAAACTCTGTAACGCAGTCCCATTGATGTCTATGGGGAATGAAAAAGTTATGTTTAAATCCTAACATAAAAAACATGTCTAACCGCCCCCAACATTTCCGCCACCCACATAATGTTATTAACCCCTAATCTGCCGCCCCTAACATCGCCACCACCTACATAATGTTATTAACCCCTAATCTGCTGCCCCTAACATCGCCGCCACCTACATAATGTTATTAACCCCTAATCTGCTGCCCCTAACATCGCTGCCATCTAAATAAAACTATTAACCCCTAACCTGCTGCCCCAACATCACTGCCACCTACATAATGTTATTAACCCCTAATCTGCTGCCTCTAACATCGCCGCCACCTACATAATGTTATTAACCCCTAATCTGCCGCCCCTAACATCGCCACCACCTACATAATGTTATTAACCCCTAATCTGCCGCTCCTAACATCGCCGCCACCTACATAATGTTATTAACCCCTAATCTGCTGCCCCTAACATCGCCGCCACCTAAATAAAACTATTAACCCCTAACCTGCTGCCCCGACATCACCGCCACCTACATAATGTTATTAACCCCTAATCTGCTGCCTCTAACATTGCCGCCACCTACATAATGTTATTAACCCCTAATCTGCCGCCCCTAACATCGCCACCACCTACATAATGTTATTAACGCCTAATCTGCCGCCCCTAACATCGCAGCCACCTACATTACAGTTATTAACCCCTAATCTGCCGCCCCAATGTCGCCATCACTATACTAAAGTCATTAAACCTCTGGCCTCACACATCACTAACACTAAATAAATATATTAACCCCTAAACCTAACCTTAATGTAACCCTAACCGTAATCATAACCCTAACGTAACCCTAAGTCTAACCCTAACCCTAACACCCCCTAACTTAAATATAATTAAAATAAATCTAAATAAAACTTACAATTATTACCTAAATAATTCCTATTTAAAACTAAATACATACTTACCTGTAAAACAAACCTAAGCTAGCTACAAAATAACTAATAGTTATTTTGTAGCTAGCTTAGGTTTTATTTTTATTTCACAGGTAAGTTTGAATTTATTTTAACTAGGTAGACTAGTTAGTAAATAGTTAACTATTTAATAACTACCTAGTTAAAATAAATACAAAGTTACCTGTAAAATAAAACCTAACCTTCCTTACACTAAATCCTAACAATACAATAAAATAAATGAAATTAATAAAATACAATTAACATAATAAAAAAATACAAAAAATACACTATATTACACAAAATAAAAAACGAAATGATCAAAAATAAAAATGAATTACTCCTAATCTAATAGCCCTATCAAAATAAAAAAAGCCCACCCAAAATAAAAAAAAACCCTAGCCTACACTAAACTGCCAATGGCCCTTGAAAGGGCCTTTTGCGGGGCATTGCCCCAAAGAAATCAGTCCTTTACCTGTAAAAAAAAATACAAACAACCCCCCAACAGTAAAACCAATCACCCCAACAACCAAACCCCCCAAATAAAATTCTATCTAAATAAACCTAAGCTAACCATTGCCCTGAAAAGGGCATCTGGATGGGCATTACCCTTAAAAGGGCTTTTAGCTCTTTTACATTGCCCAAAACCCTACTCTAAAAATAAAACCCACTCAATAAACCCTTAAAAAAAACCTAACACTAACCCCCGAGCATCCACTTACAGTTTTCGAAGACCGGACATCCATCCTCATCCAGGCGGCAGAATTCCTCATCGAATCCAGCAGAAGTTTTCATCCAAGTGGGCAGAAGTCTTCATCCAGACGGTATCTTCTATCTTCATCCATCCGGCACAGAGCAGGTCCATATTCAAGACATCCGGCGCGGAGCATCCTCTTCTTCCGATGGTCGTTGAAGAATGAAGTTATTATTATTATTATACTTTATTTATGAAGCGCCAACATATTCCGCAGCGCTGTCCATCGATACAATTCATTTAAATAAAACAATACAAGACTTGTAAGAGACAGGACAAAATTTACAAACACATACAGGAGGGATTGAGGGCCCTATTCCCATGGGAATTTACAATCTAGAAGGATAGGAAGTTGAGAAACAGGAGATGAGGACTGCAAGATTGAGAAAGATATTAATACAGAGTTAGATGAGGGAGATGTTAGGTAAGTGAAATTTATTTATTATTGAGTTGGTTGGTAGGCTTCCCTAAACAGAAAAGTCTCCAGGGAACATTTAAAGGAAGAAAGATTAGGGCAAAGCCTGACAGCACGAGGGAGAGTGTTCCAGAGGGTAGGTGCTGCACGACAGAAGTCCTGCAGTCTAGCATGAGAGGAGGTAATAGTTGCGGATGCAAGGAGCAGGTAATTGTTGGATCTTAGTGGACGGGCTGAAGTATACTTGTGTATTGGAGAGGATAGGTAGAGGGGAGCGGCGTTGGTGAGAGCTTTGTATGTAAGGGTGAGAATTTTGAATTTAATTCTGCTGTGAATGGGGAGCCAATGAAGGGACTCGCAGAGAGGTGCAGCAGATGCAGAGCGACGGGAAAGGTGGATCAGTCTGGCAGAGGGATTTAGGATTGCTTGAAGGGGGGAGAGGCGGGAAAGAGGAAGGCCAGTGAGTAGGTTATTGCAGTAGTCAAGTCGGGAGATAACAAGGGAGTGGATTATTTGCTTTGTGTTGTCAACCCTCAGAAAAGGGCGAATTTTGGAAATATTGCGTAGATGGTTGCGGCAGGATGTAGAAAGCGATTGGATATGGGGGATGAATGATAGATTTGAGTCAAGTGTGACTCCGAGGCAGCGGTCTTGGGGCGATGGAGAAATAGTGATGCCATCAACAGGGATAGAGAAGTCAGAAGTCGGCGTAGAGCTTGAGAGGGGATAAGAAGGAGCTCAGTCTTAGACATGTTAATCTTTAGGTGGTGAGAGGCCATCCAGGAAGAAATATCAGATAAGCAGTTGCTGACATGAAAGAGGACAGAGGGAGAGAGAGCAGGGGTAGAAAGGTAGATCTGGGTGTCATTAGCATAGAGGTGATATTTGAAGCCATAACTGTTGATAAGTTTACCCAGCGAAGATGTATAGATGGAGAAGAGTAGAGGACCCAGAACAGATCCTTGAGGTACTCCAACAGAAATAGGTATAAGTGATTGTAAACTAGTTTTTCAAGGAGTTTTGATGTTAGTGGAAGCAGTGATATGGGGCGGTAGCTTTCAGGAGAATTAGGGTCGAGGGAGGATTTTTTGAGTATGGGAGTGACTTTTGCGTGTTTGAAAGAAGATGGGAATGAGCCGGAAGTGAGAGATAGGTTGAAGATGTGGGTAAGAGCAGGAGTGAGGGTGGAAAATAGGGAGGGTATTAGATGGGAAGGGATAGGGTCGAGTGGGCAGGTAGTGAGGCATGAGGAAGATAGTAAGGAAAAACTTGATTCTCAGTGGCTGGATGGAAGATACCGAGGGTGGGAGTGAGTAATTTGGCCTGTTGTTGGAATATTGCAGGTTGTTGTTGGGATGTCGCTTCGGATAGTACGTGTTTTGTTTAAAAAGTAGTCTGCCAGGTCTTGAGCACTAAAGACAGACAGGGGTGGTGGAGCAGGTGGGTAGAGGAAAAAGTTAAATGTAGAGAAGAGTCGTTTAGGGTTTGAGGAAAGAGTAGATATGAGAGAAGAGAAGTAGGTTTGCTTGGCTAAGTGAAGGGCAGAAGTGTATGAAACGAAGAATAAACTTATAGTGTATGATTTCAGGTTCAGAGTGAGTTTTCCTCCAGACACGCTCAGCAGTATGGGAGCATTTTTGCAAATAGCGTGTTTGCTGAGCATGCCAGGACTGTAACTGAAGGTGTGGCATTTTGCGCAGCTGGGGAGGGGCAAGTGTGTCTAATGCAGAGGAGAGTTTTGTTATAGTGAACTGTAGCGAGCTCAGGGCAGGTTATAGTGTGAGGGAGGAGATTTTGAATGATTTTTGAAAATTGGAGCGGATCCACAGCATGTGTATTTCTACAGGTATGGGGGCGGGATGGAGAAGTGGGTTTAGCTGTTGCATTAATATTATAGGTGACCAGGTGATGGTCAGAAATGGGAAAAGGGTGACAGGTGGTGTCAGATATAGAGCAGAGGTAGGAAAGTACCAGGTCGATGGAGTGTCCATCACAATGAGTTTGGAATAGGGTTGATTGTGAGAGACCGAAGGAGGATGTGAGTGAAAGACGTTTAGAGGCAGCAGGGGCAGATGGGTTGTCAATGGGAATGTTGAAGTCCCCAAGAATTAGGGTTGGTATATTTGAAGCGAGAAAGTGAGGAAGCCAGGTGGCGAGGTTGTCAATGAATTGGTAGGTTGGTCCAGGAGGGCGATAGATGACTGCCACTTTGGGGGAGAGGGGGGAGAATAGGCGAATACAGTGGACTTCAAAGGAGGAGGAGAGAGATGGGATTGGAGATAGGTATTGATAAGTGCAGGAGGGGGAGAGCAGGATGCCAACACCGCTGCCACGTTTCTCACCTGGCCTAGGGGTATGACTAAAGTGAAGACCACCATGTGTGAGAGCAGCAATGGAAACAGTGTCAGAAGGAGATAGCCAGGTTTCTGTAATTGCTAAAAGGGTGAAAGCATTTGATATAACCAGGTCATGAATGGCTGTAAGTTTGTTGCAGACAGAGCGAGAGTTCCATAGTGCACAGGTGAAAGGAGTGTGTGCGTGTGGGATGCATTGGATGGAAATGAGGTTATGTGTGCTGCTTTTATTAAAGTTTCTATAAGGAGTGCGGGATTGGGTAATGGTGGAAATGAGGGTGGGCCCAGGATTCGGAGAGATGTCGCCTGATGCTAATTGCAGCAGGATGGAAAGTAAGAGTAAGTGAGAATGAGATTTATAGCAGTGGGGGTATTTCTGTGAGGTGGTACAGTTTATTGATATAGATTTTAAAATAGAAAGTAGTTCATGAGAGCTAAGGTATGGAGAAGAAAGGAGGGGCCTATATAAACTGCATGTGGAGAAGGGTAAGGTATGAGCATGTGAGCATGCCTGTGGAATAGACATGAGACTGTTAAAAGGAAAAGCAGTCCTGAAAACATAGCAGAATATTAAGTACAACATTTTTTTTTTGTTTTATGAAAATATTTAGCTTGCCTCAAATCTACTTCAAATCTTGTTCAATCCTTGTCTAATTCTCAGCGCTGCCACTTAAAAATGGTCACTTTGACAGATGGGAGCTTAGAGAGATGGAATACTCTGCAAACGTTCAGGCCCCAGCAAACACTCTCCCCTAACTGGTGATTGATTGGAGACAGGGAGATAAGTTACACCCAGGTGAGAAGACTAGAGGGATAGATTCAAGAAAGGAAATTGGGTGGGGATTAATTAATTTGTTAAGCAAAGTTTGATAATAAAGAGATGCACATGCTGGGGACAGGAAAGGGCAGATTATAGGAGTAGACAGTTGGTTCACAAGAGTTTTGAAAACAATGTAATAAGTCCAGCAAAGACAGAGGGTTTTAAAGGGACATACCAGGAGTTAAAAACAGTGTAATAAATCTAGCAAAGACAGAGGGTTTTAAAGGGACATACCAGGAGTTAAAAACAGTGTAATAAATCCAGCAAAGACAGAGGGTTTTAAAGGGACATACCAGGAGTTAAAAACAGTGTAATAAATCTAGCAAAGACAGAGGGTTTTAAAGGGACATACCAGGAGTTAACAACAGTGTAATAAATCTAGCAAAGTCAGAGAGTTTAAAAGGGACATACCAGAAGTTAAAAACAGTGTAATAAATCCAGCAAATACAGAGGGTTTTAAAGGGACAGACCTGAAAGTAAATTAGAAATAGGGCTAGATTCAGTTGATGTTAGGCTTAAATGAGTAGCAATCTGTGCAGTTGAAATTCTTGTCTAATTCTAAGCGCTGCCACTTAAAGATGGTCACTAAGACAGATGGGAGCTTAGAGAGATGGAATACTCTGCAAAGCCTATTGACTTTAAGTGACGTTATCCAAGATGTAGTCCCTTACATTCCGAATGGCTGATAGAATTCTATCAGCCAATAGGAATTAAAGGTGAAAAAATCCTATTGGCTGTTGCAATCAGCCAATAGGATTGAGCGTTCATCCTATTGGCTGATCCAATCAGCCAATAGGATTGAGCTCGCATTCTATTGGCTGATTGGAATAGCCAATAGAATATAAGCTCAATCCTATTGGCTGATTGCAACAGCCAATAGGATTTTTTCCCCTTTAATTCCTATTGGCTTCTATCTATCTATTGGATTCTATCAGCCAATTGGAATGTAAGGGATACATCTTGGATGACGTCACTTAAAGGGAAACTTCATTCTTCAGCAACCATCAGAAGAAGAGGATGCTCCAAGTCGGATGTCTTGAAGATGGACCCGCTCCGCGCCGGATGGATGAAGATTGAAGATGCCGTCTGGATGAAGACTTCTGCCTGCTTGGATGAAGAATTCTGCCCGTTTGGATGAAGACTTCTGCCGGCTTCGATGAGGACTTCTGCCGCTTCGATGAGGATGGATGTCCTTTTTTCGAAAACTGTAAGTGGATCGTCGGGGGTTAGTGTTAGGTTTTTTTAAGGGTTTATTGGGTGGGTTTTATTTTTAGAGTATGGTTTTGGGCAATGTAAAAGAGCTAAATGCCCTTTTAAGGGCAATGTCCATCCAAATGCCCTTTTCAGGGCAATGGTTAGCTTAGGTTTATTTAAATAGGTTTTTATTTGGGGGGTTTGGTTGTGTGGGTGGTGGGTTTTACTGTTGGGGGGGCTATTGGCAGTTTAGTGTAGGCTAGGTTTTTTATTTGGGGGGGGGGGTTATTTTGATAGGGCGATTAGATTAGGAGTAATTCATTTTTATTTTTGATCATTTCATTTTTTATTTTGTGTAATTTAGTGTTTATTTTTTTTTGTAATTTAGATAATTGTATTTTATTAATTTAATTTTTATTTATTTTATTGTAATGTTAGGTTTTACTGTAAGGCAGGTTAGGTTTTATTTTACAGGTAACTTTGTATTTATTTTTAACAAGGTAGTTAGTAAATAGTTAATAACTATTTACTAACTAGTCTACCTAGTTAAAATAAATACAATCTTACCTGTGAAATAAAAATAAAACCTAAGCTAGCTACAATGTAACTATTAGTTATATTGTAGCTAGCTTAGGTTTTATTTGACAGGTAAGTATGTATTTAGTTTTAACTAGGTTATTTAGGTAATAATTGTAAGTTTATTTAGATTTATTTTAATTATATTTTAGTTAGGGGGTGTTAGGGTTAGGTTAGGGTTAGGGTTAGATATAGGCTTAGGGTTACGTTAGGGTAAGGGTTAGGTTAAGGGTTAATATATTTATGTAGTGATGCGGGAGGTCTGCGGTTTAGGGGTTAATAGGTTTAATATAGCGGGGGGATGGGCGGACGGCAGATTAGTGGTTAATAATATTTAAATAGTGTTTTTGATGTGGGAGGGCGGCGGTTTAGGGGTTTATAAGTTTATTATAGTGGCGACGATGTCGGGGAGCAGCGGAATAGGGGTTAATACATTTTTTAAGTGGCGGCGATGGTCGGAGTGGAAGATTAGGGGTTAATAATTTTATTTTAGTGCTTGCGATGCGGGAGGGCCTCGGTTTAGGGGTTAATAGGTAGTTTATGGGTGTTAGTGTACTTTTTAACATTTTAGTTATGAGTTTTATGCTACAGCTTTGTAACGTAAAACTTATAACTACTCACTTTAGATGGCGGTACGAATCTTGTGGTTATAGAGTGTACCGCTCACTTTTTGGCCTCCCAGGCAAACTTGTAATACTGGCGCTATGAAAGTCCCATTGAAAAAGGACTTTTTTAAAAGTGTGGTACTGACGTTGCGTGACAGCCAAAAAGGTGTGCGGTACACCTATGCCTGCAAGACTTGTAAAAGCAGCGTTAGGGAAAAAGCATCATTATGAAGCATAATGATGCTTTTTCCCTCATAACGCAAAACTTGTAAACTAGCTGATTGTTTGTTACAATTGTGGCAAAAAGGGACTCAGGGCCAGGGAGTTTTCTAACAACACAAATAAAGGTTAATCACTGTGGTGTAGCTATTGCAAAAGCTCAACACACAAAGATACAAATTGCAGGAGCAAAAAGAGAGACAATGTCAGACAAGCAATAGATAGCGCAGACGACAGACACTCATTTGCTTTCAAAATTAGAGATGACCATCTAGATGGAATAATTACCAAAAGGACTAATGGTTGATACAGGAGCAGCATCCCATATAATTACTGACATTGGAAAGTTTAAGAACTTGGACAAAACTTTTAAACCGGAAAAACATACAATGGAGCTTGCAGATGGTAAAAAGACAACAGGCGTGGCACTGAGAAGAGGCGATGCAGAGGTTTGTCTACTTGACAGCGAGGGGAGCCGAATGATGATGGCACTGAAGAATGCGTTGTACATACCCTCAAGTCATATTTTCTGTAGCGACAGCAACAAACAGTGGAGCATCAGTTAACTTCCAGCAAGGCAGGAATGAATTCATTCATATGAACGGTAACAAATTCATAATTCAGAAATACAGTACACTTTACTATCTGAATACTTTTGTTGAAAATGATGACAGTTGTCATGGATGTTATGATATTCAAATGTGGTATGATATTTTAGGTCACTGTAATTATGATGATATTGCAAAACTACAAAATGTGATAGAAGGAATGACAATTAAAGGTAAGATTGATAAATCTAGTCTAAACTGTGAAGTTTGCACTCAGGGAAAATTTGTTCAGAGTAGGAACAGAGAACCTGATACCCGAGCCACAGCTACATTAGAACCAGTACATACTGATTTAGCAGGTCCAAGAGAAGGTTTCAGATACACAATATCATTCACTGATGATTATTTTGGTGCAGTATTTGTATATTTTCTGTAAAACAAGAGTGATGCAGTGTTAGCCACTGATAGGTTTATTGCTAACACAGCCCCTTATGGAGTCTTAAAATGTATAAGATTTGACAATGGTTCATGGCAAATAGTTTTAAGTCACTGCTAAGTAAGCGAGGCATAAGACATGAGACCTCAGCACCTTACTTACCCCATCAGAATGGGACTTCTGAGAGAAATTGGAGAACGCTATTTGAAATGCCAAAATGTTTGTTAGTTGAGAGTAAATTACCAAAAGATTTATGGACATTTGCAGCAATGATTGCTGCTCATATTCGAAACTGGTGCTTTAATAACCGCTTAGCACAAACCCCTTATTACCTTTTGACAGGCAAAAAACCTAAGCTTTCTAAGATGAGGGTTTTTTGGGTCAGAATGTTTTGCACACAAAAATGACAGAATGAAACTAGATTCAAAATGTGAGAGAGGGGTTTTTATTGGATATGAAAAGAACAGCCCCTCTTATATAGTGTTTTATCCCGACACTGTAAAGGTCCTTAAACACAAGCTTGTGAGGTTAATCACAAAGAACGTTTTGAAAGACAGACTCAAACAGATCTGTTACATGTTGATGAGGATTGCCATAGGGAGGGCTATGCACCCACTATACCAAAGACTAATCAGACTGAAATTGAGTGTCCAGAGATAGTCCAAATTTCTGAAATAGAAACTTTGAAGAGTGAGAACAATGGACAGGTAGGGGGTGACCATAGTACATGTTACCCTAAAAGAGACAGAAAAACTCCTCAATAGTTGGAAGACTATGTTTCAGATTTTGAATTTGATGATCAGATACTAACAAACATTGATTATTGTTACAGAGTGTTTTATGTACCACAAACCTTTAAAGATGCTATGAGCTCACCTCAGTCACATAATTAGTTTAATGCAATGACAGAGGAAATGGATTCACTGAGAGAGAATTGTATGGTCTAAAACAATCAGGTAGAAATTGGAATACAATGCTGCATAATTATTTTAATGGGAAGGGTTTGAACAAAATCCACAGTGTATATGTCAAACAATTTGGACATGATAGAGTAATACTGTTAATATGGGTTGATTATCTAATCATTAGTGCCAATGAAGAAACAGTACTCAATGATGTGAAGAAAATGCTTACATCAAAATTTATCAAACATTTATCAAACATTTCCTAGGTATTTATTTTGAACAAAGTGATGATTTGGTAAAGATGAATCAAAAGAAATACATATTAAAGATTCTGGAGAAGTTTGGAATAACAGATCAGATTGTAAACCCAGATCGACCCCATGTCAGCAAAAACTGGACCAAAATGATCACAATGATCCCGTAGATGCAAGAAAATATCGAGAAGTAGTAGGTAGCTTGCTGTATGCTATGAACTGTACAAGGCCAGATTTAAGCTGGGTGATCAGTAAACTGTCACAATACTTATCAGAGCCAACAGAACAACATCTAACCACAGCTAAGCATGTGATGAGGTACTTAAAGCGTACTATTGACTATGAGTTGTGCTACAGAAAATAAAGTAAAAACTTGAAACTCGAGGAGTATAGTGATGCCGATTGGGCCTTTGATGTGAATGATAGAAGAAGTACGACTGGATACTGCTTTGGCCTAACCAAAAATGGTCCACTGATTGCATGGAAATCAAAGAAACAGCCCACAGTAGCTTTATCTACATGTGAAGCTGAATACATGGCATTGGCTGTGACTACACAGGAAAGTCGGTACCTTGTACAGTTATATAAAGGAATAGATAAAGGGTGTCATAATGAACAAATACAAATCTTTGGAGACAATCAGGGTTCAACTGTTCTTTCAAGGAATCCTGTTTGCCGTCAGAGACGTAAACACATTGATATCAAGTACCACTTCATTCGATCAGTAATCAGTGAAGGTAACATAGTTCTTGAGTATTGTCCAAATGACAAGATGGTAGCAGATGTTAGGACTATGGGGCATATTTATCAAGCTCCGTAAGATTTATAATCTGTCTGCCTGCTCTGAGGCGGCGGACAGACATCGCCAAAAATCAACCTGATCGAATACGAACGGTTGATTGACACCCCCCTGCTAGCAGCCAATTGGTCGCAAATCTACAGGGGGCAGCATTGCACCAGCAGTTCACAAGAACTGCTGGTGCAGTGATAAATGCCGAGAGCATATGCTGTCGGGATTTATCGATGTGCATAGGACATGATCCTCAATATCGGATCATGTCCGCTCACACAATGATAATTTGGCTCATAAGTCTGCAACAAAATTCAAGTTAGAAAATTTTTTGAGTTATATGTTTGGAATGTAAGTCATGTAATGTATGAATATGTTTAAAAGGGGGGGGCATGCAAAATGAAACACTTGAGAGCAAGTGGGGGTGTTGAGATATAAACTGAAAGTGCTCTTACAGTGTTGTAGCCTATATACATTGTATGTTAACAGAAGTGTAAATAAAGTTTATTTTATGTTGTTACCTCCTCCTTCCTCCAGACACAGGAAGCAGAAGCAGTTTAGTATAATAAAGACATAGACGCAAGAAGTACCTGTGTGATTTTTCCTCCATCTTATATAAAATTATTTATATATCCGGTTATCCTACCCTAATAACAATAGAATGGCAACAAACAGTAAAACATACAATTTGATTGTTGATAAGAACCAAAAGGCCCATCATGTCTACCCATATTACTTGTGCAGTGTAAACATAGTTATTTGTTGGGACAGCCTTATGTTTGCCCCAAGAATTTTTTAATGGTTTAACATTCTTTGGGCTAGATTACAAGTAGAGTGCAAAATTATCATGCTGCATATCTGCCCGTTTGCGGAAGCACGATAATTAACCAGCCATTACAAGTGTCTGGTTATTGCTACCCCAAGCATGAGGTAGCAATTAACGCTCTGAAAATTAAGGAGAGATTAGATCTTTGGTTAATTTTCTAAAAGTGTCACAAATGTCCTTAAAATAGAGGGCATTGAAGTTTTTAATTTAAAAATGTTTAGCTTTTTTTTTATTATTAAAAACAACTGCACTAGGCAGTTTTTGGGGTCTAAAGCTGGTGGGAGTGTGTTCCCATAGACAGGCAATGTAAATATATATGTATATGGTTATATACTATACATATATATTTATGTGTTAATATGTGTATATACACATATTAACACATAAATATATATGTATATAATCATATACATACAGTATATATATTTAAAATTGCTACACATCGCTGATCTACTTACCCCCTTTACTGCACGAGGTTCTGATGCCATCTGTAACACTTTCATGAACGCACTGCTTCCTAGCAGTTTGCATTGCGATTTACTTGTAATACCGGCACACATTATTGTGCACTGGTATTACAAAGTGGAGAGCTAATATTACTTGTTCGCAAGTGATATTTAGCACTCCACTTGTAATCTGGTTTACTCCACTAATCCACCACACTTTCCTGAACCTACTACCTTCTAACTTAAGATTGTAACCCCTTGTTTTGGTTTTATTTTCTTGTTTTGTGTGGAAAATGCTTTCAGCTTCTACTATTTAGTAACTGCATATATTTGAAGGTTTTTATCATGTCACCTCTTTCCAATCTCTTCTCTAAACAGTATACTGTCCCTTTAAGACCGCTGCTTCTTAACTCCTGTTTCCGGCGAGCCTGAAGACTCGCGCGGAAACAGGGGTATATGGCCCCATTGGGGCCGTGATAAATCGCTACCATAGTCTTTCTTTGAACATTTTTTATTTTAGACCATGTACCATTTTATTAGCCCTCTTTTGGGTGGTTTCTATTTTATTTATATCCTTATGGAGATATTTTACAGAATATTCAAGATGAAGCCTAGTGATCTGTAAAATGTTATCTCTGCTGTTAATTCCTCTCCCAATTCAACCAAGTATTCTACTAGCCTTGCTATATTATTATATATTAAATCAACTGAAATAATAATAATAATAATTATTCCCAAATCCTCTACCTTTTTTTTAGTTACAGTCAGTAATGTACCATAGCGACTGTAATTGTCCTTTGGAGTTTTGGATCTTGAATGCATAATTTTGCTCTTAGTAATATTAAATTTTAGATCCAATTTATTTGTCCAGTCCTGAGTATTTTTCATATCACTGCTCATTTGATCCACCACTCCTGGAACCACTGCTATTACCACAACAATCTAGCAGCCTTGATACCCCAACTTCTATTTACCTTTACCTGGTGCCATTTCAATGCCTTCCATTGCTATCAACCCTAACCAAAATGGCCACGTACAAAGCAGATCCCACCCACCACTCAACCCTAACCACAACTACAAGATGTTGTCCCAGTGCTCACCATCAATATATTTTTTTTGCTATGGCTAGTTCAGAACAGATCTAAACAAACTCCTGTAGATTGCAAGCAATCCTTGTGCAGTATTTCAAAATCCACATAATCCATTTCAGCAAAAGAAAAACTACAATGTTCAAATTAAAAAAATAAAGGATTTTTTTCATTGTGCACTATACCTTTTATATTGAATCAAAATTTGAGATTAAAGTTCCTTTAACAGTTTTATAAAATGACACATTATGCTTTCATTTCTTGCTTTCTATAGCTCTTTTTATACATGATAACATGATTTTATTTTTATTTTACCTTTGAAGCTGCTTTATGGCACTAAAGACTGATTCTTCAGTTTTTAACGAGAAATCTTTTTCTTTATCAATTTCCGTGGGATTTGTCACATAAAGGTATTAAATAGTATGCTTTCTTTTGTTTTCAAATATAATATTTTGCATATCTCTTTGTTAAACTTTATCTGATAATTATTTATCCATTCATCCAAATTATACAAGCTTCCTGCATAACATGAACGTTCTATTAAGCTATAAAAAAGGATATATTCTATTTCTGATGAGCTTATTAGCTTTTTGGTGAAAATTACTATCATTTGTGTAGGTGAATGCTGTGTAAAGTTTTTCTAATGGAATTCCTAAATGAAATGCCACTACACCCTTCCCTTACTCCCATTTCCTACATTTATACAAAACTGGGTCTGAAACACATTTAAATGTTAACAGACTAGACTTAAATGTGTGAAAGACCTATATCAGTGTGTTAAAACAATGGTAAACATTGGTGGGAGGGCTGCACTTACCAGTCTGAATAGTTCTATTACTAGTTTCAAGCTCTGTTTCTCCTTCCTGAGATTACAGTTTTTCTACTCTCCATCCCTGTGGTGCAGTTCTAGAAAAGGGACGGCTGTTCTGAGACCATAGGGTTGCTGGTAGTTTCTTGTGGTGTTTTAATTGAGTTAGCCCCTAATAAGTCTTAGCTGTAATTTATCTCCTCACTATTTGCTGATGGTTGTCCAACTGGCTCATACAGGTTATCTACTCTTCTGCTACATCCTAGTCATGATGATCCTGGAAATCAGGGGGCATTTTCCCACATCATTGGACCTCTATTCTTTGGTGTATTTGTATACCTAGTGTAGGGGTAAATTGCATACAATTTTAATCCTCTATAATTTTTTGGCTACTGTCAGCTGTTATGCTCTTTTATTAAGGTATTAGATATTATCCCTGCCATTTTATTTTGCACATTCAGCAACGCCTCTGTTTTATATAAGGTGCAAGAAAGAATACAGTATAATTATTCAAATGGTTGAATTGCAAATCCTCTCTAAAGCTAAAGTATTACATTTTTTAAAATCACTGTGTAAAATTAAGATCATTCAATATTTAGGCTATGAAGAACAACAGATAATTTTTACAATTAATTTGTTTGATGTCCATATACACACACACACACACACACACACACATATATATATATATATATATATATATATATATATATATATATATATATATATATATATATATATATATATAATATAAACTAGATAAATAAGAGCAAAACCTAAAATAATCACAGCTCTTTTGTACATCTGAATTTGCATCATCTAGTGATTGGCAGACAGCAAAGAGTGATAAATCAAGCAGGCTGGTATATGCTGAAGTGTATATGGAAGAAATGAAAACATCAAATTGATATAATTCACAACAAATGTGAAGTTAATGCAGCCAGCACTAATTTCCGTGATGCGTGGATATTTGTTTCTATTGCAGATGTTTTGGTATGTTTTGAATTACATTTGCCAAAAAAGCATGGCGTAAAATATAAGTCCTTATGACAATGGAATACAGAGAGGCTTTTATTGTTTAGGTGGGTTGCTTAGCACAAAATTGATATTGTGAGCATTCTGTGGACCAAAGTGATGTTGTGATAGAAAGCATATTAAAGAAACATTAAACTCAAAACTGAAATCTTCCAAAAATATGTATTTATGTTTAGCAACAAACATGTTCCTTGTTCTTTGCTTTTTTTACCATAATGCTCATTTTTGATATAATGCAGCACAAAATCTGTGATACCTTTACTGTTCCACAAAAGCTGTAATGCATTATGCAGGCTTCAGAATTCTGACCATTTCTACATTCTACATAATGATTGTTTGATCAGTATAATGACTCTTGTATCCCTACTCCTAACTAGCTAAAGCAAAGGAGATATGCAAAACTACTACTCAACTCATCTTTTCAAAGGGTATGTCCCTGGAATAGCAATTTTGCTAATAAGAAAAGTAGAGCTTGCTGTAAGGAAGATTTTGCACATCTATTATAAGGCAGTGATTATTTGTATATAGAGACTGTCATAAATAAAACAAACTATGTTGATGTTCCTTGAAGACTTGACATTCAGTTATTTTCTATTATTTTTCAAATGCACATCATTCTTAATAATAAATAGATTTTCTTACAAAGTTGTTCATATGGCCAACCTCATTACATTTTGTGCTTAACATTACTTTTGTTCTTGATTTCATTAAAATATTTTATGAATTAATGATGTAGTCTCAACATATTGCAGTTCTAACTGATGCAATGTCTGACAAAAATGTAGCTGCAAATGTCAGCTCTATCTTGATACATTTTTCTGACATTCTATTTAAAAAAGGGATTTTTTCAAAATACTTATACTGTATTAAGCTTATTTGACGATCTCATGTTTACTTTAACAAATACATCTATCAGATTTTTGGAGGTCTGAAGCTCTTGCAGTCACGTATATATGAATGAAAATAACACACCAGGAACTGAAATATGGGATTAATGATTTACTGATTATTTTTTTTATGAGATTAAAAACTATGTGCCAGAATACAAGTGGAGTGCTAAATTATCGTGCGCCTGCAAACAGACAAATTGGCCCGTTTGCGATAGTGCAATAATCAACCAGCCCTTACAAGTGGCTGGTTCTTGCTATAGCGAGCTTGCGGTAGCAATTAGCGCTTAGAAAATTAACCAGAGAAAGTGCTCCAAATGACCTCAAAATATAATATATTTGTAAAAAAAAATTCGATAAAAACAACTGCTCTAGGCAGCTTTTGGGGTCTAAAGTTGGTGGAAGTGCAGTGTTAGAAAAAAGATGCCACTGAAAAGTGTCTTTACATTGCGGTCTATGGGAACTGTGTGTTCCCAGTAAATAAATATGTATATGACTATATACATATATATTTACAGTATGTGTTTATATGTGTATATACATATTAACACATAAATATATATGCATTTAGTCATATACATATATATTTACAGTATGTGTTTATATGTGTATATACATATTAACACATAAATATACATGCCTATAGTCATATACATATATATTTACAGTATGTGTTTATATGTGAATATACATATTAACGCATAAATATATATGCCTATAGTCATATACATATATATTTACAGTATGTGTTTATATGTGTATATACATATTTACAAATAAATATATATGCCTATAGTCATATACATATATATTTACAGTATGTGTTTATATGTGTATATACATATTAACGCATAAATATATATGCCTATAGTCATATACATATATATTTACAGTATGTGTTTATATGTGTATATACATATTAACGCATAAATATATATGCCTATAGTCATATACATATATATTTACAGTATGTGTTAATATGTATATATACATATTAACACATAAATATATATGCCTATAGTCATATACATATATATTTACAGTATGTGTTTATATGTGTATATACATATTAACACATAAATATATATGCATATACAGGGAGTGCAGAATTATTAGGTAAATTAGTATTTTGACCACATCATCCTCTTTATGCATGTTGTCTTACTCCAAGCTGTATAGGCTCGAAAGCCTACTACCAATTAAGCATATTAGGTGATGTGCATCTCTGTAATGAGAAGGGGTGTGGTCTAATGACATCAACACCCTATATCAGGTGTGCATAATTATTAGGCAACTTCCTTTCCTTTGGCAAAATGGGTCAAAAGAAGGACTTGACAGGCTCAGAAAAGTCAAAAATAGTGAGATATCTTGCAGAGGGATGCATCACTCTTAAAATTGCAAAGCTTCTGAAGCGTGATCATCGAACAATCAAGCGTTTCATTCAAAATAGTCAACAGGGTCGCAAGAAGCGTGTGGAAAAACCAAGGCGCAAAATAACTGCCCATGAACTGAGAAAAGTCAAGCGTGCAGCTGCCAAGATGCCACTTGCCACCAGTTTGGCCATATTTCAGAGCTGCAACATCACTGGAGTGCCCAAAAGCACAAGGTGTGCAATACTCAGAGACATGGCCAAGGTAAGAAAGGCTGAAAGACGACCACCACTGAACAAGACACACAAGCTGAAACGTCAAGACTGGGCCAAGAAATATCTCAAGACTGATTTTTCTAAGGTTTTATGGACTGATGAAATGAGAGTGAGTCTTGATGGGCCAGATGGATGGGCCCGTTGCTGGATTGGTAAAGGGCAGAGAGCTCCAGTCCGACTCAGACGCCAGCAAGGTGGAGGTGGAGTACTGGTTTGGGCTGGTATCATCAAAGATGAGCTTGTGGGGCCTTTTCGGGTTGAGGATGGAGTCAAGCTCAACTCCCAGTCCTACTGCCAGTTTCTGGAAGACACCTTCTTCAAGCAGTGGTACAGGAAGAAGTCTGCATCCTTCAAGAAAAACATGATTTTCATGCAGGACAATGCTCCATCACACGCGTCCAAGTACTCCACAGCGTGGCTGCCAAGAAAGGGTATAAAAGAAGAAAATCTAATGACATGGCCTCCTTGTTCACCTGATCTGAACCCCATTGAGAACCTGTGGTCCATCATCAAATGTGAGATTTACAAGGAGGGAAAACAGTACACCTCTCTGAACAGTGTCTGGGAGGCTGTGGTTGCTGCTGCACGCAATGTTGATGGTGAACAGATCAAAACACTGACAGAATCCATGGATGGCAGGCTTTTGAGTGTCCTTGCAAAGAAAGGTGGCTATATTGGTCACTGATTTGTTTTTGTTTTGTTTTTGAATGTCAGAAATGTATATTTGTGAATGTTGAGATGTTATATTGGTTTCACTGGTAAAAATAAATAATTGAAATGGGTATATATTTATTATTTGTTAAGTTGCCTAATAATTATGCACAGTAATAGTCACCTGCACACACAGATATCCCCCTAAAATAGCTATAACTAAAAACAAACTAAAAACTACTTCCAAAACTATTCAGCTTTGATATTAATGAGTTTTTTGGGTTCATTGAGAACATGGTTGTTGTTCAAAAATAAAATTAATCCTCAAAAATACAACTTGCCTAATAATTCTGCACTCCCTGTAGTCATATACATATATATTTAAAATATTCTGCCTTTGCTGCTCTACTTACCCCTTCGCTGTGAGAGATTCTGATGTCGTATCTGATGGCATCAGAACAAAGATCCCATTGGAGCCTACGGAAGTGCGCTCTCGTGAGAGAAATGTTTCCCAGCAATGCTAACGCGAGCTTGCATTTGCGTTGCTGTTAACTTGTAATACCAGTGTATATTAGCGTGTGCTGGTGTTACACAATGGAGAGCAAATATCGCTTTCATGAAAGCGATATTTAGCGCTCCACTTGTAACCTAACCCTATGGGGTCAATTTTTCAAGCAGCGGAGGCTGCAATCTATTCCCGAAGTTTCAGGTCTGCTGTAGGTCTGCCGTAGGTCCACCGTTGTAAGACCGCTGCTACTTAACTCATCCGCCACTTCTGAGGTGGTGGACAGCAATCATCCCGATCAGATATGATCGGGATGATAGCCACTACCCTGCTAGTGATCGATTGGCCACGAATGTGCAGGGGTGGCATTGCACAATCATTTCACCAGAAATGCTTGTGCAATGATAAATGTCAACAGCGTATGCTGCCGGCATTTATCGATGTCGGGCGGACATGATCTACCCCATTATCTTTACAGAGAAGCTGGTCTGGATTTATAACCAACCGTATAAAGCCCAACCCTCCTTCTTCTAGAGAGCTATGACCAAACCTAAAAATTAGTTGTTCTTTTGTTTTCCAGTAATATTTTTCATAATAATAATAATAATAATAATAATTTTCATGAAGAATTTAATAATTTCTATGCAAATCACAATGGAACAATAATGGTCTTAAAAGCTCAAAATCAATTTTGATTAAAAAGTTTTCATATGAAATTCTCTTTACATTAAAGAATATGGTATTCAATATAAATTCTTATTTATCCCCAATATAACTAGGAGGAGTAAAAATGTTAATTTCTGTTTTTTTTTCTTTATTTAAAGCAAAGATCAGCATACAGTATACAGCATCTATCTGTCTGTCTATCTATCTACCTATCTATCTAGAATATATGTTATGAGACAATAACAAAGCCATTATCTGTTCACTTCCTCACATTAGCCTATGGATCTACAGAAGAAAACAATCAAGCATATTTGTGATCTATGGGGGATTTATCAGCAAATTATATCTGAAAATGACAATGATGAAGACATTACTATATTGTAATAACAATCAATAGAGACCTTCACATGAGATTTTAATCTTAACTGCATTAAAGGCCATGCCAGGAACTTATTTCTATTTCTGGGGCATCCACACATTTTCCCTTTTATTTGTGTCCTAAGTTTGATTATCTGTGCGGGAACTTCAGCTCTTCAGAATGGACTCTGAGACAAAGCAAATTAACTTCTGTTCATCTATTCAGACTTTTAATAAAACACTGGACATTTGGACAGAGTGAATTTAATAAACTCAGATCCCAGGACCCTTTTTATAGAACTAATGCTGGAAATAAATATCTAGTGGACAGGAGACTCTGTGGCAGAAAATGAATCATAACAAATGGAGAGTCTGAGCTTATAGCCTAGGAAAGAATTAAAAAAATAAAACAGACAGTAAAGCATTTACTAATATAAATTTGTTGTAGTAAATTACTCACAATAGGTAGAGCTAATGCAACCCACTGCAATGTAGTTCAATGCCTAAGGGTGTTTCCACTAAGGAGCAGGCCATCTTCACTGATAAAGTGAAAAACTCTGAAATACTACCACACTTTGGGGCCGAATTATTAAGTTGCGAATGCAGCTGTTTCCGTACGAGCCTTTAGGCTTGCTGGAAACATAAGTTAAGAAGCAGCAGTCTTTAGACCGCTGCTCCCTAACTCATCCGCCACTACTTAGATGGCAGACAGCAAGGGGGTGGCATTGCACAAGCATTTCCCAAGGAATGCTTGTACAATTATAAATGTCAACAGCTGTCTGCATTTATAAATGTGGGGCGGACATTGTTAAATCTACCCCTTTGTGTTCTCTACACAAGGGAGCTGCCCTGTATGTACAGTCAATCCAACCAGTGACTTGCCTTTACTACAAACTTTATTCTTTAAAGCTGAAAGCTCTTTTCTCCCAAATATTATTGCACTTGTATGTTCCCTTGTGATGACCTCCCTAGTTTGAGCTAACAGTACCCCTTACTCACGTAGGCAATGGTAGCTTTTTGAGGGTTACTGGGATGTAGGTACAGTACAGGCAATTTTTTTCTCACACTAATGAACTCTTACACTATGCTAATATAGACTAAATTATTTGTATTTATTTTTATTATGGCTATTATAAAAGATCAGCTAAAACTTCCTATCATGTTCATCACCTTATCAATCAAAAGGACATAACAAGTCATTAATACTAGTCTACACATTCTGGAATGGTTTCTTCTCACATATCAAGTATATATATATATATATATATTAGAATACCTAACAATGATCACTTTATTTACTAGTTTCAGCATCTATTGGGAGATCAAGGAAGGAATACCCTTATCCATATCTGGAGTATGATCCTGGTCACATGTAGCAAGAGAGTCCTTCAGTTAGCCCCTAAGCAACCTAAAGGAGTATGAGAAACTTTTTTTAATATAATTGATATGAAAAGTAAAGCTTCCTTACCTATAGTATTAGGCCCAAGGTTTAGGGTAATAAATGTGGGAGAACTATGCTAGTCGCTTAGCCAAATAAAAATCCATGCAACCATAAGATTTATCATTTAAAGAAGATTTTTTAATTTATTTTTTTAAATGGGAGTCATATAATTCTCTCATGTTGTGGTGAAAATATCAGTTTCTTAACTCGGAGCTTAAAATATACATTGTTACAAGAGTACTTAAAGGGCCATAATACCCAAATGTTTAAACACTTGAAAGTGATGCAGCATAGCTGTAAAAAGCTGATTAGAAAATATCACCTGAACATCTCTATGTAAAAAAGAAAGATATTTTACCTCAAAAGTTCCTCAGTAGCCACCTCCCATTGTAAAGGATTTCTAAGCAGCATTTTAGTGTGTTTGTCCTGGGACATCTGAAGGGACTAGCATTGTGCACTCTCATATTATTTCACCAATCAGGTAAAGGAAGCTTACTATGAAATCTCATGAGAGTTAAGTCAAATCTCATGAGATCACAGTAAGAGTTCATGACCTCAGCACTGCTGATGCTGATTGGCTGCTGTTCATTTCTTCATTTTTTTATTTTTTTTTTACCTGCAGCTGGGAGCAGTTGAGTATAACTTTTTACACAGAACTTACTCTGCTGGGCTGAGGAGATTGTGAGGTAAAATATCTTCCTTTTTTATATAGAGATGCTCAGGTGATATTTTCTAATCAGCTTTTTACAGTTATACTGCATCAGTTTCAAGTGATTTAGCATATGAGTATTATGTCCCTTTAAAAGCTGGGGACAGGATCATGGTAAATTGCCCCTTGATCACCTGGCATAGCTTCTTCTCTACTCCTTGCTTGGCTTCTAACTAAGGCATCTGGCTGTAATTTGATTTATTAATGTATTAGTTCAATGGAAATTGCACTGTACATTTTTTTCTAGTTTTATATTCCCAGTGATCCATTTTACCTGCTAGAGTATATTCAATTGTTTACAACTAATCAATTTGCCTTTATATTGCCTATTGGAAATGCCACCTATAGAAATATGGCAATACTGCAGCAGTATTGACTACAGAAAGTATATGTAAAGAAGAGGCAGTAGCATGAATCAAATCTCTGAGAGAGAGAGAGAGAGAGAGAGAGAGACAGACAGACAGACCAACCAATATAAAAAGGGTATTCCTGCAGAAGCTTTAGATACAATAAACTCTTACCATCTGCTGAGTACAATTATATATTTTGACTATTTTTAATTTGATTTGCATGTTGGTTATTTTGACATAAATCTACAAAAAAAACTATTGTGCCTATTTTCACCTTTCATGGCATTATATTATATTTTATGTGCATGGTGAGCATTATCAATTATAGTAAAGGGAAGGGGCTAGGATGCAGTTGATGGTAATCTGTTCATATTCTCAGGAACGTGGCAATATTATTCACATCAATTCATGCATCATACTCGGATATAGGGCAATTTGTATCTGAAGATTTTATATGTAGAGCACATATAAATCTGTAATACACAAGTCATCTTCCCTTTAATTTAAAATGTGTGAAGTGACGACTCATGAATCTTGTATTGGAGCATTGGATATTTTAATATGTAATATGCACAGCAAAGATTGTCTGAATACATAATATGTAGAGCAAAAGTATCTGCATTTGTTGCATACCCAATATTCTGTATGTGCCTAAGAGCTAGAGCAAAATTCAGCATAGTCTGTTATCTTACCCTGTAACTTGCAGAGCTATTAAAACAATGGATATGTTTAATTTCCCAGTGCTTAGTGAGTCTGCAACACACAGGCATCTCATTGTAAACCTCACCAACAGCAGAGTTATGCATTTAATTACTCCTAAATTAGTCACCATATTAAATGTGCTACACAAATATATTTATTACTGAAGTGATTTCCTCCTGTTACTTTCACGCACAGCAGTTTAGCACCACAGCAAATAAACGGACAAATTCTCATGGGAAAAGCTTGACTAGTAACCAGAGGTTACAGTGTATCTATACAGGGTCACTATCACATTTCCTAGAGGAAACATTCCACAATACTTTATGTATCAAGACGAACAAAGAAAATGTTTTTAAGAAATATGATTTATTGTAATGTTTTTTTAAGACAAGTACTAGGTGGGGAATGTATGTGAAACTGAATGACTACAGGGAGTGCTTGTACAGTCAGTGCTGAGTTACAGATTTAAACCTCAGGTGTTATTAAGCACAGATTAAATTGGTGCCCCATTTAACTCAAGTAATGCCACCACTATTGTATGTAAACTAATATTCACCAATTGGCTGTAATAATGAATAGTATTTAAAACACATAAAATGAAAACTAATGTATTCTAAACTGCTAAATTTTATCATATGGGGTCGGATTACAAACACCACCAGAAGTAAACTTTTAACGTGCGAGGGTTAGCACGCATATTACAAGTTGAAAGTAAAATGTTTGCGTTTGAGCGAAATTTGGCGCATGTAATTTCAGGGCTTCGGAAATCGTAACCGCATTACATTCTTCTCCCCTTAGACTTCAGTGGAATGTGCAAACTGGAAAAAAAAACTAAAACATATCGCTTGCACGTTAACCTGGCACGCATTGGACCAGCTGCCCTAACCTGAAGATAGTTATGAATATTTTACATTCCAATGTTCTTCACATAGAAGAAAATGTTCCCTTTATTTTTAAATATATATATACATATACTGTATATATATATATGATTGATTTTTGTAAAAGATAGAACTATACCGATATATCTATATGAATATATATAGGTATATATGATATATATAGGAATATCTATTTAAAAAATACATAGAACGTTTTCCACTATGTGAAGATATAGGACTGCAAAATATTTTCAGTACATAAACAGTAAAACAGATTATTAAATATTACAGTTTATTAAAAATGATTGTTCATGTTTTCAGGTATTTGAGTGGAAAGGGCTCCAAAGTGTATATATATATATATATATATATATATATATATATATATATATATATATATATATATATGTGTGTGTGTGTGTGTGTGTATATTTGTTTATATTTATCTATATGTATGTGTATACATTACACATAAGTATAAATACACATATATACATATATATACATACCAATATATACATACATACATACACATGTAAATGTATGTATATATGCATTATAGTCCTTTCCATTCAAATACCTTATCATTTACCATATAACGTTTTAAATATTTATATGAATAATTTGTATTAAATATTGTATATATAAGTGTAACACTTTATTTTAATGTATTTATGTTGTGTTTAATGCGATTTTATTTTTATCCCTAACCCTTTTCCCAAGGTCTTCAGTCATGTACAAATTTAGTTTGCCCTTGTGCGGTTTACTTTCAACTCCTACAGTACCCCTGTAGGAATATTGGGGGCCAATATACTAACTGTCGGACGGACAAGATCCGATGTAGCGAATCATGTCCACCCAACATTGCTCAATGTCGACAGCATACGCTGTCGGCATTTAACATTGCACAAGCATTCCTAGGGGTTGTCCAGATATATTGTCCATTGACATTAATAATTATATGCAATTAATGTGCTTCTACCATTAAAACAGAGGAAAATAAACTCTATACTGCATGATGAGGGAAGTAATATTTAGAGAGCGATCTTTCTATTTTCAACAACCATTTCATACATAGTTTATCTTTCTCATTTTTCTGTGGCACACTTCAGTATTATGCACTTTACCTATTTCACAGTGCCATATTTATCTGCCACTTGTCTCCGTGACACTTGGTGACAGTAATACACTTTCTGGGGCATATTTATCACGCTCCATACGGAAACAGAAGTTATAAAGACCGCTGCTTCATAACCTGTCTACCTGCTCTAAGGCGACGGACAAAAATCGACAGAAATCAACCCGATCGAATACAATTGGGTTGATTGACACCCCCGCTAGCAGCTGATTGGCTGCGAATCTGCAGGGGGCGGTATTGCACTAGCAGTTTACAAGAACTGCTGGTGCAATTATAAATGCCGAGAGCATATGCTGTCGGCATTTATCGATGTGCAGCGGACATGATCCGCTATATCGGATCATGTCCGCTCGTACAATCATAAATATGACCCTCTATGTTAATATCAATGAAGCTCAACTCCAGGCCTCATACGTCACTAGCAAGCCATAATCTAAGGTTTTACTAATTTGGGGTGAATCAGTGAGTAAGCAGTGGTCCAACCTAGGCAGGGAAATAAACTCTGCTTTGTTAGCAGTGCTCGAGGGTAGAAATGAGAAACACAGCCTTCTTTGATATGTCGACAATATCATTATTATCATAAGGAATCATTAATGCCAGTCCTTGGAGTACCCCTTGCTAATGCCCCAAGTACCCCTAGGGGTACACGTACCACAGGTTGAGAGACTAGGATCTAGCCCATAGTCAGTTGTGTAAGCTAGGCACATTCTTGGCCTAACTAAACACAGAAAATTATCAATATTACTGTACAGTACTAAAGTACAGTTTATAACTAAAGCTCTGGACTAATGAATTTCATGTGGGTTAGATCCAATGTAATTCACAAGAGAACTAATATATAGGTGCAGATCTGCTGCTTTCAATAGTGGGTCTCACCCCCCAGATCTTCTGCCATAATGACCAGATATCAGTTGCCATTTACATTTAGTGAGTTGTCACTAAATTATACTAGTGCAAATATAACAGTCACTTAAGAGGAGTAGCTGATAACACTTGAACATTGTTTTCACAAGATCATCTACAGTATATAGCATTTTATGCTGGATTTATACCATCTGTTTGTTAACAAAATGGGCTCCTACACATTCGGTCATACATTTATAAATAAGTGGCATTTTAAAATAGAGCACACAGAAATAAAAGTGCATAGTATATATGGGTATGTGACTGTATGGGTGAGGCAGTGTGTGACTACTAGTAGTTTATTAGGTGCACATGGCTGCATGTATGTATTTGACTTTGTAATCATGTCAGGTGCAAAGACATAGTTGAAATGTTATAGGGAGTGGTGAAATAGGAACTGGGGTAAGGGTAGAGAGGTAATAAATACTGTACACTTGTATATATTTTGTATGGAGGGAGTGGTGTCAAATACTCTGCTGAAGCATATACTTATTCACATTGGTTGTGTAGAATTGTTTTTCTCCCTTCTTTTTTCTCCACTGTAACTACTAAAAAAAAATAGACATATGTCTATATAAATTCTAACTTCTAGCACACTTAACGCTTTAATTTGCTCTCCAATCGTAATCTAGCCCTTGATCAGTTTGGTGACGCTTTGATGATATTTAGAAAATGTTATGGGAACACAATATGGAGTATTAGATTTAGTAATATTTGTAGAAAATCCGCCAAATTGTATTTTTCTATTCACTTAGTACAAACTAAATACATATGGTCAAAACAACAAACTGAAGCTTGGCTCACAGCATATTTTTTAAAATTCAGAAATTCACTTGCATTGTGCATTTTACAGTATGTGCTATACATGAAAGTATCTGTCTTATAATGCATGTGCCTCTCAGTGCACCATAATTGTACTTCATTTAACAAAGGGCAACATGAGTGTGAATGCAGCCTTATTGGATCAAAAATATTTGTAAGTTGTGTTCTCCTGTGTATGATCTGCGGTTTAGGGGGAATGTATTTTTTTAATATTGGGTTTTGTAAAGCTGTCCAATTTTTTCCTTCCAATATATTAAATACCTGTGAGAAAGCAGATTGATGAGGTGTCCGAAAGAAAAATTAAAACTTCTTGCAAAATGATTTTTATTTTTTCTTAGTAGAGTGGATATATTGCTTAATTCCTGTGACTGCTTTGCAAGGTATTTCAGTTCATATTAGAATTTTTGTTTGTCTTTCAAGAGGTTTAGAGTTGTAACGTGAATAGAATTAGATGCATGGCTATATTCTTCTGTTAGAGGTACAAAATTAGAAATAGAAAGTTTTTTATTGGCATCACAATATTAAACTTTATTAAACATATTGGACCAGATTACATGTGGTGTACTATTTTTTTTTTTCCAATCTAGCACAAACACCGCTTAAAGGAAACTTTTAAAACAGATGGCTAGCATGCATATTATTAGTTGAAAGTAAATTGTTTGCATGCAAACAAAACCCGATGTGCATTAACTTCAGGACTTCGGATATCTCAACCACGTTAACTTCTCCCCATAGACTTCAATGGTGGGCGCTGGAGAAAAAAAACAATACCACGTTAAACCAACTGCACTAAACCCGAAGGTAGTTATAAATATTTTACATAGAAGAAAATGCTCTTTTAATTTTTAAATATACTGTATATACTATATTTATATATATTTTTGTAAAATATATATCTATGCCTATATATCTATATAAATATATAATATTAATGTGATTAACAAGGCTAGGAGACAAGTGGATATGATGGATAGGTCTCAACTCTTAGGTAAAACCAATAAAATTGATAGTGAACACAAAGGAGTCACCTTTGTCACTGAGTACAGCCAAGAATACACGGAAATATGTAAAATAGTCAAGAAACATTTCTCTTTTCTAGCTGCTGATGATAAGCTGGAAAATTGTATTTCACAAGGGTTACGCTGTTCCTACAGGAAAATGACCACTTTAGGGAATTTGTTGTCACCATCTGTCCTCCCTAAGATTAATACACGACAGAGTTCCTGACTTACTCATAGAGGCATTTTCAAATGTCTTAATAATTGCAGGGTATGGGACTTTGTTCTCCCTTCAGATAGTATTACATCTGAGGTTACAGGAATCTTTTGCTATTCAGACCTGTTTGAAGTGCACCTCCACATATGTTATATATGTGTTGAGTTGCACTTTATGCCATTTACAGTACGTTGGGCTCACAACCACTGAGGTAAAAGTTTGAATTCGCAACCATTTATCTACAATACAGGCTGGTGTAGCATCCACACCATTAGTGCAACATTTCGTGAAATGTCACCAAAAAAGTGTCAACTCATTGAGATGGCAGGAAATTGAAAGGGTCACCTGCCCTCTGAGAGGAGGGGATAGAGACAGGTTGCTACAGAAGAGGGAAATGTTCTGGATTTTCAAACTTCAAACTCGTGTACCCACAGGTTTGAATTCAGAATATGACCTAATTAATTATTGGCAATAGAGTTTTATACTTCATTGCGGGCAACTGTTCCCTCTTCTGTGGTGGCCTGCCTGAGTCCCTTACTATCATTATCATTATTTCCTCAAAGTGTTATCATGTATGTCATTCTTGAGACGGAATGTATTTCTATGATGAGACATTAAAAGCCCCATTTTGTCATATGTTACATTGTATTTCTAGATGGTGCTAACCCTTTTGTCCAGACAGTTTATATTCCATGTATAGATAAAGTATTGTACATGATTGAACTTTTTGTCTAGATAATTCAAACTTTAAGTTTGGACTAAGTATTGTACATGATTAAATAGCCTCTCCATGAGATCTGCTGTATTTGACATGTATATGTACATTGAGCATTAGAAGATTTTAAACTTAGGCTCAAACAAGCATTACAAATGCAATACGAATAATTGATAATAGCAAACTGAACTGCCCAAATTGTTCTATAAATACATAATGAGCATCATAGGGTTTCAGACTATGGCTAAAATAAGCAGTGATATTTATCTAGTTTTCTCTTTTTTTGTATAAGCATTTATTAGTAGTAATTTTTTAAATATGTAGTGCGCAAATTCAGCATTTTTATGTAGTAGATTGATATTATCCATGTAACAAGCACATTATATATGTATAGGTACTTATAGGCCTCTAGTTATCAACGTGTCTACTTACCTGCCATCGCCGGCCCCAATACGCTCGCCTAAGCTCGCCTACCATCGCCGCCGCGGACCTGAATACTCTCACCAAAGTTATCAGTAAAGCTGTCAAAAAGCAGCGCACCAAGTACGGGGCGATGAGCAGCGGACTGTGATAGTTATCACTCATCCAATCTCGCTGCTCTTCGGCTTTTTGCCAGCTTTATTGCTAGCCTGTCACTAAGCACCCACACTAAACTACACTGTTCTACCCCCTATACCGGCGCCCCCGGAGCCCCCCGCAACTAAATAAAGTTATTAACCCCTAAACCGCCTCTCCTAGACCCCGCTGCAACTATAATAAATGTATTAACCCCTAAACCCACCGCCACCTACATTATACCTAGTAACCCCTATCCTGCCCCCCCTATACCGCCGCCACTTATAATAAATTTATTAACCCCTATCCTGCTGATCCCGGACCCCGCCGCAACTAAATAAATTGTTTAACCCCTAAACCGCCGCTCCCGGACCCCGCCGCCACCTATATTAAACTTATTAACCCCTAATCTGCGCCCCCCTACACCGCCCCACTATAATAAAATTATTAACCCCTAAACCTAAGTCTAACCCTAACCCTAACACCCCCCTAACTTAAATATTAATTAAATACATCTAAATATTATAACTCTTATTAACTAAATTAATCCTATTTAAAACTAAATACTTACCTTTAAAATAAACCCTAATATAGCTTCAATATAAATAATAATTATATTGTAGCTATCTTAGGATTTATTTTTATTTTATAGGCAAATTTCAATTTATTTTAACTAGGTACAATAGCTATTAAATAGTTATTAACTATTTAATAGCTACCTAGCTAAAATAAAGAAAAATTTACCTGTAAAATAAAATCTAACCTAAGTTACAATTACACCTAACACTATACTATCATTAAATAAATTATTCCTATTTAAACTAAATACTTACCTGTAAAATAAACCCTAATATAGCTACAATGTAATTAATAATTACATTGTAGCTATTTTAGGATTTATATTTATTTTACAGGTAACTTTGTATTTATTTTAGCTAGTTAGAATAGTTATTAAATAGTTATTAACTATTTAATAACTACCTAGCTAAAAGAAATACAAAATTACCTGTAAAATAAATCCTAACCTAAGTTACAATTAAACCTAACACTACACTATCATTAAATTAATTAAATAAATTACCTACAAATAACTACAATTAAATAAACTAACTAAAGTACAAAAATTAAAAAAAAAAAGTTACAAAAAACTTACACCTAATCTAAGCCCCCTAATAAAATAACAAAGCCCCCCAAAATAAAAAAAAATGCCCTACCCTATTCTAAATTACGAAAGTTAACAGCTCTATTACCTTACCAGCCCTTAAAAGGGCCTTTTGCGGGGCATGCCCCAAAGTATTCAGCTCTTTTGCCTGTAAAAAACAAATACAACCCACCCCAATATTAAAACCCAGCACCCACACACCCCTACTCTAACCCAAACCCCCCTTAAATAAACCTAACACTACCCCCCCTGAAGATCATCCTACCTTTAGCCGTCTTCAGCCAGCCGACCACCGATGGAACAGAAGAGGACATCCGTTAGGGTTAGGGTTAGACTTAGGTTTAGGGGTTAATAATTTTATTATAGTTGCGGCGGGGTCCGGGAGCGGCGGTTTAGGGGTTAACATATTTATTATAGTGGCGGCGGGGTCTGGGTGCGGCGGTTTAGGAGTTAATCAGTTTATTAGAGTGGCGGTGGGCTCTGGGAGCAGCGGTTTAGGGGGTAATACATTTATTTAGTTGCGGCGGTGTAGGGGGGGACAGATTAGGGGTGTTTAGACTTGGGGTACATGTTAGGGTGTTAGGTGCATACGTTTCCCATTGGAATAAATGGGATGTCGGGCAGCAGCGAACATGAACTTTCGCTATGGTCAGACTCCCATTGATTCCTATGGGATCCGCCGCCTCCAGGGCGGCGGATTGAAAACCAGGTACGCTGGGCCGTAAAAGTGCCGAGTGTACCTGCTAGTCATTAGTGATGCCGCGAATAGTTCGCCGGCGAATAGTTCCTGGCGAACATAGCTTGTTCGCGTTCGCCGCGGCGGGCGAACATATGAAAATGTTCGATCCGCCCCCTATTCGTCATCATTGAGTAAACTTTGACCCTGTATCTCACAGTCTGTAGACACATTTCAGCCAATCAGCATCAGACACTCCATCCCAGACCCTCCCAGCTCCTGGGCAGCAGCCATTTTAGATTCATTCTGATCCTGCATTCTTAGTGAGAGGAGGGATAGTGTAGCTGCTTCTGATTTTATAGGGAAATTGATAGCTAGGCTAGTGTATTCAGTGTCCACTACAGTCCTGAAGGACTCATCTGATCTCTGCTGTAAGGACAGCACCCCAAAAGCCCTTTTTAGGGCTAGAACATCTTTTTTTTCCCGGTGTAATTTTGACTGTGAAACATCAGTCTGCTAGTGTAATCTAATTGCAGTTGCCTGCCTGCAGTGCCACCACTCATATCTGTTGTAACAGTAGTGTAACATTTTTAAAAAAAAACTTTCTTGACTGTGAAACATCAGTCTGCTAATGTAATCTAATTGCAGTTGCCTGCCTGCCAGTGTGTGTGCCAGACCCACTTCCTAAGTGCCATCACTCATATCTGTTGTAACAGTAGTGTAATTTAAAAAAAAAAAAACTTTTTTGACTGTGAAACATCAGTCAGCTAGTGTAATCTAATTTCATTTGCCTGCCTGCCAGCGTGTGTGCCAGGCCCACTTGCCAACTAGTGCCACCACTCATATCTGTTTTAACAGTAGTGTAAATTTAAAAAAAAAAACTTTTTTGACTGTGAAACATCAGTCTGCTAGTGTAATCTAATAGCAGTTGCCTGCCTGCCAGAGTGTGTGCCAGGCCCACTTGCCAACTAGTGCCACCACTCATATCTGTTATAACAGTAGTGTAAATTTTGTAAAAAAAAACTTTTTTGACTGTGAAACATCAGTCTGCTAGTGTAATCTAATTGCAGTTGCCTGCCTGCCTGCCAGCGTGTGTGGTAGGCCCACTTGCCAACTAGTGCCACCACTCATATCTGTTGTAACAGTAGTGTCAATTTTAAAAAAAAACTTTTTTTGACTGTGAAACATAATTCTGCTAGTGTAATCTAATTGCAGTTGCCTGCCTGCCAGCGTGTGTGCCAGGCCCACTTGCCAACTAGTGCCACCACTCATATCTGTTGTAACAGTAGTGTAAATTTAAATAAAAAAAACGTTTTTGACTGTGAAACATCAGTCTGCTAGTGTAATCTAATTGCAGTTGCCTGCCTGCCAGCGTGTTTGCAAGGCCCACTTGCCAACTACTGCCACCACTCATATCTGTTGTAACAGTAGTGTAAATTTTGTAAAAAAAAACTTTTTTGACTGTGAAACATCAGTCTGCTAGTGTAATCTAATTGCAGTTGCCTGCCTGCCAGCATGTGTGCCAGGCCCACTTGCCAACTAGTGCCACCACTCATATCTGTTGTAACAGTAGTATAAATTTTATAAAAAAAAACTTTTTTGACTGTGAAACATCAGTCTGCTAGTGTAATCTAATTGCAGTTGCCTGCCTGCCAGCGTGTGTGCCAGACCCACTTGCAAACTACAACCACCACTCATATCTGTTGTAACAGTAGTGTACATTTAAAAAAAAAAATTTTTTGACTGTGAAACATCAGTCTGCTAATGTAATCTAATTGCAGTTGCCTGCCTGCCAGCGTGTGTGCCAGGCCCACTTGCTAAGTGCCACCACTCATATCTGTTGTAACAGTAGTGTAAATTTAAAAAAAAAAAATTTTGACTGTGAAACATCAGTCTGCTAGTGTAATCTAATTGCAGTTGCCTGCTTGCCAGCGTGTGTGCCAGGCCCACTTGCCAACTAGTGCCACCACTCATATCTGTTGTAACAGTAGTGTCAATTTTGTAAAAAAAACTTTTTTGACTGTGAAACATCAGTCTGCTAGTGTAATCTAATTGCAGTTGACTGCCTGCCTGCCAGCATGTGTGCCAGGCCCACTTGCCAACTATTGCCACCACTCATATCTGTTGTAACAGTAGTGTAAATTTTATAAAAAAAAAAAATTTTGATTGTGAAACATCAGTCTGCTAGTGTAATCTAATTGCAGTTGCCTGCCTGCCAGCGTGTGTGCCAGACCCACTTGCCAACTAGTGCCACCACTCATATCTGTTGTAACAGTAGTATAAATTTTATAAAAAAAAACTTTTTTGACTGTGAAACATCAGTCTGCTAGTGTAATCTAATTGCAGTTGCCTGCCTGCCAGCGTGTGTGCCAGGCCCACTTGCTAAGTGCCACCACTCATATCTGTTGTAACAGTAGTACTTAAACAGTTCAATGTGGAACAGCACTAGAGGACAGGAGTGCTCGTGAAGACAGGTGAACTGCCACTTCACCAAAATGAGTATAGTAGAATGAAAATGTCCACAGCTCTCCAATGCTAGAAAGTTTCTTTATTAGGACAAAATAGCGACGTTTCGAGGCTAATGCCTCTTAATCATGCATAGGCTATTACAAACTTATCACACCTTATATACCTGTTGGTTTGGCGCCACAAGGCCCACAACCTGTTAAAAATAGTGACACCTGCTGGTGTTCTATTGTATTACATTAAAAAAGCATTTATACACAATTATATACACATGCTTATAGAAATTGAATGATTTACTGATGTAACGAGACAAGGTTGTATCTTTTAAAGAAAATCACATGGTTAATGTTAAACCATTTGGATAGTACCCTTATCCTAATGAAAAAGATTGATTCATGAGATGTAAGCAAGCAGGTTTATAGCAATAATGGATTTCTATTATGTACTGATCCAATATTAAACTAAGATAAAAGTTTAATTCTTAATTTATCTTATGAAAATTATTTTATTAAATTATATTGGATAAGAGTATGTCTGGTTTAATATTGCTGATAATGAAACTATATTGAAACCCATAAAGTATAACCTTTATTTGAACATGCTGAAGCATACTTCAAGGTAAACTGACAGATCTAGTTCTCTGTTTAGGCCTCTAGGGGCCAATGTTTCTAGTTTATGAATCCACCATGATTCTTTCTGCTTTAATAAAGTTTCCCTATCTTGGCCACTTCTCTGGGGTTTTATCTGATCAATCACTTGCCATCTCATTTGACTGATATTGTGGCCTTTTTCTATGAAATGACTAGATACTGGGGCCTCTTTGTTTTTACAGCGTATATTAGAGCGATGTTGGCTCATCCTATCTTTTACTTTACGGGTGGTCTCTCCCAAATAAACCAGAGAACATGGACACTTAATCAAGTATACAACGTGTGTAGTATCACACGTATAGAAACCTCTGATATCATATCTTGTACCATTATGGGGATGATGAAAAAATTTGCCTTTAATTATAGAGCTACAGCTCATGCAATTTAAGCATGGGTATGTGCCATAGTTTTTACTACCTATATGGGTTTGGATACTCCCTCTGCTTGGACCCACATCAGATTTTACCAAGTGATCTCTCAAATTTTTTACACGTCTGTGGGCCATTAGGGGAGGATTTTTGAAGATAGATATTTTGTCATTACAGTCACTAAGTATATGCCAATGTTTTCTTATGCTTTTAGTAATTTCTTTACTATAGTGACTGTACTGAGAAACAAAGACCATCCTGTTCTCTTTTTGTTTAGTGGTGTTACTCTTATTTTGTGGCTTTAATACCTCATATTTCTTTTCTTCAATTAACCTAGCCGGATAGCCTCTTTCAATAAACTTATGTGCCATTTCATCTATACGTTGATTACATTTCTGGGTGTTACTCACTATTCTTTTTACACGAAGAAGCTGGCTCTTGGGTAAAGATTCTACCAGAGGTCTTGGGTGAAAGCTGTCAAATCTAAGTAAGGTGTTTTTATCAGTGTTTTTAGCATACAAATCAAACTCTAATATATTGGCAGCTTTTATGACCTTAGTATCTAAGAACGTTATACTTTCTTCACTATAAGTGATAGTCAATTCCAGACCTTGAACAGATGAATTTACCTCTCTTACAAATTTTTCCAGGGATCCAATGTCTCCCCACCACACGCCAAAGACATCATCTATGAATCTCCACCAGATGGAGCCATATTCTTTAAAGATGGTATTCTCATAAATGATTTTCTCCTCTAACTCATTCATGAAAAGATTGGCGTATGATGGGGCCACATTGGATCCCATGGCTGTTCCTCTCAACTGTACATACCATTCATCTTCAAATAGAAAATAGTTCCAAAACAAAATTAGTCTTAATAGTTCTTCAATGAATTTACCCTGTTTCCTAGTACATATATTGTTATTCAATAAATTTTTCATGACAATAGAAATACCTGTTTCATGTTTTATACATGTATATAAGCTTTTTACATCCATAGTGAAGAGTATGTACTTACTAGAGGGGAATTCTAGGCTTTTGGCTTTTGCAAGAAAATGATTAGTATCTTTAATATATGAAGACATTTTGTTAACCTCTGGTTGCAAAATTTTATCTATAAATATAGAAATGTTAGAAAATACAGATTGCACACTGGAGACAATAGGCCTGCCAGGAGGCTTTTTTACGTCCTTATGGACCTTAGGAACACAATAGAATGTAGGGGTTCTGGGATTCTGTACAAAAAGATATTCCTTTAGCTTTTTATCTATGATATGATCATTATAAGCTTGTTCTAAAATGTGTGAAATCTCTTTTTGTAATAACTTAACAGGATTGCTATTCAGTTTTTTATATGTTGTTTGGTCCTGTAGTTGCCCCTTAATCTCTTCTATATAATATGTTCTATCCATAAGTACTAAGGCCCCGCCCTTGTCTGCCCCTTTAAAGATTAAATCTTTTTGGTTTTTAAGGAGTTTAAAGCTTTTTGGTCATTGGATGTAAAATTAGTAGAGCATTTTTTCTTGTTATGTGTTTTTCTTAATCTTTGTATATCCTGTTCTACCAGCTTTATATATGTGTTAATGCTGTGTTCATTTACATTTGGATTAAATGTGCTGTTCTTTTTAACAAGACCCATTTCAGAAAGAGACCATTTGCTGCAACTTTCTTTTTGAGATGCATTGTAATCACATGTATAATTTGCAAACCAATATTTAAGCTTAACACTCCTAAAAAATTTATAAAGATCCTTTTCCAACTCAAAAAAGTTAATACTAGTAGAGGGACAAAGTTTACTTGCAGTTTTGAGTTTTCTTCGATCCGTGATATCTCCTCGTTGTCATTCCGCTTTTCTTGGTGCCACTTGCTGTGCTTCCTGCCTCCTCTGCGCTGCTTTCTTCTCCACTTGCTTCTAAAGGGGAGGCCGATTGCGGAGTATTACCGCGTTAAAAGAATACCCAGGGGACTACGGATGAGCACCTGCCCTACTCTGTTACGTGAAAATCAAACATATTGTAACACCTTTGAAGCAATTCTCAATAAATGCTCATACGACTTAATGGTACTTACCGTTGAGTCTCTGCTAAAGGAGATGGAGGTCCAAGATGCTAAAATCAAGCAAAGTCGTGAAGATCTGTCAAAGATGATGTCACCGGAGGATCTCACCCTATTAGAGACACAGATAGATGAGAAGATCAAGACGGCACAGAGCGAAATCAAGGAAACCAAAAGGGTTAAATTCCTTAGAGATGAGGACGATTACCGCAGAGGCTTTGTGTACAAATGGCGTCAAAGTGGTCATGGCAACCAACCAACCAATAGAAGGAGACGCAACACGCACGCACGTAATCCACGTCATCAGAGAGCGACGTCAGGAACGCCATCACAGGACAGCTCCTCCGAGCAATCGGCCTCCCCTTTAGAAGCAAGTGGAGAAGAAAGCAGCGCAGAGGAGGCAGGAAGCACAGCAAGTGGCACCAAGAAAAGCGGAATGCCAACTAGTGCCACCACTCATATCTGTTGTAACAGTAGTGTAAATTTAAATAAAAAAAACTTTTTTGACTGTGAAACATCAGTCTGCTAGTGTAATCTAATTGCAGTTGCCTGCCTGCCAGCGTGTGTGCAAGGCTCACTTGCCAACTACTGCCACCACTCATATCTGTTGTAACAGTAGTGTAAATTTTGTAAAAAAAAACTTTTTTGACTGTGAAACATCAGTCTGCTAGTGTAATCTAATTGCAGTTGCCTGCCAGCGTGTGTGCCAGGCCCACTTGCCAACTAGTGCCACCACTCATATCTGTTGTAACAGTAGTATAAATTTGATTAAAAAAAACTTTTTTGACTGTGAAACATTAGTCTGCTAGTGTAATCTAATTGCAGTTGCCTGCCTGCCAGCATGTGTGCCAGGCCCACTTGCCAACTAGTGCTACCACTCATATCTGTTGTAACAGTAGTATAAATTTTATAAAAAAAAACTTTTTTGACTGTGAAACATCAGTCTGCTAGTGTAATCTAATTGCAGTTGCCTGCCTGCCAGCGTGTGTGCCAGACCCACTTGCAAACTACAACCACCACTCATATCTGTTGTAACAGTAGTGTAAATTTTAAAAAAATAATTTTTTGAATGTGAAACATCAGTCTGCTAGTGTAATCTAATTGCAGTTGTCTGCCTGCCAGCGTGTGTGACAGGCCCACTTGTCAACTAGTGCCACCACTCATATCTGTTGTAACAGTAGTGTAAATTTTGTAAAAAAAAACTTTTTGACTGTGAAACATCAGTCTGCTAATGTAATCTAATTGCAGTTGCCTGCCTGCCAGCGTGTGTGCCAGGCCCACTTGCTAAGTGCCACCACTCATATCTGTTGTAACAGTAGTGTAAATTTAAAAAAAAAAAAATTTTGACTGTGAAACATCAGTCTGCTAGTGTAATCTAATTGCAGTTGCCTGCTTGCCAGCGTGTGTGCCAGGCCCACTTGCCAACTAGTGCCACCACTCATATCTGTTGTAACAGTAGTGTAAATTTAAATAAAAAAAACTTTTTTGACTGTGAAACATCAGTCTGCTAGTGTAATCTAATTGCAGTTGCCTGCCTGCCAGCGTGTGTGCAAGGCCCACTTGCCAACTAGTGCCACCACTCATATCTGTTGTAACAGTAGTGTACATTTTGTAAAAAAAACTTTTTTGACTGTGAAACATCAGTCTGCTAGTGTAATCTAATTGCAGTTGACTGCCTGCCTGCCAGCATGTGTGCCAGGCCCACTTGCCAACTAGTGCCACCACTCATATCTGTTGTAACAGTAGTGTAAATTTTATAAAAAAAAATTTTTTTGATTGTGAAACATCAGTCTGCTAGTGTAATCTAATTGCAGTTGCCTGCCTGCCAGCGTGTGTGCCAGACCCACTTGCCAACTAGTGCCACCACTCATATCTGTTGTAACAGTAGTATAAATTTTATAAAAAAAAACTTTTTTGACTGTGAAACATCAGTCTGCTAGTGTAATCTAATTGCAGTTGCCTGCCTGCCAGCGTGTGTGCCAGGCCCACTTGCTAAGTGCCACCACTCATATCTGTTGTAACAGTAGTGTAAATTAAAAAAAAAATACTTTTTTGACTGTGAAACATCAGTCTGCTAGTGTAATCTAACTGCAGTTGCCTGCTTGCCAGCGTGTGTGCCAGGCCCACTTGCCAACTAGTGCCACCACTCATATCTGTTGTAACAGTAGTGTAAATTTAAATAAAAAAAACTTTTTTGACTGTGAAACATCAGTCTGCTAGTGTAATCTAATTGCAGTTGCCTGCCTGCCAGCGTGTGTGCAAGGCTCACTTGCCAACTACTGCCACCACTCATATCTGTTGTAACAGTAGTGTAAATTTTGTAAAAAAAAACTTTTTTGACTGTGAAACATCAGTCTGCTGGTGTAATCTAATTGCAGTTGCCTGCCTGCCAGCATGTGTGCCAGGCCCACTTGCCAACTAGTGCCACCACTCATATCTGTTGTAACAGTAGTGTAAATTTTATAAAAAATACTTTTTTGACTGTGAAACATCAGTCTGTTAGTGTAATCTAATTGCAGTTGCCTGCCAGCGTGTGTGCCAGGCCCACTTGCCAACTAGTGCCACCACTCATATCTGTTGTAACAGTAGTATAAATTTGATCAAAAAAAAAATTTGACTGTGAAACATCAGTCTGCTAGTGTAATCTAATTGCAGTTGCCTGCCTGCCAGCGTGTGTGCCAGGCCCTCTTGCCAACTATTGCCACCACTCATATCTGTTGTAACAGTAGTATAAATTTTATAAAAAAAACTTTTTTGACTGTGAAACATCAGTCTGCTAGTGTAATCTAGTTACAGTTGCCTGCCTGCCAGCGTGTGTGCCAGGCCCACTTGCAAACTAGTACCACCACTCATATCTGTTGTAACAGTAGTGTAAATTTAATTAAAAAAAAATTTGACTGTGAAACATCAGTCTGCTAGTGTAATCTAATTGCAGTTGCCTGCCTGCCAGCGTGTGTGCCAGGCCCACTTGTCAACTAGTGCCACCACTCATATCTGTTGTAACAGTAGTGTAAATTTTGTAAAAAAAACCTTTTTGAATGTGAAACATCAGTCTGCTAATGTAATCTAATTGCAGTTGCCTGCCTGCCAGCGTGTGTGCCAGGCCCACTTGCTAAGTGTCACCACTCATATCTGTTGTAACAGTAGTGTACATTTTTAAAAAAAAAAAAATTTTGACTGTGAAACATCAGTCTGCTAGTGTAATCTAATTGTAGTTGCCTGCCTGCCAGCGTGTGTGCCAGGCCCACTTGCCAACTAGTGCCACCACTCATATCTGTTGTAACAGTAGTGTAAATTTTATAAAAAAAACCTTTTTTGACTGTTAAACATCAGTCTGCTAGTGTAATCTAATTCTAGTTGCCTGCCTGCAGGGTATGTGCCAGGCCCACTTGCCAACTAATGCCACCACTCATATCTGTTGTAACAGTAGTGTAAATATTATTTAAAAAAAAACTTTTTTGACTATGAAACATCAGTCTGCTAGTGTAATTTAATAGCAGTTGCCTGCCTGCCAGCGTGTGTGCCAGGCCCACTTGCCAACTAGTGCCACCACTCATATCTGTTGTAACAGTAGTGTAAATTTTGTAAAAAAAACTTTTTTGACTGTGAAACATCAGTCTGCTAGTGTAATCTAATTGCAGTTGCCTGCCTGCCAGCATGTGTGCCAGGCCCACTTGCCAACTAGTGCCACCACTCATATCAGTTGTAACAGTAGTGTAAATTTTATAAAAAAAACTTTTTTGACTGTGAAACATCAGTCTGCTAGTGTAATCTAATTGCAGTTGCCTGCCTGCCAGCGTGTGTGCCAGGCCCACTTGCTAAGTGCCACCACTCATATCTGTTGTAACAGTAGTGTAAATTTAAAAAACAAAACCTTTTTGAATGTGAAACATCAGTCTGCTAATGTAATCTAATTGCAGTTGCCTGCCTGCCAGCGTGTGTGCCAGGCCCACTTGCTAAGTGTCACCACTCATATCTGTTGTAACAGTAGTGTACATTTTAAAAAAAAAAAAAATTTTGACTGTGAAACATCAGTCTGCTAGTGTAATCTAATTGTAGTTGCCTGCCTGCCAGCGTGTGTGCCAGGCCCACTTGCCAACTAGTGCCACCACTCATATCTGTTGTAACAGTAGTGTAAATTTTATAAAAAAAAACTTTTTTGACTGTTAAACATCAGTCTGCTAGTGTAATCTAATTCTAGTTGCCTGCCTGCAGGGTATGTGCCAGGCCCACTTGCCAACTAATGCCACCACTCATATCTGTTGTAACAGTAGTGTAAATATTATTTAAAAAAAAACTTTTTTGACTATGAAACATCAGTCTGCTAGTGTAATTTAATAGCAGTTGCCTGCCTGCCAGCGTGTGTGCCAGGCCCACTTGCCAACTAGTGCCACCACTCATATCTGTTGTAACAGTAGTGTAAATTTTGTAAAAAAAACTTTTTTGACTGTGAAACATCAGTCTGCTAGTGTAATCTAATTGCAGTTGCCTGCCTGCCAGCATGTGTGCCAGGCCCACTTGCCAACTAGTGCCACCACTCATATCAGTTGTAACAGTAGTGTAAATTTTATAAAAAAAACTTTTTTGACTGTGAAACATCAGTCTGCTAGTGTAATCTAATTGCAGTTGCCTGCCTGCCAGCGTGTGTGCCAGGCCCACTTGCTAAGTGCCACCACTCATATCTGTTGTAACAGTAGTGTAAATTTAAAAAACAAAACTTTTTTGACTGTGAAACATCAGTCTGCTAGTGTAATCTAATTGCAGTTGCCTGCTTGCCAGCGTGTGTGCCAGGCCCACTTGCCAACTAGTGCCACCACTCATATCTGTTGTAACAGTAGTGTAAATTTAAATAAAAAATACTTTTTTGACTGTGAAACATCAGTCTGCTAGTGTAATCTAATTGCAGTTGCCTGCCTGCCAGCGTGTGTGCAAGGCCCACTTGCCAACTACTGCCACCACTCTTATCTGTTGTAACAGTAGTGTAAATTTTGTAAAAAAAACTTTTTTGACTGTGAAAGATCAGTCTGCTAGTGTAATCTAATTGCAGTTGCCTGCCTGCCAGCATGTGTGCCAGGCCCACTTGCCAACTAGTGCCACCACTCATATCTGTTGTAACAGTAGTGTAAATTTTATAAAAAAAACTTTTTTGACTGTGAAACATCAGTCTGCTAGTGTAATCTAATTGCAGTTGCCTGCCTGCCTGCGTGTGTGCCAGGCCCACTTGCCAACTAGTGCCACCACTCATATCTGTTGTAACAGTAGTATAAATTTTATAAAAAAAAACTTTTTTGACTGTGAAACATCAGTCTGCTAGTGTAATCTAATTGCAGTTGCCTGCCTGCCAGCGTGTGTGCCAGGCCCACTTGCAAACTAGTACCACCACTCATATCTGTTGTAACAGTAGTGTAAATTTAATAAAAAAATATTTTTGACTGTGAAACATCAGTCTGCTAGTGTAATCTAATTGCAGTTGCCTGCCTGCCAGCGTGTGTGCCAGGCCCACTTGCCAACTAGTGCCACCACTCATATCTGTTGTAACAGTAGTATAAATTTTATAAAAAAAAACTTTTTTGACTGTGAAACATCAGTCTGCTAGTGTAATCTAATTGCAGTTGACTGCCTGCCAGCGTGTGTGCCAGGCCCACTTGCAAACTAGTACCACCACTCATATCTGTTGTAACAGTAGTGTAAATTAAAAAAAAAAAATTTGACTGTGAAACATCAGTCTGCTAATGTAATCTAATTGCAGTTGCCTGCCTGCCAGCGTGTGTGCCAGGCCCACTTGCTAAGTGCCACCACTCATATCTGTTGTAACAATAGTGTAAATTTAAAAAAACAAAACTTTTTTGACTGTGAAACATCAGTCTGCTAGTGTAATCTAATTGCAGTTGCCTGCCTGCCAGCGTGTGTGCCAGGCCCACTTGCCAACTAGTGCCACCACTCATATCTGTTGTAACAGTAGTGTAAATTTTTTTAAAAAAAACTTTTTTGACTGTGAAACATCAGTCTGCTAGTGTAATCTAATTGTAGTTGCCTGCCTGCCAGAGTGTGTGCCAGGCCCACTTGCCAACTAGTGCCACCACTCATATTTGTTGTAACAGTAGTGTAAATTTTGTAAAAAAAAACTTTTTTGACTGTGAAACATCAGTCTGCTAGTGTAATCTAATTGCAGTTGCCTGCCTGCCAGCATGTGTGCCAGGCCAACTTGCCAACTAGTGCCATCACTCATATCTGTTGTAACAGTAGTTTAAATTTTTAAAAAAAAAACTTTTTTGACTGTGAAACATTAGTCTGCTAGTGTAATCTAATTGTAGTTGCCTGCCTGCCAGTGTGTGTGCCAGACCCACTTGCCAACTAATGCCACCACTCATATCTGTTGTAACAGTAGTGTAAATTTTGTAAAAAAAAAACTTTTTTGACTGTGAAACATCAGTCTGCTAGTGTAATCTAATTGCAGTTGCCTGCCTGCCAGCGTGTGTGCCAGGCTCACAGCGTATACTGTGCCCACTTGCCCAGTGCCACCACTCATATCTTGTTTAATAGTAGTGTAAGTGTACATTTAAAAAAATAAAAACTTTTTGGACTGTAAAACATCAGTCTGCTTTATTGTGTCAGGCTCACAGCGTATACTGTGCCCACTTGCCCAGTGCCACCACCCATATCTTGTTTAATAGTAGTGTAAGTGTACATTTAAAAAAAATGACAAGCAGAGGCAAGCCACCCCGCAGGTGCCGTCGTGGTCATGGTGCTGTGATTACCTTTGGCCGTAGAATAATGCCCAGTGTTCAGAGGCCATGTCCCATGATCTCGAAAAGTTCTGAGGAGGACATAGTTGAATTTTTAACACAGGACACCCAATTTTCTATAGCTTCTGCTCCGAACCTTGACGCACCATCCTCCTCCAGCTTATCTTCGGCACCTATCAAGTTACCACCACTCGCCCGCTTGCCGCCACCACCAACAGTAGCACCACAGCTGCTTCACTTGATGTGTCAGAGGAGTTTTTTACACATCAGTTGGAAGAAATCAGTGATACGCAACCATCATTGACAGAGGATGTAGATAACAGTGATATGTCTCAGTCAGGCAGCATTACAGACATGGACGTACGGTGTGATGATGATGATGTTGTACCCGCTGCTGCTTGTTTTATTGATTTGTTACATACAAGTGAAGCGGTTGATGATGACGATGCATCCCTGGATGTCACGTGGGTGCCCGCTAGAAGAGAAGAACAGGGAGAAAGCTCAGATGGGGAGACAGAGAGGAGGAGGAGGAGGAGACGAGATGGAAGCAGGGGGAGCTCGTCGCAAGGAGCTAGTGGCACAGTCAGACAGCATGCATCGGCACTCGGGGTCAGCCAGACAGCACGCCAATCAACGCATGCTGTTGCCACCACCAGAATGCCGTCATCACAGAGCTCAGCAGTGTGGCATTTTTTTTGTGTGTCTGCCTCTGACAACAGCGATGCCATTTGCAAAATGTGCCAAAAGAAACTGAGTCATAAGAAGTGCAACACCCACCTAGGTACAACTGCTTTGCGAAGGCACATGATCGCACATCACAAACACCGATGGGATCAACACATGAGTAGAAGAAGCACACAAACTCAAAGCCGCCATCCTCCTCCTGGTCCAGCATCTTCAGCCACGTCAACCACTGCTGTCCTCCTTGCCCCCTCTCAACCATCCGCCACTCCGTCTCTCTTCCGGAGCAGTTACTGCTCATCTGCCCACAGTCAGGTGTCTGTCAAGGACATGTTTGAGCGTAAGAAGCCAATGTCACAAAGTCACCCCCTTGCCCGGCGTCTGACAGCTGGCTTGTCTGAACTCTTAGCCCGCCAGCTTTTACCATACAAGCTGGTAGAGTCTGAGGCATTCCAAAAATTTGTAGCTATTGGGACACCGCAGTGGAAGGTACCCGGCCGAAATTTCTTTTCACAAAAGGCAATCCCCAACCTGTACTCGATTGTGCGAAAGGAAGTAATGGCATGTCTGGCACACAGTGTTGGGGCAAGGGTCCATATGACCACTGATAGCTGGTCTGCAAAGCATGGTCAGGGCAGGTATATCACCTACACTGTGCATTGGGTAAACCTGCTGACGGCTGCCAAGCATGGAATACGTGGCTCTGCAGAGGAGAAGTTGGTGACACTGCCACAACTTGCAGGCAGGCCTGCTGCCACCTCCTCTACTCCTCCTACTCCATCCTCTTCCATAACCTCCTCGGCTGAGTCCTTTTCTGCTGCTGCATCTTGCTCCACATTAACGGCACCCCCCCAGCTCCGCAGGTACTATTCCACATCCCGGATACGGCAGTGTCATGTCATCTTGGGGTTGACTTGCCTGAAAGCAGAGAGTCACACCGGACCAGCACTCCTGTCCGCCCTGAACGCACAGGTGGATCAGTGGCTGACTTCGCACCAACTGGAGATCGGCAAAGTGGTTTCTGACAACGGAAGTAATTTGGTGGCGGCATTGAAATTGGGCAAGTTGACACATGGGCCGTGCATGGCACATGTGTGTAATCTGATCGTACAATGCTTTGTGCATAAGTACCCAGGCTTACAGGACGTCCTGAAGCAGGCCAGGAAGGTGTGTGGCCATTGGAGGCATTCGTACATGGCCATGGCGCACTTTTCCGATATATCCAGTGGCGAAACAACATGCCAGTGAGGCGCTTGATTTGCGACAGCCCGACACGTTGGAATTCAACACTCCTAATGTTCAACCGCCTGCTCCAACAAGAAAAAGCTGTTAATGAGTATTTGTATGACCGGGGTGCTAGGACAGCCTCTGCGGAGCTGGGAAATTTTTTTGCCACGTTACTGGGCGCTCATGCGCAATGCCTGTAGGCTCATGCGTCCTTTTGAGGAGGTGACAAACCTAGTCAGTCGCACCGAAGGCACCATCAGCGACATCATACCATTTGTTTTCTTCCTGGAGCGTGCCCTGCGAAGAGTGCTGGATCAAGCCGTAGATGAGCGTGAAGAGGAAGAGAAAGAGTTATGGTCACCATCACCACCAGAAACAGCCTTATCAGCATCGCTTGCTGGACCTGCGGCAACACTGGAAGATGATTGTGAGGATGAGGAGTCAGAGGAGGAATGTGGCTTTGAGGAGGAGGAGGAAGACCAACCACAACAGGCATCCCAGGGTGCTCGTTGTCACCTATCTGGTACCCGTGGTGTTGTACGTGGCTGGGGGGAAGAAGATACCTTCAGTGACATCACTGAGGATGAGGAACGGGACATGACTAGCTCGGCATCCAACCTTGTGCAAATGGGGTCTTTCATGCTGTCGTGCCTGTTGAGGGACCCTTGTATAAAAAAGCTGAAGGAGAACGACCTGTACTTAGATAAGCATAAAGTGCCAGAAATGTTACTGAATTACAACAAGTCAGAAAGGATGCAGCATTTCCAAAATAAATTAAAAGTATGCTTTACACAGCGTATAAGGGTGATGTCACAGCACAACGTGAATCTAACAGGGGATGAGCTGAAAGTAATCCTCCGCCTCCCACGACCACACCGGCAAGGACAGGACGCTTTACAGACGTGTTGTTGATGGAGGACATGCAGAGTTTTTTAACTCCTATGCATCGCCACAGCCCTTCGGGGTCCACCCTCACACAACGACTCGACCGACAGGAGCAGACTACCTCACCTTAACTGCAGATCTCGACACTCTGAGGAGCGATGAACCCCTTGACTACTGGGTGTGCAGGCTTGACCTGTGGCCTGAGCTATCCCAATTTGCAATAGAAATTCTGGCCTGCCCCGCTTCAAGTGTCCTGTCAGAAAGGACCTTCAGTGCAGCAGGAGGTATTGTCACTGAGAAGAGAAGTCGCCTAAGTCAAAAAAGTCTAGATTACCTCACCTTTATTAAGATGAATGAGGGATGGATCCCGAAGGGACTGACATTGGGCGATACATTCGAGTAAAAAAGGCCTGATGACAAGAGCTGCCTTGGGCTAAAAATGGTCGACACGCTGCTGTATTTTATCTTCAAATGCCGGATGACTTGCGTGACTTATCCGCCACCAACTAGGGTTCAAGCCGCAATGTTTTAGGGCACTTTCTGCCAGGGAAACAAACATCAATTTTTCTGGCCGCTGCTACAGCAGCAGCTGCAACAATACCTAATTTTTCAGGCATGTGTACATGCCAAATTTTTCTGGCCTGGTGCTGCACTGTGGCTTCAAAAACAAAACCAAAAAAAAGACACTTAACAGGATTAAACTGATAGGAATAGTATTACTTAACACACCACTCCTATCTGGTGGCACATTAGATTGCACGCGCAGTGCCCCAAATTTGAAGTAGGAGGACCGACCAAGCATCTTTTTCCATCTCCCAATTCCTAAAATCCATGCCATATACACATCCCCTGATAGGGGACACCACAGTGGAAGGTACCCGGCCGAAATTTCTTTGCACAAAAGAAAATCCCCAACCTGTACTCGATTGTGCAAATGGAAGTAACCTTACCATGGGTCTCAGACTGCACGTCTTGTAATTCTCTGTCTGGGAAATTATATATCTATCAAATCTATCTATTTATCTATCAAATCTATCTAACTATCAATCGTATCTATCAAATGTATATTGCATCTATTGATCTATGTAATCTATCTATCTGTCTATCTATCTATCTATCTATCTATCAAATCTATCTCGTGGCCGGACGGTTTTGTGACAGCCACTTGTGTTTCGGCCAAATGGCCGTCGGCCAAATGGCCGTCGGCTAAAAGTCCGGCCACGATTGCACGCACAGTGCCCCAAATTTGAAGTAGGAGGACCGACCAAGCATCTTTTTCCATCTCCCAGTTCCTAAAATCCATGCCATATACACATCCCCTGATAGGGGACACCGCAGTGAAAGGTACCCGGACGAAATATCTGTGCACAAAAGGCAATCCCCGACCTGTACTCGATTGTGCAAAAGGAAGTAACCTTACCATGGGACCCAGACTGCACATCTTGTAATTCTCTGTCTGGGAAATAATATATTTATCAAATCTATCTATTTATCTATCAAATCTATCTAACTATCAATCTTATCTATAAAATGTATATTGCATCTATTGATCTATGTAATCTATGTATCTATCTAACAAATCTATCTCGTGGCCGAACTGTTTTGTGACAGCCACTTGTGTTTCGACCAAATGTCCGTCGGCCAAATGTCCATCGGCTAAAAGTCCGGCCACGATTGCACGCACAGTGCCCCAAATTTGAAGTAGGAGGACCGACCAAGCATATTTTTCCATCTCCCGGTTCCAAAAATTCATGCCATATACACGTCCCCTGGCGCCGCAACTGCCTCTGGGAACGTTACCATGGGTCCCAGACCGCACGTCTTGTAATTCTCTGTCTGGTAAATTATATATTTTTCAAATCTATCTATTTATCTATCAAATCTATCTAACTATCAATTGTATCTATCAAATGTATATTGCATCTATTGATCTATGTAATCTATGTATCTATCTATCAAATATATCTATCTCGTGGCCGGACTGTTTTGTGACAGCCATTTGTGTTTCAGCCAAATGTCCGTCGGACAAATGTCCATCGGCTAAAAGTCCGGCCACGATTGCACGCGCAGTGCCCAAAATTTGAAGTAGGAGGACCGACCAAGCATCTTTTTCCATCTCCCGGTTCCTAAAATCCATGCCATATAAACCTCCCCTGGCGCCGCAACTGCCTCTGGGAACCTTACCATGGGTCCCAGACAACACGTCTTGTAATTCTCTGTCTGGGAAATTATATATCTATCAAATCTATCTATTTATCTATCTATCAAATCTATCTAACTATCAATCGTATCTATCAAATGTATATTGCATCTATTGATTTATGTAATCTATGTATCTATCTATCAAATCTATCTATCTCATGGCCGGACTGTTTTGTGACAGCCACTGGTGTTTCGGCCAAATGTCCGTCGGACAAATATCCGTCGGCTAAAAGTCCGGCCACGATTGCACGCGCAGTGCCCCAAATTTGAAGTAGGAGGACTGACCAAGCATCTTTTTACATCTCCCGGTTCCTAAAATCCATGCCATATACACGTACCCTGGCGCCGCAACTACCTCTGGGAACCTTACCATGGGTCTCAGACCACATGTCTTGTAATTCTCTGTCTGTGAAATCATATATCTATCTATCAAATCTATCTATTTATCTATCAAATCTATCTAACTATCAATCGTATCTATCAAATGTATATTGCATCTATTGATCTATGTAATCTATGTATCTATCTATCAAATCTATCTATCTCGTGGCCGGACTGTTTTGTGACAGCCACTTGTGTTTCGGCCAAATGTCCGTCGGACAAATGTCCGTCGGATAAAAATCTGGCCACGATTGCACGCGCAGTGCCCCAAATTTGAAGTAGGAGGACCGACCAAGCATATTTTTCCATCTCCCTGTTCCAAAAATCCATGCCATATACACGTCCCCTGGCGCCGCAACTGCCTCTGGGAACGTTACCATGGGTCCCAGACCGCACGTCTTGTAATTCTCTGTCTGGGAAATTATATATTTTTCAAATCTATCTATTTATCTACCAAATCTATCTAACTATCAATCAATCAATCGTATCTATCAAATGTATATTGCATCTATTGATCTATGTAATCTATGTATCTATCTATCAAATCTATCTATCTCGTGGCCGGACTGTTTTGTGACAGCCACTTGTGTCTCGGCCAAATGTCCGTCGGACAAATGTCCGTCGGCTAAAAGTCCGGCCACGATTGCACGCGCAGTGCCCAAAATTTGAAGTAGGAGGACCGACCAAGCATCTTTTTCCATCTCCCGGTTCCTAAAATCCATGCCATATAAACCTCCCCTGGCGCCGCAACTGCCTCTGGGAACCTTACCATGGGTCCCAGACCGCACGTCTTGTAATTCTCTGTCTGGGAAATTATATATCTATCAAATCTATCTATTTATCTATCAAATCTATCTAACTATCAATCGTATCTATCAAATGTATATTGCATCTATTGATTTATGTAATATATGTATCTATCTATCAAATCTATCTATCTCCTAGCCGGACTGTTTTGTGACAGCCACTGGTGTTTCGGCCAAATGTCTGTCGGACAAATGTCCGTCGGATAAAAGTCCGGCCACGATTGCACGTGCAGTGCCCCAAATTTGAAGTAGGAGGACTGACCAAGCATCTTTTTACATCTCCCGGTTCCTAAAATCCATGCCATATACACGTCCCCTGGCGCCGCAACTACCTCTGGGAACCTTACCATGGGTCTCAGACCACATGTCTTGTAATTCTCTGTCTGTGAAATTATATATCTATCTATCAAATCTATCTATTTATCTATCAAATCTATCTAACTATCAATCGTATCTATCAAATGTATATTGCATCTATTGATCTATGTAATCTATGTATCTATCTATCAAATCTATCTCGTGGCCGGACTGTTTTGTGACAGCCACTTGTGTTTCGGCCAAATGTCCGTCGGACAAATGTCCGTCGGATAAAAATCTGGCCACGATTGCACGCGCAGTGCCCCAAATTTGAAGTAGGAGGACCGACCAAGCATATTTTTCCATCTCCCGGTTCCAAAAATCCATGCCATATACACGTCCCCTGGCGCCGCAACTGCCTCTGGGAACGTTACCATGGGTCCCAGACCGCACGTCTTGTAATTCTCTGTCTGGGAAATTATATATTTTTCAAATCTATCTATTTATCTATCAAATCTATCTAACTATCAATCGTATCTATCAAATGAATATTGCATCTATTGATCTATGTAATCTATGTATCTATCTATCAAATTTATCTATCTCGTGGCCGGACTGTTTTGTGACAGCCACTTGTGTTTCGGACAAATGTCCGTCGGACAAATGTCCGTCGGCTAAAAGTCCGGCCACGATTGCACGCGCAGTGCCCAAAATTTGAAGTAGGAGGACCGACCAAGCATCTTTTTCCATCTCCCGGTTCCTAAAATCCATGCCATATACACCTCCCCTGGTGCCGCAACTGCCTCTGGGAACCTTACCATGGGTCCCAGACCGCACGTCTTGTAATTCTCTGTCTGGGAAATTATATATTTATCAAATCTATCTATTTATCTATCAAATTTATCTAACTATCAATCGTATCTATCAAATGTATATTGCATCTATTGATTTATGTAATCTATGTAGCTATCTATCAAATCTATCTATCTCGTGGCCGGACTGTTTTGTGACAGCCACTGGTGTTTCGGCGAAATGTCCGTCGGACAAATGTCCGTCGGCTAAAAGTCCGGCCATGATTGCACACACAGTGCCCCAAATTTGAAGTAGGAGGACCGAGAAAGCATCTTTTTCCATCTCCCGGTTCCTAAAATCCATGCCATATACACGTCCCCTGGCACCGCAACTACCTCTGGGAACCTTACCATGGGTATCAGACCGCACGTCTTGTAATTCTCTGTCTGTGAAATTATATATCTATCAAATCTATCTATTTATCTATCAAATCTATCTAACTATCAATCATATCTATCAAATGTATATTGCATCTATTGATCTATGTAATCTATGTATCTATCTATCAAATCTATCTATCTCGTGGCCGGACTGTTTTGTGACAGCCACTTGTGTTTTGGCCAAATGTCCGTCAGACAAATGTCTGTCGGCTAAAAGTCCGGCCACGATTGCACGCGCAGTGCCCAAAATTTGAAGTAGGAGGACCGACCAAGCATCTTTTTCCATCTCCCGGTTCCTAAAATCCATGCCATATAAACCTCCCCTGGCGCCGCAACTGCCTCTGGGAACCTTACCATGGGTCCCAGACCGCACGTCTTGTAATTCTCTGTCTGGGAAATTATATATCTATCAAATCTATCTATTTATCTATCAAATCTATCTAACTATCAATCGTATCTATCAAATGTATATTGCATCTATTGATTTATGTAATATATGTATCTATCTATCAAATCTATCTATCTCCTGGCCGGACTGTTTTGTGACAGCCACTGGTGTTTCGGCCAAATGTCTGTCGGACAAATGTCCGTCGGATAAAAGTCCGGCCACGATTGCACGTGCAGTGCCCCAAATTTGAAGTAGGAGGACTGACCAAGCATCTTTTTACATCTCCCGGTTCCTAAAATCCATGCCATATACACGTCCCCTGGCGCCGCAACTACCTCTGGGAACCTTACCATGGGTCTCAGACCACATGTCTTGTAATTCTCTGTCTGTGAAATTATATATCTATCTATCAAATCTATCTATTTATCTATCAAATCTATCTAACTATCAATCGTATCTATCAAATGTATATTGCATCTATTGATCTATGTAATCTATGTATCTATCAAATCTATCTCGTGGCCGGACTGTTTTGTGACAGCCACTTGTGTTTCGGCCAAATGTCCGTCGGACAAATGTCCGTCGGATAAAAATCTGGCCACGATTGCACGCGCAGTGCCCCAAATTTGAAGTAGGAGGACCGACCAAGCATATTTTTCCATCTCCCGGTTCCAAAAATCCATGCCATATACACGTCCCCTGGCGCCGCAACTGCCTCTGGGAACGTTACCATGGGTCCCAGACCGCACGTCTTGTAATTCTCTGTCTGGGAAATTATATATTTTTCAAATCTATCTATTTATCTATCAAATCTATCTAACTATCAATCGTATCTATCAAATGAATATTGCATCTATTGATCTATGTAATCTATGTATCTATCTATCAAATTTATCTATCTCGTGGCCGGACTGTTTTGTGACAGCCACTTGTGTTTCGGACAAATGTCCGTCGGACAAATGTCCGTCGGCTAAAAGTCCGGCCACGATTGCACGCGCAGTGCCCAAAATTTGAAGTAGGAGGACCGACCAAGCATCTTTTTCCATCTCCCGGTTCCTAAAATCCATGCCATATACACCTCCCCTGGTGCCGCAACTGCCTCTGGGAACCTTACCATGGGTCCCAGACCGCACGTCTTGTAATTCTCTGTCTGGGAAATTATATATTTATCAAATCTATCTATTTATCTATCAAATTTATCTAACTATCAATCGTATCTATCAAATGTATATTGCATCTATTGATTTATGTAATCTATGTAGCTATCTATCAAATCTATCTATCTCGTGGCCGGACTGTTTTGTGACAGCCACTGGTGTTTCGGCGAAATGTCCGTCGGACAAATGTCCGTCGGCTAAAAGTCCGGCCATGATTGCACACACAGTGCCCCAAATTTGAAGTAGGAGGACCGAGAAAGCATCTTTTTCCATCTCCCGGTTCCTAAAATCCATGCCATATACACGTCCCCTGGCACCGCAACTACCTCTGGGAACCTTACCATGGGTATCAGACCGCATGTCTTGTAATTCTCTGTCTGTGAAATTATATATCTATCAAATCTATCTATTTATCTATCAAATCTATCTAACTATCAATCATATCTATCAAATGTATATTGCATCTATTGATCTATGTAATCTATGTATCTATCTATCAAATCTATCTATCTCGTGGCCGGACTGTTTTGTGACAGCCACTTGTGTTTTGGCCAAATGTCCGTCAGACAAATGTCTGTCGGCTAAAAGTCCGGCCACGATTGCACGCGCAGTGCCCAAAATTTGAAGTAGGAGGACCGACCAAGCATCTTTTTCCATCTCCCGGTTCCTAAAATCCATGCCATATAAACCTCCCCTGGCGCCGCAACTGCCTCTGGGAACCTTACCATGGGTCCCAGACCGCACGTCTTGTAATTCTCTGTCTGGGAAATTATATATCTATCAAATCTATCTATTTATCTATCAAATCTATCTAACTATCAATCGTATCTATCAAATGTATATTGCATCTATTGATTTATGTAATCTATGTATCTATCTATCAAATCTATCTATCTCATGGCCGGACTGTTTTGTGACAGCCACTGGTGTTTCAGCCAAATGTCCGTCGGACAAATGTCCGTCGGCTAAAAGTCCGGCCACGATTGCACGCGCAGTGCCCAAAATTTGAAGTAGGAGGACTGACCAAGCATCTTTTTCCATCTCCCAGTTCCTAAAATCAATGCCATATACACGTCCCCTGGCACCGCAACTACCTCTGGGAACCTTACCATGGGTCTCAGACCGCACGTCTTGTAATTCTCTGTCTGTGAAATTATATATCTATCAAATCTATCTATTTATCTATCAAATCTATCTAACTATCAATCGTATCTATCAAATGTATATTGCATCTATTGATCTATGTAATCTATGTATCTATCTATCAAATCTATCTATCTCGTGGCTGGACTGTTTTGTGACAGCCACTTGTGTTTCGGCCAAATGTCCGTCGGACAAATGTCCGTCGGCTAAAAGTCCGGCCACGATTGCTTGCGCAGTGCCCCAAATTTGAAGTAGGAGGACTGACCAAGCATATTTTTCCATCTCCCGGTTCCAAAAATCCATGCCATATACACGTCCCCTGGCGCCGCAACTGCCTCTGGGAACGTTACCATGGGTCCCAGACCGCACGTCTTTTAATTCTCTGTCTGGGAAATTATATATTTTTCAAATCTATCTATTTATCTACCAAATCTATCTAACTATCAATCAATCAATCAATCAATCGTATCTATCAAATGTATATTGCATCTATTGATCTATGTAATCTATGTATCTATCTATCAAATCTATCTATCTCGTGGCCGGACTGTTTTGTGACAGCCACTTGTGTCTCGGCCAAATGTCCGTCGGACAAATGTCCGTCGGCTAAAAGTCCGGCCACGATTGCACGCGCAGTGCCCAAAATTTGAAGTAGGAGGACCGACCAAGCATCTTTTTCCATCTCCCGGTTCCTAAAATCCATGCCATATAAACCTCCCCTGGCGCCGCAACTGCCTCTGGGAACCTTACCATGGGTCCCAGACCGCACGTCTTGTAATTCTCTGTCTGGGAAATTATATATCTATCAAATCTATCTATTTATCTATCAAATCTATCTAACTATCAATCGTATCTATCAAATGTATATTGCATCTATTGATTTATGTAATCTATGTATCTATCTATCAAATCTATCTATCTCATGGCCGGACTGTTTTGTGACAGCCACTGGTGTTTCAGCCAAATGTCCGTCGGACAAATGTCCGTCGGCTAAAAGTCCGGCCACGATTGCACGCGCAGTGCCCAAAATTTGAAGTAGGAGGACTGACCAAGCATCTTTTTCCATCTCCCAGTTCCTAAAATCAATGCCATATACACGTCCCCTGGCACCGCAACTACCTCTGGGAACCTTACCATGGGTCTCAGACCGCACGTCTTGTAATTCTCTGTCTGTGAAATTATATATCTATCAAATCTATCTATTTATCTATCAAATCTATCTAACTATCAATCGTATCTATCAAATGTATATTGCATCTATTGATCTATGTAATCTATGTATCTATCTATCAAATCTATCTATCTCGTGGCTGGACTGTTTTGTGACAGCCACTTGTGTTTCGGCCAAATGTCCGTCGGACAAATGTCCGTCGGCTAAAAGTCCGGCCACGATTGCTTGCGCAGTGCCCCAAATTTGAAGTAGGAGGACTGACCAAGCATATTTTTCCATCTCCCGGTTCCAAAAATCCATGCCATATACACGTCCCCTGGCGCCGCAACTGCCTCTGGGAACGTTACCATGGGTCCCAGACCGCACGTCTTTTAATTCTCTGTCTGGGAAATTATATATTTTTCAAATCTATCTATTTATCTATCAAATCTATCTAACTATCAATCGTATCTATCAAATGTATATTGCATCTATTGATCTATGTAATCTATGTATCTATCTATCAAATCTATCTATCTCGTGGCCGGACTGTTTTGTGACAGCCACTTGTGTTTTGGCCAAATGTCCGTCGGACAAATGTCCGTCGGCTAAAAGTCCGGCCACGATTGCACGCGCAGTGCCCAAAATTTGAAGTAGGAGGACCGACCAAGCATCTTTTTCCATCTCCCGGTTCCTAAAATCCATGCCATATAAACCTCCCCTGGCGCCGCAACTGCCTCTGGGAACCTTACCATGGGTCCCAGACCGCACGTCTTGTAATTCTCTGTCTGGGAAATTATATATCTATCAAATCTATCTATTTATCTATCAAATCTATCTAACTATCAATCGTATCTATCAAATGTATATTGCATCTATTGATTTATGTAATCTATGTATCTATCTATCAAATCTATCTATCTCATGGCCGGACTGTTTTGTGACAGCCACTGGTGTTTCGGCCAAATGTCCGTCGGACAAATGTCGGTCGGCTAAAAGTCCGGCCACGATTGCACGTGCAGTGCCCCAAATCTGAAGTAGGAGGACTGACCAAGCATCTTTTTACATCTCCCGGTTCCTAAAATCCATGCCATATACACGTCCCCTGGCGCCGCAACTACCTCTGGGAACCTTACCATGGGTCTCAGACCACATGTCTTGTAATTCTCTGTCTGTGAAATTATATATCTATCTATCAAATCTATCTACTTATCTATCAAATCTATCTAACTATCAATCGTATCTATCAAATGTATATTGCATCTATTGATCTATGTAATCTATGTATCTATCTATCAAATCTATCTCGTGGCCGGACTGTTTTGTGACAGCCACTTGTGTTTCGGCCAAATGTCCGTCGGACAAATGTCCGTCGGATAAAAATCTGGCCACGATTGCACGCGCAGTGCCCCAAATTTGAAGTAGGAGGACCGACCAAGCATATTTTTTCCATCTCCCGGTTCCAAAAATCCATGCCATATACACGTCCCCTGGCGCCGCAACTGCCTCTGGGAACGTTACCATGGGTCCCAGACCGCACGTCTTGTAATTCTCTGTCTGGGAAATTATATATTTTTCAAATCTATCTATTTATCTATCAAATCTATCTAACTATCAATCGTATCTATCAAATGTATATTGCATCTATTGATCTATGTAACCTATGTATCTATCTATCAAATCTATCTATCTCGTGGCCGGACTGTTTTGTGACAGCCACTTGTGTTTTGGCCAAATGTCCGTCGGACAAATGTCCGTCGGCTAAAAGTCCGGCCACGATTGCACGCGCAGTGCCCAAAATTTGAAGTAGGAGGACCGACCAAGCATCTTTTTCCATCTCCCGGTTCCTAAAATCCATGCCATATACACCTCCCCTGGTGCCGCAACTGCCTCTGGGAACCTTACCATGGGTCCCAGCCGGCACGTCTTGTAATTCTCTGTCTGGGAAATTATATATTTATCAAATCTATCTATTTATCTATCAAATTTATCTAACTATCAATCGTATCTATCAAATGTATATTGCATCTATTGATTTATGTAATCTATGTATCTATCTATCAAATCTATCTATCTCGTGGCCGGACTGTTTTGTGACAGCCACTGGTGTTTCGTCGAAATGTCCGTCGGCTAAAAGTCCGGCCATGATTGCACACACAGTGCCCCAAATTTGAAGTAGGAGGACCGAGCAAGCATCTTTTTCCATCTCCCGGTTCCTAAAATCCATGCCATATACACGTCCCCTGGCACCGCAACTACCTCTGGGAACCTTACCATGGGTATCAGACCGCACGTCTTGTAATTCTCTGTCTGTGAAATTATATATCTATCAAATCTATCTATTTATCTATCAAATCTATCTAACTATCAATCATATCTATCAAATGTATATTGCATCTATTGATCTATGTAATCTTTGTATCTATCTATCAAATCTATCTATCTCATGGCCGGACTGTTTTGTGACAGCCACTTGTGTTTCAGCCAAATGTCCGTCGGACAAATGTCCGTCGGCTAAAAGTCCGGCCACGATTGCACGCGCAGTGCCCAAAATTTGAAGTAGGAGGACCGACCAAGCATCTTTTTCCATCTCCCGGTTCCTAAAATCCATGCCATATAAACCTCCCCTGGCGCCGCAACTGCCTCTGGGAACCTTACCATGGGTCCCAGACCGCACGTCTTGTAATTCTCTGTCTGGGAAATTATATATCTATCAAATCTATCTATTTATCTATCATATCTATCTAACTATCAATCGTATCTATCAAATGTATATTGCATCTATTGATTTATGTAATCTATGTATCTATCTATCTATCAAATCTATCTATCTCATGGCCGGACTGTTTTGTGACAGCCACTGGTGTTTCAGCCAAATGTCCGTCGGACAAATGTCCGTCGGCTAAAAGTCCGGCCACGATTGCACGCGCAGTGCCCAAAATTTGAAGTAGGAGGACTGACCAAGCATCTTTTTCCATCTCCCAGTTCCTAAACTCCATGCCATATACACGTCCCCTGGCACCGCAACTACCTCTGGGAACCTTACCATGGGTATCAGACCGCACGTCTTGTAATTCTCTGTCTGTGAAATTATATATCTATCAAATCTATCTATTTATCTATCAAATCTATCTAACTATCAATCGTATCTATCAAATGTATATTGCATCTATTGTTCTATGTAATCTATGTATCTATCTATCAAATCTATCTATCTCGTGGCTGGACTGTTTTGTGACAGCCACTTGTGTTTCGGCCAAATGTCCGTCGGACAAATGTCCGTCGGCTAAAAGTCCGGCCACGATTGCTTGCGCAGTGCCCCAAATTTGAAGTAGGAGGACCGACCAAGCATATTTTTCCATCTCCCGGTTCCAAAAATCCATGCCATATACACGTCCCCTGGCGCCGCAACTGCCTCTGGGAACGTTACCATGGGTCCCAGACCGCACGTCTTGTAATTCTCTGTCTGGGAAATTATATATTTTTCAAATCTATCTATTTATCTATCAAATCTATCTAACTATCAATCGTATCTATCAAATGTATATTGCATCTATTGATCTATGTAATCTATGTATTTATCTATCAAATCTATCTATCTCGTGGCCGGACTGTTTTGTGACAGCCACTTGTGTTTTGGCCAAATGTCCGTCGGACAAATGTCCGTCGGCTAAAAGTCCGGCCACGATTGCACGCGCAGTGCCCAAAATTTGAAGTAGGAGGACCGACCAAGCATCTTTTTCCATCTCCCGGTTCCTAAAATCCATGCCATATACACCTCCCCTGGTGCCGCAACTGCCTCTGGGAACCTTACCATGGGTCACAGACCACACGTCTTGTAATTCTCTGTATGGGAAATTATATATTTATCAAATCTATCTATTTATCTATCAAATCTATCTAACTATCAATCGCATCTATCAAATGTATATTGCATCTATTGATTTATGTAATCTATGTATCTATCTATCTATCAAATCTATCTATCTCGTCGCCGGACTGTTTTGTGACAGCCACTGGTGTTTCAGCCAAATGTCCGTCGGACAAATGTCTGTCGGCTAAAAGTCCGGCCATGATTGCACACGCAGTGCCCCAAATTTGAAATAGGAGGACCGAGCAAGCATCTTTTTCCATCTCCCGGTTCCTAAAATCTATGCTATATACACGTCCCCTGGCACCGCAACTACCTCTGGGAACCTTACCATGGGTATCAGACCGCACGTCTTGTAATTCTCTGTCTGTGAAATTATATATCTATCAAATCTATCTATTTATCTATCAAATCTATCTAACTATCAATCGTATCTATCAAATGTATATTGCATCTATTGATCTATGTAATCTATGTATCTATCTATCAAATCTATCTATCTCGTGGCCAGACTGTTTTGTGACAGCCACTTGTGTTTCGGCCAAATGTCCGTCGGCCAAATGGCCGTCGGCTAAAAGTCCGGCCACGATTGCACGCGCAGTGCCCCAAATTTGAAGTAGGAGGACCGACCAAGCATCTTTTTCCATCTCCCGGTTCCTAAAATCCATGCCATATACACCTCCCCTGGCGCTGCAACTGCCTCTGGGAACCTTACCATGGGTCTCAGACCGCACATCTTGTAATTCTCTGTCTGGGAAATTATATATCTATCAAATCTATCTATTTATCTATCAAATCTTTCTAACTATCAATCGTATCTATCAAATGTATATTGCATCTATTGATCTATGTAATCTATGTATCTATCTATCTATCAAATCTATCTATCTCGTGGCCGGACTGTTTTGTGACAGCCACTTGTGTTTCGGCCAAATGTCCATCGGACAAATGTCCGTCGGCCAAATGTCCATCGGCTAAAAGTCCGGCCACGATTGCACGTGCAGTGCCCCAAATTTGAAGTAGGAGGACCGACTAAGCATCTTTTTCCATCTCCCGGTTCCTAAAATCCATGCCATATACACCTCCCCGATAGGGGGAGTAACAGGTATTAAACTGATCAGAATAGTACTACTTAACACACCACTCATATCTGGTGCCACAGTAGATTGCACGCGCAGTGCCCCAAATTTGAAGTAGGAGGACCGACCAAGCATCTTTTTCCATCTCTCGGTTCCTAAAATCCATGCCATATACACCTCCCCCGATAGGGAGAGTAACAGGTATTAAACTGATCAGAATAGTACTATTTAACACACCACTCATATCTGGTTCCACAGTAGATTGCACGCGCAGTGCCCCAAATTTGAAGTAGGAGGACCGACCAAGCATCTTTTTCCATCTCCCGGTTCCTAAAATCCATGCCATATAAACTTCCCCTGGCGCCGCAACTGCCTCTGGGAACCTTAACATGGGTCCCAGACCGCACGTCTTGTAATTTTCTGTCTGGGAAATTATATATCTATCAAATCTTTCTATTTATCTATCAAATCTATCTAACTATCAATCGTATCTATCAAATGTATATTGCATCTATTGATCTATGTAATCTATGTATCTATCTATCAAATCTATCTATCTCATGGCTGGACTGTTTTGTGACAGCCACTTGTGTTTCGGCCAAATGTCCGTCGGACAAATGTCCATCGGCCAAATATCAAATGTATATTGCATCTATTGATCTATCTATCTAATCTATGTATCTATGTATCTATCAAATCTATCTCGTGGTTGTGCAAATGGACTGTTTGCGGTTGTTTGCGGTGCGTTAAACGGGGAGTTTGGCCTGTCACTGTGAAGCGGGCGTAACCCTTACACTACCTGATCGATACAACATCATACCTGATGTTTTAAAGCACGTTATTCCAAACAATTTAGGAATGTTAGGTGATTTATGCTCTTTATGGCTTAAAAACAGACTCTGCATCAACTATGTAATTTTCCGTGGGAGTTTTGCCATGGATCCCCCTCCGGCATGCCACAGTCCAGGTGTTAGTCTTCTTGAAACAACTTTTCCATCACTATTGTGGCCAGAAAGAGTCCCTGTGGGTTTCAAAATTCGCCTGCCTATTGAAGTCAATGGCGGTTCGCCCAGTTCGCCCGTTTGCAACATCGCTACTAGTCATTTAATAACTAGCAAAAGTAGTCAGATTGTGCCGAACTTGCGTTCAGAACATCTGGAGTGACGTAAGAATCGATCTGTGTCGGACTGTGTCCGGTGGATCGAAACTTACGTCACAAAATTCTACTTTTGCCGGTGTGTAGGGCTTGATAACTTAGGCGAATCAGCCTCGCCACAAATACGCTGTGGAATTCAAGCGTATTTGAGGTTGACGGCTTGATAACTAGAGGCCATAGAGTTAAGTTACATCACAACTTGCAACTTTGTTTTTACCCAATCAGGGTTATCCTGGTGCTTTTTAAGGGCTCAGGTGCATAGTCCAAAACATGTTAGCGGACCTTCTGTTGTGGATGTACCTGTGACGCTTTCCGGAGTGTTTTTTTTAAACATTTTTTTTAAACATGTTTCAATAAAGACTTGTTATTTTTATACTACAAAAACCGCTGCCTGCCTACTCTACTCATTTGCTTTTTCTATTATACTGGGCTGCAGTTGCAGTTTGGGACATTTGGCTCCGTGGTCTGTCAAAGGGTTTCCCTGCTCATGCCGCTTCTGGCTGCGGATTGATCCATTGGGATACCACGTGCTGCATCACGACCGCCACACCCCCTCCTGCACAGTAGGACGCCTATGGAAGACGCCGCAGTGATTACAGCGTGAGCACCGGAGGCTTCTCTCTTTACACAACAAGAGCCATTTGGGGATTGGTGTACACGAGTTGTGGTGAGTAAAGGCGATTGTGCCTCTTGGGAACACGGTTTTCCCTGATTGCTTCCTCTTTGAGCTGAAGAGTGGAAGACAGCACACACTCATTGCATACACCATAGAACTTTCCTGTTTACACTGGATGCTGATGCGAGCAGTTTAACACCTCCGGTGTTCTGAAGCACACTGCATAATTTACCTTCATGATATATTCATTTTGTGGCGTGTATAGGGGGTGTTTTACAAGCATCATATCATGAACTTTATGCTTTGAATTTGTCTTTGTATCAGGGACTCACCTTTGAAAAGACTTTGTTTATTACCATATCAGTATGAACGCAGACTGTATTTACAAGTCTATACTATTTTTTGGACAGCTACAGTGAACTGTAATTTTTTTCTTATTATATAAATATATCGGTATAGATAGATATACAGATATATACATATAATTAAATATTAAAAAAAAAAAAATCTTCAACATAAAAAACATTTGAATGTATAATATTTACAATAAAACCACAGTGAAACACATTAAAAATTAAAGGCCAGATTACGAGTGGAGCTCAATATTGCGCTTAAGCGAGAAAGATATTTGCACTCCATTCAGTAATACCAGCGCACATAAATGTGCTAACCAGAGTGCTCTTCCATAGGCTTTAATGGGAGCCTAAATTTCCAGCCGACCGACACAGTAAACCACCTAGCCTAGCGCAGGGGGCAAATCGCGTTGGGCAGCAATAAATGGATATATATATATATAGATATGCTTATATACAAATATATGTGTGTTTATATATGTATATTTATATTGAAAACACAGTTCCCCATTGACCTCCATGCAAAGGCATTTTAGGTGCCGTTTAGTTTTTTTCAAACACCCCCACATCCCCTCACTTTAATCCCTTTTAAAAGTGACCTCTAGTTAACTGCTCTTAGCGCAAAGGGAAACTGCGAACTTGCGGTCACATTAACCAGCCGCTTGTAATAGTGTACCCGAAAACTGGCAAATTTGGACCTTTAAGAGCGCACATTAAGATAGCGCTACACTCACAATCTGGCCTTAAAAGTGTTAAAAATAATTTTTTAACTTTTAAGGTATTTGAGTGCAAAGGACTTCAAAGTGTTTATATATGTATGTATGTATATATATAAATGAGTGGTTGGCTTGTTTACAGCAAACAATCTTATCTCATATTACAGGTGTAACCGTTATCCTATTCATCTAATGATACCTGGATTGGTTGCTTTGCTGTATATAAGTCTATGCACACCTTGAACACATCACCTCTGATGAAGCGCATGTGCGCATGCACGAAACGCGTCAGGTGTTAATGTCCTGGCTTCACCTTTGTACCTGCACTCTGCCAATAAACTGGTTTTGAACTGACCTTGGATGTAGCTTCGGCCTCTATGTTGCCCTCCTTTGGGGATTTCTTGCTATGTATATATATATATATATATATATATATATATATATATACACTGTATATATATATATATATATATATATATATACATACACTGTATATATATATATATATATATATATATATATATATATATATATATGTGTGTGTGTGTTTTTATATCTGTATATATGTATAGATGTATAAATACACACATATATATATATAAACATATAGAGAGAAAAAAAAACAATTCCTGCTATTCATAGATAGTCATAATCAGCAACGTATTAAAAGGACATGGTAACAAAATGGATCATGTGCAAAATTCAGCAGTGACCATAAAATGAAATCACTCACCAATTTCAGATGTAAGTTCAAGCATATAAAATAAAGAGTGAAGCTTGGTAACTGAACTCTCCTAAACAGAGTATCCACTATGTGGATCAAGGGGCTCCACTTACCCATCTACTGCTCCAGTGACGCCTGATGCGGAGGCCAAACAGGCAGATGCCATCCACTAAAGGATCCTTTTCTAGCTACATGGCTACCATGGCTCACACACTCTGCATTCCCAGCAGATCTATGCAGCTTCTCCAACACATACCTTTTTCGGGGTACGTCACTAGCCAATGAGGAGTTACCTTAGTATACTTAAATAGTGTGTAACGTTGGTGAAACTGGATACTAAATATCATAACGCTAATGCACATAAATGAACCAGTATCAGGGAACCAAATAAAAACAGGATAGAGGAGGGCTCCTTGTAATCCACAAATACATTGAAAAAAAGAAGAAATCCTGTATTCAAAGCAATAAAAAAACTTTTATTCCAACATGCTAAAAAGACCCATCACAGGAACAGAGCAAAAAGAATGGTCTTACGCGTTTCAAAGACCGAAACACGTAAGAACGTCCTTGTTGCTCTGTTCCTGTGATGGATCTTTTTAGCATGTTGCAATAAAGTTTTTTTTATTGCTTTGAATACAGGATTTCTTATCTTTTTTCAATATAGATATAAACATCTTTATACACCAAGGTATCTGGTTCCCTTATTACGTTCAAGCAGTAAGGTTACTAAGTATTTATATATCTTCGTTCTCTTGCTATCTTTATTTTAAATGCCGGAGTGCAAATCTTATCAGCCAGCCCATTTTAGGTTCAGCACCATGGATAGTGCTTGCTTATTGGAGGCTTACATTCACCCACCAATAAGCAAGCATAACCCAGGTTCTCAACCAAAAATGGGCTGGCTCCTATGCATCACGTTTCTGCTTTTTAAATAAAGATAGCAGGAGAACAAAGAAAAATTGATAATAGGAGTAAATTAGAAAGTTGCTTAAAATTGCCTGATCTATATGAATCATAAAATAAAAAAATTTGGTTTAGTGTCCCTTTAAATAGTCTCTGAGCAGGAAAGTATAAAGCAGAACTATAAGGACATCTAATCCCTTTGTCTACTGCTAATATAGAAATATAGGATTATTATTGCATTCAAGCTAGACAATGTTTCTCTATTTAATCAGTAGCACGGTATGAGAATTAGCAAATGTTTTTGTTTAAGTAATAGGAAGTAAAAAGCTATAAGCTAACTCTTGCTGACATTCTCTTTTTTGGATGTTGGAACACAATATCAAGATAAGGCAGAAGTCTGACCTATGTCATCTATGCTATATCGGTCCATACAGGATACTGAAAGATTTATTGCCTTTGAAAATTATCTAGGGAGGGACAATTTGAAATGTCACACATATATATAAAAAAAAAAGTTACAGTGTTTTGTACAATGTTAACCCTTTGAACAGCTACCTAGCTATATATATATATATATATATATATATATATATATATATATATATATATATATATATATATATATATATATATATATATATATATATATATATATATATATATAAATAAATGTATGTATACACACACACACATATATATACAGTATATATATATATATATATACTGTATATAAATATAAATATAAATATATATATATATATATATATATATATATCTTTTCATAGAAGGGCACTGACAGGGTTTAAAATTTAAACAATCTTTATTCTTTAATACTGGTAAAACAAGTCACGTGCTAAAGAATAAAGATTGTTTAAATTGTAATCCCTGTCAGTGCCCTTCTATGAAAAAATGTACATGATGGACTCAAGGAATACCCCAGGTTATAAGCACATTAGAGAGGTTGGAGTGCTTGACAACTGGCTATTCTGTCAGGCTCTTCGGCTCTGTTACGTGCATAGATCCCCGAGTTATCCTACCCAGGCGGTGCCTGTGTGATACAGGGTCTGGTGCAGCAGGGTGTTGCACGGTTTTATGATCAACAACTTGACTTCCTATATCCATTTTGTTTTGTTGTGCTAGGTTATATGTTTTTGCATTGTCTTATATGCTACTTTGGGCTAGTAGCACTTGATATAAGTGTCGCTTTGATAATTGAGAACTGTCTTTTTATAAATTTGTAATAAAACGTTTTGCATATTTATACTATTTCAAGAGTGATGATCTCCCTTACTTTTATTCCGAGATCAATATATCTCTGGTATCTATCATTTGGTATATGATTAATATACACATATTCAGTATTATGACCAATCCAACCAATCCAGCCTAAATGAACTAGTAAGGATGAGGATCATTCAGTCATGGAAATTCCAAAATTATAAAATTATATTATTATATTATTAAATGATTATATTCTGAGATGGGGAGTTTATTTTCAGAATTTCCATGCTTTTTAACATTTGGTTGGGAAATTAAATTCCAATTATCCTAACTTGTGAAGGTATAATCTAGATTTTATTAAAGACACAGAGACGAGTATTTTGCATATCTTTCTTTACACTACTCATATGCAGCATTTAAAAGTAATGATACAGAAGAAAGAATCCAACATTAAAATAATACAGATAACACAGAGTTAACAAGAGTAACCAATGAAATGGATATTTTGGAAAACACAGAAAAAATGGACCAATAGGATGAGTCATAGGGGGGTAGTTATCAAGCCGTCAACCTCAAATACGCTGGAATTCCGCAGCGTATTTGTGGCGAGGCTGATTCGCCTTAGTTATCAAAGGCTCGAGACCGGCAAAAGTAGAATTTTGTGACGTAAACTTCGATCCGCCGGACTCAGTCCGACACAGATCGATTCTTACGTTACTCCAGATGTTCCGCACACAAGTGCGGCACAATCTCACTACTTTTGCTAGTTATCAAATGACTAGCAGGTACGCTCGGCACTTTTACGGCCCAGCGTACCTGGTTTTCAAACCGCCACCACTGGAGGCGGCGGATCCCATAGGAATCAATGGGAGTCTGACCATAGCGAAAGTACAAGTTCGCTGCTGACAGACATCCCATTGATTCCTATCGGAGATGTCTGCACCTAACACCCTAACATGTACCCCGAGTCTAAACACCACTAATCTGTCCCCCCTACACCGCCGCAACTAAATAAAGTTATTACCCCCTAAACCGCCGCTCCCGGAGCCCACCGCAACTATAATATATGTATTAACCCCTAAACCGCCGCTCCCTGAACCCGCCGCAACCTATATTAAACTTATTAACCCCTAATCTGCCCCCCCTACACCGTCGCCACTTATAATAAATTTATTAACCCCTATCCTGCCACCCACTACGCCGCCGCCACTGTAATAAAATTATTAACCCCTAAACCTAAGTCTAACACTAACCCTAACACCCCCCTAACTTAAATATTAATTAAATAAATCTAAATAATATTTCTATTATTAACTAAATTAATCCTATTTAAAACTACTTACCTTTAAAATAAACCCTAATATAGCTACAATATAAATAATAATTATATTGTAGCTATCTTAGGATTTATTTTTATTTTACAGGCAAATTTCAATTTATTTTAACTAGGTACAATAGCTATTAAATAGTTATTAACTATTTAATAGCTTACCTAGCTAAAATAAACTGAAATTTACCTGTAAAATAAATCCTAACCTAAGTTACAATTACACCTAACACTACACTATACTTTAATAAATTATTCCTATTTAAAACTAAATACTTACCTGTAAAATAAACCCTAATATATCTACAATATAAATAATAATAATATTGTAGCTATCTTAGGATTTAGATTTATTTTACAGGTAACTTTGTATTTATTTTAGCTAGTTAGAATAGTTATTAAATAGTTATTAACTATTTAATAACTACCTAGCTAAAAGAAATACAAAATTACCTGTAAAATAAATCCTAACCTAAGTTACAATTAAACCTAATACTACACTATCATTAAATTAATTAAATAAACTACCTACAAATAACTACAATTAAATACAATTACATAAACTAACTAAAGTACAAAAAATAAAAAAAGCTAAGTTACAAAAAATAAAAAAATAAGTTACAAACATTTTACAAATATTACAACAATTTTAAGCTACTTACACCTAATCTAAGCCCCCTAATAAAATAACAAACCCCCCCAAAATAAAAAAAATGCCCTACCCTATTCTAAATTAAATAAAGTTCAAAGCTCTTTTACCTTACCAGCCCTTAAAAGGGCCATTTGTGGGGGCATGCCCCAAAAAGTTCAGCTCTTTTGCCTGTAAAAAAAAAATACAACCCCCCCAACATTAAAACCCACCACCCACATACCTCTAATCTAACCCAAACCCCCCTTACAAAAAAGATTGAGCTCGCATTCTATTGGCTGTTCCGATCAGCCAATAGAATGCAAACTCAATCTGATTGGCTGATTGGATCAGCCAATCGGATTGAACTTGAATCTGATTGGCTGATTCCATCAGCCAATCAGATTTTTCCTACCTTAATTCCGATTGGCTGATAGAATCCTATCAGCCAATCGGAATTCGAGGGACGCCATCTTGGATGACGTCCCTTAAAGGAGCCTTCATTCGTCGTAGTCCGTCGGTGAAGAAGGATGTTCCGCGTCGGCAGGAGGAAGATTCAAGACCCGGCTTGGAAGATGACATCGCCCGGATAGAAGACCTCTTCAGCGTCTCTTGGAAGATGACATCGCCCGGATCGAAGACTTCTTCAGCGCCGCCTGGATGATGACTTCATCGGATGGAACATTTCTTCAGCGCCGCTTGGAGGATTAACTTCTTCCGCTCCGGATGTCCACTTCGGTTCCATCGCTGCTCGGCTGAGTGAAGACGACTCAAGGTAGGATGATCTTCAGGGGATTAGTGTTAGGTTTTTGTAAGGGGGGTTTGGGTTAGATTAGGGGTATGTGGGTGGTGGGTTTTAATGTTGGGGGGGTTGTATTTTTCTTTTACAGGCAAAAGAGCTGAACTTTTTGGGGCATGCCCCCACAAATGGCCCTTTTAAGGGCTGGTAAGGTAAAAGAGCTTTGAACTTTATTTAATTTAGAATAGGGTAGGGCATTTTTTTTATTTTGGGGGGGTTTGTTATTTTATTAGGGGGCTTAGATTAGGTGTAAGTAGCTTAAAATTGTTGTAATATTTGTAAAATGTTTGTAACTTATTTTTTTATTTTTTGTAACTTAGCTTTTTTTATTTTTTGTACTTTAGTTAGTTTATGTAATTGTATTTAATTGTAGTTATTTGTAGGTAGTTTATTTAATTAATTTAATGATAGTGTAGTATTAGGTTTAATTGTAACTTAGGTTAGGATTTATTTTACAGGTAATTTTGTATTTCTTTTAGCTAGGTAGTTATTAAATAGTTAATAACTATTTAATAACTATTCTAACTAGCTAAAATAAATACAAAGTTACCTGTAAAATAAATATAAATCCTAAGATAGCTACAATATAATTATTATTTATATTGTAGCTATATTAGGGTTTATTTTACAGGTAAGTATTTAGTTTTAAATAGGAATAATTTATTAAAGTATAGTGTAGTGTTAGGTGTTATTGTAACTTAGGTTAGGATTTATTTTACAGGTAAATTTCAGTTTATTTTAGCTAGGTAAGCTATTAAATAGTTAATAACTATTTAATAGCTATTGTACCTAGTTAAAATAAATTGAAATTTACCTATAAAATAAAAATAAATCCTAAGATAGCTACAATATAATTATTATTTATATTGTAGCTATATTAGGGTTTCTTTTAAAGGTAAGTATTTAGTTTTAAATAGGATTAATTTAGTTAATAATAGAAATATTATTTAGATTTATTTAATTAATATTTAAGTTAGGGGGGCGTTAGGGTTAGTGTTAGACTTAGGTTTAGGGGTTAATAATTTTATTACAGTGGCGGCGGCATAGTGGGGGGCAGGATAGGGGTTAATAAATTTATTATAGGTGACGACGGTGTAGGGGGGGCAGGATAGGGGTTAATAGGTTTAATATAGGTTGCGGTGGGTTCAGGGAGTGGCGGTTTAGGGGTTAAACTATTTATTTAGTTGCGGCGAGGTGCGGGATCAGCAGGATAGGGGTTAATAATTTTATTATAGAGTGCAACGGTATAGGGGGGGCAGGATAGGGGTTACTAGGTATACTGTAGGTGGCAGCGGTGTCTGGGAGCGGCGGTTTAGGGGTTAATACATTTATCAGAGTTGCGGCAGGGTCTAGGAGCGGCGGTTTAGGGGTTAGTAACTTTATTGAGTTGCGGGGGGCTCCGGGGGCGCCGGTATAGGGATAGAACAGTGTAGTTTAGTGTGGGTGCTTAGTGACAGGCTAGCAATAAAGCTGGGAAAAAGCCGAAGAGCAGCGAGATCGGATGAGTGATAACTCTCACAGTCCGCTGCTCATCACCCCGCGGCTTTTTGACAGCTTTATTTGATAACTTAGGCGAACGTATTCAAGGTCCGCGGCGGCGAAGGTAGGCGAGCTTAGGCGGGCGTATTGGGCCGGCGAAGGCAGAAAAGTAGACGGCTTGATAACTACCCCCCATAGCTTCCATAAACTGTCCAATACATTCCCCAACTTCCTCTTTCTTGTCTGACGCTGAAAAAACTAAAATTAAAAATAACAAATGAGAGTTCCAACATCAGAAGAAAACCCAACAGAAGAATCAAAATCCAGCTGGAAAGAAAGAATAGTGATGTCGCGAACATAAAAATTTGGGTTCGTGAACGGCGAATGCGAACTTCCGCAACTGTTCGCGAACCGGCGAACCGGGCGCACCGCCATAGACTTCAATAGGCAGGCGAATTTTAAAACCCACAGGGACTCTTTCTGGCCACAATAGTGATGGAAAAGTTGTTTCAAGGGGACTAACACCTGGACTGTGGCATGCCGGAGGGGGATCCATGGCAAAACTCCCATGGAAAATGACATAGTTGATGCAGAGTCTGGTTTTAATCCATAAAGGGCATAAATCACCTAACATTCCTAAATTGTTTGGAATAACGTGCTTTAAAACATCAGGTATGATGTTGTATCGATCAGGTAGTGTAAGGGTTACGCCCGCTTCACAGTGCGCAGTGTAGGTGATATACCTGCCCTGACCATGCTTTGCAGACCAGGTATCAGTGGTCAGATGGACTTTTGCCCCAACACTGTGTGCCAGCCATGCCATTATAGCAGACTTATATGGTTTTGGCGTTGCTTTTTGGTAATTAGAAGGCTGCTAAATGCCACTGCGCACCACACGTGTTTTATGCCCAGCAGTGAAGGGGTTAATTAGGGAGCATGTAGGCAGCTTGAAGAGTTAATTTTAGCTTAAGTGTAGTGTAGTAGACAACCCAAAGTATTGATCTTGGCCCATTTTGGTATATTTCATGCCATCATTTCATCGCCAAATGCGATCAAATAAAAAAAAATTGTTCACTTTTTCACAAACTTTAGGTTTCTCACAGAAATTATTTACAAACAACTTATGCAATTATGGCATAAATGGTTGTAAATGCTTCTCTGGGATCCCCTTTGTTCAGAAATAGCAGACTTATATGGCTTTGGCGTTGCTTTTTGGTAATTAGAAGGCCGCTAAATGCTGCTGCGCATCACACGTGTATTATGGCTAGCAGTGAAGGGGTTATGTAGTTTGTAGGGAGCTTGCAGGGTTAATTTTAGCTTTAGTGTAGAGATCAGCCTCCCACCTGACACATCAGACCCCCTGATCCCTCCCAAACAGCTCCCTTCCCTCCCCCACCCAACAATTGTCCCTGCCATCTTAAGTACCGGCAGAAAGTCTGCCAGTACTAAAATATTTTTATTTTTTTTAGCATATTTACATATGCTGTGGTGTAGCATCCCCCCTTAGCCCCAAACCTCCCTGATCCCCCCCAAAACAGCTCTCTAACCCTCCCCATCTGCCTTATTGGCGGCCATCTTGGGTACTGGCAGCTGTCTGCTATTATTTCACAGTAAAAAAAGTGTTGTTTTTTTTTAAATGTACACTACTGTTACACCAGATATGAGTGGTAGCACTGGGCAAGTGGGCACAGTATACGCTGTGAGCCTGACACACACGCTGGCAGGCAGGCAACTGCAATTAGATTACACAAGAAAAAACAAAAACAGACTTATGTTCTAGCCCTAAAAAGGGCTTTTTGGGGTGCTGTCCTTACAGCAGAGATCAGATGAGTCCTTCAGGACTGTAGTGGACACTGAATACACTAGCCTAGCTATCGATTTCCCTATTAAATCAGCAGCAGCTACACTGTCCCTCCTCTCACTAAGAATGCAGCTTCCAAATGAATCTAAAATGGATGCTGTCCAGGAGGTGGGAGGGTCTGGGAGGGAGTGTCTGCTGCTAATTGGCTGTAATGTGTCTTCTGACTGTGAGGTACAGGGTCAAAGTTTACTCAATGATAAAGAATAGGGGGCAGAAGAGATGAACCAGGTAAACAGGATTCTCTGAACCAGGAGAAGAAATTCTGTAGACTGTAGTGGTTTGATTGAAGTGAAGAATGAAGAGGAATGAAACCACCTTTAAGTAGATCTTCATAATTGATTGGCAACTGAAACCAAACAAAATGTTAATATTGTGAAAAATAAGGGAGGGTACAATGACAAAGGGTGGGAAAATACTTGTCTCTTTGTCTTTAATAAAATCTAGATTATACCTTCACAAGTTAGGATAATCGAAATTTTATTACAAGACCAGAGACTCATATTTTGCTAGTTTAAAGCAACTTACAAAATAAATTATTAGCTGGATGATGAATGGGCTTGAAATAAAACTGTTTGAAAATAGAATCTGAAGACCAATCTGCTGAAATTAAAATTTGTTGTAAAGGAGCCACTTTAAGAAAAGCTTCGGATGCAGCTGAACCTCTGACAGAATTGGCAGAAAAAATAGAAATATCATTGCCAGCTTCTTTCATAACCCATTTCACCCAGCAAGAAATAGAAGTATTAGTGACAGGAGCATGAGGAGGAATAAAGGAGATAAAGAGTTGATTAGAAGATGACAATCTCAAAAGAGAGGTTTTAGATTCATAATCTTTAAGATATTTAACAACACAAAGAGAAGGTTCAGAAGGTAAGTACGGGTAGAATATAGAAGAAGAAAAAGTTTCAATTCTACGAGATAAAAAAAACGTGACACCTTCAGGAGAGAAAAGTTTAGAATTAAAATCTAAAGCACCAACGTCAGAAACTCTACGAAATGAAATAAGACATAATAAGGTAGCTAATTTGGCATAAAGTTGTTTCAGAGAAAGCAAGTTATTAGAAGGCCAAGATTTGAATAGGGAAAAAATCTTATCTACGTCCCAGAAACAATTATATTTAAGAATAGGAGGGCATTTTAGTCTAATGGCTTTTAAAAGTCTACAAATAAGGGGATGTTGACCAATAGGAAAATTATTTAATAAAACATGTTTAGCCAAAATAACAGAACGATACAAATTGATAGATCTGTCAAACCTGATTTAAAAAGAGACGTTAAGTAATTAATAATATGGCTTATATCAGCTGAAAGGGGATCCAAGTTCCTAACCATGCACCAGCTAGACCACTTTGTCCATGCATAAAAATAGGATTTTCGGGTGCCTGGGACCCAAGATTCTCGCATGAAAGTCCCTCGAGAGGAGATGAATCCCCAAAATTGACCAAGCGATGAGACAAAGGGAGTCTTGAAGAATGAGATCGTGAAAATCTCCTTCTGGGTTGGATAACAAGTGTGGAAGATGAGGGAGAAGAATAGGAAGATTGAATGACATTTCCAGAAGAGCAGGATACCATGGTTGAGTCGGCCAATGGGGGGTTATTAAAAGAAGGGAAATTTTGTCTCTGCAAACTACAGAAATTGTTCTTGAAATCATTGAGAAGGGAGGGAAAGCATAGGCTCCTTGAGGAGGCCAGAGTTGGAGAAAAGCATATATTGCCGCTGCTTCTGGGTCTGGTCGCCAACTGAAGTAGGGGAGAATTTGGAAATTCAGACGAGATGCAATAAGATCAAGAATGAAGGGACCTCTGAGGTGAGACACAGAGAGAAAGACATCTCTGTCGAGTCTCCAATTGCTATAATCCACTAGAAAACGGGAACCCCAATCCGCTGCTGTGTTTGAAAGACCTGGAATATATTCTGCTTTCACAGAAATATTCCTGTCTAAACACAGAAAAATTAACTCTTTGGTAATATTTGAAAGATCTCTGGACTTCGTACTTCCCAAACAGTTTAGATAACGAACTGCAGAGATGTTGTCCATGCGAAGCAAAATGGTAACTGGAGAAGAATTCCTCACAAAACTCTTGACAGCGAAAGAACCCGCTAGCAGTTCTAAACAATTTATATGGAATCGTTTCTCCTTCAGAGACCATTTCCCTCCTGTGATGGAAGGGCCGCAACAAGCACCCCAGCCAGATCTGCTGGCATCGGATTTGATTATAAGGTCTGGAAAATTGCCAAAAATAGCTCTCCCGTTCCAAGCCTCCATATGAGAAAGCCACCAGGAGAGTTCCTCCTTGGCTTCTGGAGAAAGTTGAATTAAATGAGAGTAAGAAAACCCTTTCTGTAAATGGCAGATTTTGAGACGTTGTAATTCCCGATAGTGAATGGGAGCAGGAAATATAGCCTGAACAGAGGATGAAACTAACCCCACTATTCTGACTATATTCCTGATAGGAGTGAATTGAGCTGAGAGAGTATGAGATATTTCTTTCTTGATATTTTTTATTTTGTCTGGAGGTAAACTGAGAATGGCTTTGGAAGTATCTATGGTGAAACCCAGAAAGATCAGGGACTGAGTAGGAATCAGGACAGATTTCTGTTTGTTTATTATAAAACCTAGATTCTCCAGAAGATGAATGGTAAGGGATAATTGATTTTGAAGAGAAATTAAATTCTGGTTCATAATCAGAATATCGTCTAAGTAAATAATTAGACGGACTCCTCTGAGTCTTAACCAGGTCATAACTGGTTTTAATAATTTCGTAAAAATACAAGGAGCTGAAGAAAGGCCAAAAGGAAGACAAGTAAAACTCCACAATTGGTCTTTCCAGGAAAAAGTTAGAAATTTCTGATGCTCCAGAGCAATAGGAACAATCAGATAAGCATCTGTAAGATCTAAGCTAATTAACCAATCGTTTTCTCTGAGGCAATCTCTTAACAGATGAATTCCCTCCATCTTGAAATGATGATAGGAAACAAAAGCATTTAGCTCTCTTAAATTTATGACAGGGCAGAATTCTCAATTTTTCTTTTTTACAAGAAAAAGTTTGCTGAGGAAGAAATCCTGAGAAAAATCGGTGTTTTAGATGGCTTTTTTTTTTAAAAAAGAGTTGAAATTTCTGATTGAACCAGAATTTGATCTTCTTTTGAAAATTGAATGGGACAAGGTCTTAAAATTTGGACGGGAGGGGAAGAAAATTCTATCAAAACACCTTGAACTGTTTGAAGAATCCAAGGATCTGAGGTTACTAGACTCCAATTTTGAACAAAAAGAGCGAGTCTGCCACCAAGATTTTCTGGGAAATAAGGAAGGGAAGAAGGAAAGGGAAAACTTACTTGCAGGGGGCGAGATCTTGCCCTGGATCGCTGACCTCTTTGGAACCACGGTCTGGAACAAGACGGGAAGAACTGGGAAGTAGAGGGATCTTGAAAAGATCGTTGGAAATGTTGCTGGAACTGTTGTTGGTATTGGAATTGAGGTCTTGATTGATAATTTGTGCGGCCAGGAAAGCGACCTCTGCCTTTCCCGCCCCTGTCAGAAAAACTGCTTGGATAAAAAATCTTACGAACTGAAGTTCTTACCTTTTTAGAAAAATGTCCCCAAAGAGAAGACTATTAGAGTCACAAATTTTAGGATCTATTTTACGTAGAATATTTTTCCTACGTTCGATAATCATAGCTGTGTTAGTATTTCCTATAAAGGAGAGAATTCTTTGAACCCATTCTCTAAGCAAAAAGGGGTCAAGAGAGGAATTCTCAATAACAGCCTGTTCTGAAATTTCAAATAGTTTTGCAATAGGGCCATCAGAATCTAAAAGTTTTTCGTGGCATGTTTTCCATGCCCTATCCATGCCTTTATTAACCTTATAACCAGGGGACCCTATACATTTAATAATTTTTGGATCAATTTCGGGAGTTATACAAGGGTTGTTGGGGAGAAGGAGGCGAGGGCATTCTGCTCTCATTTTATTATGAGCATCTTTTTTGAGAGGAAACTTTAATTGAAAATCAATAAAAGAGGCCACATCAAGAGAGGGACACCATTCAAATGATCTGGGGCGATGTAGATCATCTGCACAATATCTAGGATTGCCAAGGCAAACAAAAAATTTAGAATTTTCTTTTTTATAAGATTTCGATTTTTTTCCGAGATTTTTTTATTTTTTTAGGTTTAGGAGACTCTGAGTCCGGGGAAAAGATATCAGATAAATTCTCAAAATCAGAATGAGATAATTATTCAGTAGAAGAATTATAATTAGAGGATAAAATCACTTTTTTAGTTTTTTTTAACAGATAAAGTTTCAGTATTTTTTTTATCCCAATTGTAACCCCTTGGGATTAGGGGAAGGTTTTGCGGATGTTTTTCTTCCTTTACCGCCAGGAATGGAAGTGTCAGCAAGCGTCTGATGAGATTTTGAAAGTAATTTTGTTACTAGCCGAAACGGAAACAGAACAAGGTCTTTTTCTCTTAAAAATAGTTTTAGGGTTAGGCTGCTGAGACAAAAGGTTTGACATATGAGTCATCATTTTACCCATAGAAATGTCAATCATCATTTGCACAGACTGTGCAGTTAAAGGTTCATTAGACTCAGGGACTTGAGACATGTTTAATATATTAATAAATATATATTAACAATAAAATAACAGTAAATAATTTTTTCTTCAGACTGAATAAGCAAAGTCTGCAAGAAAAAAACAAAAGTAAAGTTTTGCCTCCACCTAGTGGTTATAATTTAGTAAATTAAATTTTTTAAGTGAAGGAAAAGAGCTAAAAATATCTGTAACAGTCACTCGGTATGCAGAAGCCAACAACGATGTGAGAGGGCGGATATAAGACGACCTCAGAGGGCGGGAAAAGGAGGCGGGAAAGAAAAAAGAAGATGGTGACGTCACAAGATGGCAGAAGGCTGCGCGAGATGGAACCAAACCGTCAAAGACACCAGGTAAAAAGAGGAATGAAAAACGCTATCATTAATAGAAGAAAAACACGAGAAAAATAAAGGTAGTGTGGCGGTAGAAAGAGAAAACATAAAACATGTAAAATATGAAAAAATCTGAAAGAAAAATATACATAAAAATAAAAAATGGAGATAAAACCGGAAAGAGAAAAAGAGTAAAAGAGGGGAAAAAAACAAATCAATGTTATAGGGAAAAAATATTGTGATATAAATATAAACACATTAAAACAGAGCAATAAATATGACTTATCTGCAGCGAGCAGCAAAAGAAAGAGGACGTTGGGGAACGTATTGGACAGTTTATGGAAGCTATGACTCATCCTATTGGTCCATTATTTCTGTATTTTCCAAAGTATCCATTTCATTGGTTACTCTTGTTAACTCTGTGTTATCTGTATTATTTTAATGTTGGATTCTTTCTTCTGTATCATTACTTTTAAATGCTGCATATGAGTAGTATAAAGAAAAATATGCAAAATATGAGTCTCTGGTCTTGTAATAAAATCCTGACATAAACATATGTATTTTCTATTGTATTACAGTGACTTAGTTGATTTACAGGCTACCATTTCCACAGAGCAGCTTCATGGCTGTTGCAGATAGTTTAGTTTCCTCTTACAGAAAGAGGTGCTGGGGCACCAACATACATAAGTATTGTTTGATCACAGAGCCATCCTTCTCTATCTCTAAAATGGAGGTTAAGAACTTTGACTTCTAAAACTGAACACTGGCACCCATAAATAACAACAGCTCCAATACATGTAGTGTGAAGCATTATGTAGACCAATATCTTGGACTACAACTATCAGAAACCTCTCATGCCAAACGCAGCTGCTTAGCATTGCATCATTCATTTTTTCAGGTGTTTGCTTCTACTGAGCATGCTTCAAATGTTTTAGTATAAACTATTTTTAACGTGTATATCTCAGCAGCAACTGCTTATTTATTACCAAACTATCTTTGCCCTGGTTCTCAGTAAGGTCTAGTTATGTCCCCTGCTCTGAGCCAATCTTGACCTGTATATATATATATATATTGGGTGAGAGGCGCACCAGCACTGGGCACAGTATTCTGGGGGGCCGCACTGTGATCGGCGTGAGGCTATGAGGAAGTGCAGTATTTAGTTTAGGAAGAAGAGTTTATGAAACTTTATGGTATCAGGAGGTGTAACTAATATATAGTTTTTTATATAGGTAACACTAAATGTTGGGACAGGGTGGGCATTACAGGCATACAGGGAGCAGGGCACACAGATGGAGAGAAATAAGGCGATAGGCTTAAGGCCCACAAATTTGTATTTGTGGTGCAAATGCTAAGGGTGGTCCTGTAAATAATCTTGATGTTGTGTGGGAAGACAACAGGCCTTGTGCCAAAAGAGGAAGGGAGCACTGTGTTCTTCATGAGCCTTAAACCACTTCCAACAGCAGAGATGGGAGGGAGCAAAGAGCAGCTCTACAGTGAGGACTATTGGCTCAGGGAATGGCAGCACAAATAATATTATTTTTGAGCTACCAGGTGTAATATGTCTTTATGATCCATATTGCCCAGTATGTTTATCATTGGCTTTCACTGCCAAATACAAGGCTTTGTTGTCCTTGTGGTTTAGAGTACCCTGCTAATGTATATTTTGGAACTTTCTACACACATTTTAGCCATGAGTGGTAATCCACAGAGAACAAGGTTTATTTAATTAAACTGCATTTATTTGAGGTATATTCAGTGAATACTATAGAAATACTGTACACAACGTGCCATATAATGGTGCATGCTAATTTAGCAATACTGAATTGCAGTAAGACTGTCTTGTTAATTCATTGGGAAAACACTCTATGCCTATGATCACTGACACATTATTCTGTGTTAAATACTGGCCATCTTGATCACCTTTGTTAATGCAAAGAATTATATATTTCCATTGTATGTCTTGCCGTTAGAAACTGGTAGCCAAGCAGGGGGGTAAAATTGCATCTTAATGTGTGAAGATGACACAAACCATCTGAATAATTTCTGTTTGTTTAGGTTGGTGGCTCCAAGCAGTTAAATCATTGAATTGTGTATGTGTTTCTGACACGAGGGTAGATAAAATGGAAGTTCTAAATAGATTACTTGCTATGGTGCTAAAATGTGTTATTTTTATATTTCAGATAGTGCATACAATTTTCCAATATACTATCTAATTTGCTTCATTCTCTTTGTATCATTTGTTGAAAAGCATACCTAGGTAAGCTCAGGCGCTTGGAGTTAGCTTCTGATTAGTGACTGCAAATATATGCTAAGTGGGGGGAGGGGAGCGCTCTGGTGTGAGCTGTGAGTAGGATTGTGGTTAGATGTGTTTTATGTGAGCCAATCTTTGATTGGTGTCAGTGGTGAATAAAATAAAATAATAATATAGTGAATAACTAAATCAAAATAATATATGACCAATCTTTGATTGGGATATATTTCTAATATATCTAGTGAAGTGTGAGATAGTTAACTCAAATAGTATAACCAATCTTTGATTGGGATATATTTTCTAATATATCTAATATATCTAGTGAAGTGTGAGATAGTTATCTCAAATAGTGTATGAGACTATTATCTCGAATGTTAACAATGTGTGTCACTCTAAACTATATGACTGGGCTTGATAGAATAAATTCGGTGCCCTTCTTGGAGGTATTAAAACCACATTAATATAAATTGGAAATGAGACGATATATTCAGATAAGTGTTCATATAATTTTACTAAGCAATATTTAAAAAGATAATTTGTTTATACATGGACTTATTGATAACCATATAAAAGTGTAATCATAAAATACAAAATGCTAAATAGCAGTTACGTTATACTCGTCAAATATTTCTTATAGGTCAGCGACTCTAAAATATTAAGAATAACTTATCTCCTAGAACTCATTAATGTTAGCAATGATGTTGGTGATTGTATTGTGTATACAATCGCTATAGATATGCAGCTTGTAGGATAATAAACATTGATGTCAATACAGAGACAATTCCTTAAAAGATATATATATATATTCCTTGACTGCTATATGTGGAAAACAGATGTAAATGCACATCAGATGTAAATGTACATCAAATCCAATGGCGATTGAGAATGTTAACGTTAATGGTAACAGTGTTAATGATCCTGGTTAAAAACCTATAGTTAAATATGTATAGGTATACGTTGGTCGTCAAATGACAGTTCTGTGAATAATATGGTGTATGAGTTGTGGCCACAACTATTTGTATTTATCCAAGGGTATTTGTCCCTGTTAAAAATGCTCTATCTGTTCAGAGCGTTTGTTTATAGTATAAAATGTCACTGTTAAAAATGGCTCAACATCTGAGCATGTGAGTCAAAAGGCGTGAAGCAGTGCTCCCCCTTGCCGTACTACTGATTTCCCTTACCTCCTCTTCAATATTGTCGGTGTTCAGAAGGTTACCTGGCAGGTTTCTGCTGCGGGTTTGTTGAATCCTTTTTCTTTTCGGCGTCTCGCCGTTTTGTATTTCCCGGCAGTCCCTTCTTACCCTGACGTATGTAGGCTTTACGTATGGTCCTCAGAGGTCCAATCAAGTAGTCGGGTCATGGGGGGAGTGGTTCTTGGACGAATTCCTCGTGTTTGCTAGAGCCTTTTCTTCCTGGTCACACTGGTTGGTCAGATCTACGCGTTTCAGCACTATATCGCGCCTTTATCAAACCCGCAGCAGAAACCTGCCAGGTAACCTTCTGAACACCGACAAAATTGAAGAGGAGGTAAGGGAAATCAGTAGTACGGCAAGGGGGAGCACTGCTTCACGCCTTTTGACTCACATGCTCAGATGTTGAGCCATTTTTAACAGTGACATTTTATACTATAAACAAACGCTCTGAACAGATAGAGCATTTTTAACAGGGACAAATACCCTTGGATAAATACAAATAGTTGTGGCCACAACTCATACACCATATTATTCACAGAACTGTCATTTGACGACCAACGTATACCTATACATATTTAACTATAGGTTTTTAACCAGGATCATTAACACTGTTACCATTAACGTTAACATTCTCAATCGCCATTGGATTTGATGTACATTTACATCTGATGTGCATTTACATCTGTTTTCCACATATAGCAGTCAAGGAATATATATATATATCTTTTAAGGAATTGTCTCTGTATTGACATCAATGTTTATTATCCTACAAGCTGCATATCTATAGTGATTGTATACACAATACAATCACCAACATCATTGCTAACATTAATGAGTTCTAGGAGATAAGTCATTCTTAATATTTTAGAGTCGCTGACCTATAAGAAATATTTGACGAGTATAACGTAACTGCTATTTAGCATTTTGTATTTTATGATTACACTTTTATATGGTTATCAATAAGTCCATGTATAAACAAATTATCTTTTTAAATATTGCTTAGTAAAATTATATGAACACTTATCTGAATATATCGTCTCATTTCCAATTTATATTAATGTGGTTTTAATACCTCCAAGAAGGGCACCGAATTTATTCTATCAAGCCCAGTCATATAGTTTAGAGTGACACACATTGTTAACATTCGAGATAATAGTCTCATACACTATTTGAGATAACTATCTCACACTTCACTAGATATATTAGATATATTAGAAAATATATCCCAATCAAAGATTGGTTATACTATTTGAGTTAACTATCTCACACTTCACTAGATATATTAGAAATATATCCCAATCAAAGATTGGTCATATATTATTTTGATTTAGTTATTCACTATATTATTATTTTATTTTATTCACCACTGACACCAATCAAAGATTGGCTCACAAAAAAAACACATCTAACCACAATCCTACTCACAGCTCACACCAGAGCGCTCCCCTCCCCCCACTTAGCTTGTTTTCATCACTATATCTGATTTTGGGAGAGATCAGATTTAAGGGCAGCATAGTTGAGTCAGATATAATATCTCCACACACCATTTGCAGTAATTTGACTGCAAATATATGCCTCTTCTCATTGGCTTACCAATGTATTCAGCTAGCTCCCAGTAGTGCATAAAGGATACCAAGAGAATGAAGCAAAATTGATAATAGAAGTAAATGAAAAAATTGTGCTCTCTATCTGAATCGTGAAAGAAAAAAAAATGTGTTTCTTGTCCCTTTTGTATACTGAGAAACTCAAACTCAGTTATCACACAAAAATGTCAACATAGAAGTCCCAAAATCAGCCTCTATCCCCAAGGACTTAAAGGGGACAATTTATCACAAGGCAAGCGGACATGATACGATTTAGTGTATTCATGTCCTCTGCACATCGATAAATGCTGACAGCATACGTTGTGAACTACTTGTGCAATGCCACCCCCTGCAGATTTGTGGCCAATCGACCGCTAGCAGGGGGTGTCAATCAACCCAATCGTATTCAATCAGGTTAATTTCTGTCCGCTGCCTCAGACCTTATGGAGCTGTGGTCTTTAAACCGCTGCTTCATAACTGCTGTTTCTGGCGAGCCTGAAGGCTTGATAATTTGGCCCCAACGTATTGAATACATACTGGAGGGCTTATTTATGTGACAGTCTTGTTGCTCAGAGCAGGAAAAAGTTTGTAAACGCATAGTCCAAGCAACAAATCAGTATGTCTGTCCCGGGACAGCAGAAGGAGCAAGCTTTCGTGCACACTCATCTTATTTCCCTAGGCCTAGATTTGGAGTTTGGCGGTAAAAGGGCTGTTAACGCTCCGCGGGCTTTTTTCTGGCCGCACCATAAAATTAACTCTGGTATCGAGAGTTCAAACAAATGCTGCGTTAGGCTCCAAAAAAGGAGCGTAGAGCATTTTTACCGCAAATGCAACTCTCGATACCAGAGTTGCTTACGGACGCGGCCGGCCTCAAAAACGTGCTCGTGCACGATTCTCCCATAGGAAACAATGGGGCTGTTTGAGCTGAAAAAAAAACTAACACCTGCAAAAAAGCAGCGTTCAGCTCCTAATGCAGCCCCATTGTTTCCTATGGGGAAACACTTCCTATGTCTGCACCTAACACTCTAACATGTACCCCGAGTCTAAACACCCCTAACCTTACACTTATTAACCCCTAATCTGCCGCCCCCGCTATCGCTGACCCCTGCATATTTTTTTTAACCCCTAATCTGCCGCTCCGTAAACCGCCGCAACCTACGTTATCCCTATGTACCCCTAATCTGCTGCCCTAACATCGCCGACCCCTATATTATATTTATTAACCCCTAATCTGCCCCCCTCAACGTCGCCGACACCTGCCTACACTTATTAACTCCTAATCTGCCGAGCGGACCTGAGCGCTACTATAATAAAGTTATTAACCCCTAATCCGCCTCACTAACCCTATCATAAATAGTATTAACCCCTAATCTGCCCTCCCTAACATCGCCGACACCTACCTTGAATTATTAACCCCTAATCTTCCGAGCGGAGCTCACCGCTATTCTAATAAATGTATTAACCCCTAACGCTAAGTCTAACCCTAACACTAACACCCCCATAACTTAAATATAATTTACATCTAACGAAATAAATGAACTCTTATTAAATAAATGGTTCCTATTTAAAGCTAAATACTTACCTGTAAAATAAATCCTAATATAGCTACAATATAAATTATAATTACATTGTAGCTATTTTAGGATTAATATTTATTTTACAGGCAACTTTGTAATTATTTTAACCAGGTACAATAGCTATTAAATAGTTAAGAACTATTTAATAGTTACCTAGTTAAAATAATAACAAATTTACCTGTAAAATAAATCCTAACCTAAGATATAATTAAACCTAACACTACCCTATCAATAAAATAATTAAATAAACTACCTACAATTACCTACAATTAACCTAACACTACACTATCAATAAATTAATTAAACACAATTGCTACAAATAAATACAATTAAATAAACTAGCTAAAGTACAAAAAATAAAAAAGAACTAAGTTACAAAAAATAAAAAAATATTTACAAACATAAGAAAAATATTACAACAATTTTAAACTAATTACACCTACTCTAAGCCCCCTAATAAAATAACAAAGCCCCCCAAAATAAAAAATTCCCTACCCTATTCTAAATTAAAAAAGTTACAAGCTCTTTTACCTTACCAGCCCTGAACAGGGCCCTTTGCGGGGCATGCCCCAAGAATTTCAGCTCTTTTGCCTGTAAAAGAATAAATACAATACCCCCCCAACATTACAACCCACCACCCACATACCCCTAATCTAACCCAAACCCCCCTTAAATAAACCTAACACTAAGCCCCTGAAGATCTTCCTACCTTGTCTTCACCATACCAGGTTCACCGATCCGTCCTGGCTCCAACATCTTCATCCAACCCAAGCGGGGGTTGGCGATCCATCATCCGGTGCTGAAGAGGTCCAGAAGAGGCTCCAAAGTCTTCCTCCTATCCGGCAAGAAGAGGACATCCGGACCGGCAAACATCTTCTCCAAGCGGCATCTTCGATCTTCTTCCATCCGGTGCGGAGCGGGTCCATCTTGAAGCAGGCGACGCGGATCCATCCTCTTCTTCCGTTGTCTCCCGACTAATGACGGTTCCTTTAAGGGACGTCATCCAAGATGGCGTCCCTCGAATTCCGATTGGCTGATAGGATTCTATCAGCCAATCGGAATTAAGGTAGGAATTTTCTGATTGGCTGATGGAATCAGCCAATCAGAATCAAGTTCAATCCGATTGGCTGATCCAATCAGCCAATCAGATTGAGCTCGCATTCTATTGGCTGTTCCGATCAGCCAATAGAATGCGAGCTCAATCTGATTGGCTGATTGGATCAGCCAATCGGATTGAACTTGATTCTGATTGGCTGATTCCATCAGCCAATCAGAAAATTCCTACCTTAATTCCGATTGGCTGATAGAATCCTATCAGCCAATCGGAATTCGAGGGACGCCATCTTGGATGACATCCCTTAAAGGAACCGTCATTAGTCGGGAGACAACGGAAGAAGAGGATGGATCCGCGTCGCCTGCTTCAAGATGGACCCGCTCCGCACCGGATGGAAGAAGATCGAAGATGCCGCTTGGAGAAGATGTTTGCCGGTCCGGATGTCCTCTTCTTGCCGGATAGGAGGAAGACTTTGGAGCCTCTTCTGGACCTCTTCAGCACCGGATGATGGATCGCCAACCCCCGCTTGGGTTGGATGAAGATGTTGGAGCCAGGACGGATCGGTGAACCTGGTATGGTGAAGACAAGGTAGGAAGATCTTCAGGGGCTTAGTGTTAGGTTTATTTAAGGGGGGTTTGGGTTAGATTAGGGATATGTGGGTGGTGGGTTGTAATGTTGGGGGGGGGGTATTGTATTTATTCTTTTACAGGCAAAAGAGCTGAAATTCTTGGGGCATGCCCCGCAAAGGGCCCTGTTCAGGGCTGGTAAGGTAAAAGAGCTTGTAACTTTTTTAATTTAGAATAGGGTAGGGAATTTTTTATTTTGGGGGGCTTTGTTATTTTATTAGGGGGCTTAGAGTAGGTGTAATTAGTTTAAAATTGTTGTAATATTTTTCTTATGTTTGTAAATATTTTTTTATTTTTTGTAACTTAGTTCTTTTTTATTTTTTGTACTTTAGCTAGTTTATTTAATTGTATTTATTTGTAGCAATTGTGTTTAATTAATTTATTGATAGTGTAGTGTTAGGTTAATTGTAGGTAATTGTAGGTAGTTTATTTAATTATTTTATTGATAGGGTAGTGTTAGGTTTAATTATATCTTAGGTTAGGATTTATTTTACAGGTAAATTTGTTATTATTTTAACTAGGTAACTATTAAATAGTTCTTAACTATTTAATAGCTATTGTACCTAGTTAAAATAAATACCAAGTTGCCTGTAAAATAAATATTAATCCTAAAATAGCTATAATATAATTATAATTTATATTGTAGCTATATTAGGATTTATTTTACAGGTAAGTATTTAGCTTTAAATAGGAATAATTTATTTAATAAGAGTTAATTTATTTCGTTAGATGTAAATTATATTTAAGTTAGGGGGGTGTTAGTGTTAGGGTTAGACTTAGCTTTAGGGGTTAATCAATTTATTAGAATAGCGGTGAGCTCTGGTCGTCAGATTAGGGGTTAATAATTGAAGTTAGGTGTCGGCGATGTTAGGGAGGGCAGATTAGGGGGTTAATACTATTTATTATAGGGTTAGTGAGGCGGGTTAGGGGTTAATAACTTTATTATAGTAGCGCTCAGGTCCGCTCGGCAGATTAGGGGTTAATAAGTCTAGGCAGGTGTCGGCGACGTTGAGGGGGGCAGATTAGGGGTTAATAAATATAATATAGGGGTCGGCGGTGTTAGGGGTAGCAGATTAGGGGTACATAGGGATAACGTAGGTGGCGGCGCTTTGCGGTCGGAAGATTAGGGGTTAATTATTTTAAGTAGCTGGCGGCGACGTTGTGGGGGGCAGGTTAGGGGTTAATAAATGTAATACAGGGGTCGGCGGGGTTAGGGGCAGCAGATTAGGGGTACATAAGGATAACGTAGGTGGCGGTCGGCAGATTCGGGGTTAAAAATTTTAATCGAGTGGCGGCGATGTGGGGGGAGCTCGGTTTAGGGGTACATAGGTAGTTTATGGGTGTTAGTGTACTTTAGGGTACAGTAGTTAAGAGCTTTATGAACCGGCGTTAGCCAGAAAGCTCTTAACTCCTGCTATTTTCAGGCGGCTGGAATTTTGTCGTTAGAGCTCTAACGCTCACTTCAGAAACGACTCTAAATACCGGCGTTAGGAAGATCCCATTGAAAAGATAGGATACGCAAATGGCGTAGGGGGATCTGCGGTATGGAAAAGTCGCGGCTGAAAAGTGAGCGTTAGACCCTTTAATCACTGACTCCAAATACCAGCGGGCGGCCAAAACCAGCGTTAGGAGCCTCTAACGCTGGTTTTGACGGCTACCGCCGAACTCCAAATCTAGGCCCTAGTCAGTGTAAGGAAGTTTACAATGAAATCTCACGAGAGTTAAGTCAAATCTCATGACATCAAAGTAAAAGAGTTCATGACCTCAGCACTGTTGATGCTGATTGGCTGCTGCTCATTTCTCATTTTACCTGCAGCTGGGCAGCAGCTGAAGTACAACTTTTCAAACAGCACTTACTCTGCTGAGCTGAGGAGATTGTGAGGTAAAATTACTTATTTTTTTACATAGAGATGTTCAGGTGATTCTTTCCTGTCAGCTTTTTACAATTATACTGCATTAGTTTCAAGTGATTTAGCATATGAGTATTATGTCCGTAAATACTCCTCTTTATTGACAATCTGCCAGATTACGAGTTTTGCGTAATCTGGCCGATCGGAATTAAAGGTGAAAAAATCCTATTGGCTGATCCAATCAGCCAATAGGATTGAGCTTGCATTCTATTGGCTGATTGGAACAGCTAATAGAATGCAAGCTCAAGTCAGCCAATCTTTAATTCAGATTGGCTGACTTCTGCCCGCCTGGAGGACGACTTCTTGCCGCTTGGATGAAGATTTCTTCCGGCTTCGTTGAGGTCTTCAAAAACTGTAAGTGGATCTTCGGGGGTTAGTGTTAGGTTTTTTAATGGTTTATTGGGTGGGTTTTATTTTTAGATTAGGGGTTTGGGCAAAGAAAAAGAGCTAAATGCCCTTTTAAGGGTAATGCCCATCCAAATGCCCTTTTTAGGGCAATGGGGAGCTTAGGTTTTTTAGATTGGATTTTATTTGGGGGAATTGGTTGTGTGGGTGGTGGGTTTTACTGTTGAGGGGTTGTTTGTATTTTTTTTACAGGTAAAAGAGCTGATTTTTGGGGGGCAATGCCCTGCAAAAGGCCCTTTTAATGACTTTTGGCAGGTTAGTTTAGGTTAGGGTTTTTTTTATTGGGGGGGGCTTTTTTATTTTGATCGGACTATTAGATTAGGTGTAATTAGTTTAAATATTTGATCATTTCTTTTTTATGTTGTGTAATTTAGTGTTTTTGTTTTTTTGTAATTTAGTTAATTGTATTTAATTAATGTAATTTATTTAATTGTAGTGTAATGTTAGGTGTTAGTGTAAGACAGGTGAGGTTTTATTTTACAGGTAAATTTGTATTTATTTTAACTAGATGGTAAATAGTTAATAACTATTTACTAACTAGTCTACCTAGTTAAAATAAATACAAACTTAGCTGTGAAATAAAAATAAAACCTAAGACAGCTACAATGTAACTATTACATTGTAGCTAGCTTAGGGTTTATTTTATAGGTAAGTATTTAGTTTTAAATAGGAATTATTTAGTTAATGATAGTAATTTTTATTTAGATTTATTTTAATTATATTAAAGTTAGGGGTGTTAGGGTTAGACTTAGGGTTAGGTTTAGGGGTTAATAACTTTAGTATAGTGGCGGGGGTGACGTTGGGGATGGCAGATTATGGGTTAATAATATTTAACTAGTGTTTGCGATGCAGGAGTGCGGCAGTTTAGGGATTAATATGTTTATTATAGTGGCGGCGATGTCCGGAGCGGCAGATTAGGGGTTAATATTTTTATTATAGTGTTTGCGATGTGGGAGGGCCTCGGTTTAGGGGTTAATAGGTAGTTTATGGGTGTTAGTGTAGTGTACTTTGTAACACTTTAGTTATGTAGCGCAAAACCCATAACTACTGACTTTAGATGGCGTTATGAATCTTATTATATTAGGCTGTACCGCTCACTTTTTGGCCTCCCAGGCAAAACTCTTAATTCCGGCGCTATGGAAGTCCCATCGAAAAAGGACTTTTTGAAAGGTGCGGTAGCTATGTTGCGTTACAGCCAAAAAAGTGTGCGGTACAGCTATTCTGACAAGACTCGTAATAGCAGCAGTAGTGAAAAAAGCAGCGTTTTGAGGCTTTTTCACTCATAATGTAAAACTCGTAATCTAGCCGAATGTGTTAAAGACATATCAGGAATATATAACTAAGCAATTTTACGCGGTACATTTTATTAATAATTTTTGTGAGAAACCTAAAGCTTGTGAAAAAGTTTACAATTCTTTTTATGATCGTATTTGGAGGCCAAATAGTGGCATCAAATATAACAAAATGTGCCTATATCAATACCTTGGGTTTTCATTGGTAAATAAAAAGAAAAACAAAGGCACTGTTTCTGCTTAAACGGATTGATAGCAAAAATACTGTACTAAAAATTCTCTGGTACTTTGGGAAAGTTTCTCTCTAGAATTACCAGTATAGCAAAAGGGGTTAAAGGGTTTCATGATTCAGATAGAGAATACAATTTTAAACAACTTTTTAATTTACTTATATTATTTAATTTGCTTCCTTCTCTTGTTATCCTTTGCTGAAAGGTTAATCTAGGAAAGCTCAGGAGCAGCAAAGAACCTAAGTTCTAGCTGCTGATTGGAGGCTGCATCTATATATACCGAATGCTCCTTCAACACGGGCATAACTACGGGGGGTTCAGAGGTTGCAACTGCGACCGGGCCCACAGGGGGGGAACTAGCTTCAGGAAAAAAAAAAATGTATTATTTTTTTCAATAAAAAATGTTGACTTTCCACTGCCTGCACTGATATCATGTGAGTGTGACATGATGCTTCACTAGTGTCTCTGTCTCTGACTACAGGGGTTAGTGTTTCTGTTTTACTTATTGGCCGTGCCACTCCTGGAACTAAGTTGACTTCCATCATGATCTCTGACTCTGAGCCTGACTGACTGTGATTGGCTTTGGCGGTTGGCGCACCGCACACACATTGGCTACGCTCCTGACTGTACAGGTAGGCTGCTTAATCAGCTCGTGACTGCACGTGTAGTCAGTCAGTGTGAGAGACTGAATGAGAGACTAGTGATGAGCAGAGGCAGCTGGGCAAGGAGGGTGGCTAGAGAAGGCTACTAGGCTAGTGGTGGTGAGTCAGTGTGAGGATGAGTGGCATTGTGAAAGGCTGCCAGGCTGAATAAATGAACCAGTAACTGGAGTAGTGGACTGGACAGGTGTCAGGTTGTCAGTAGCGCAATGGCTGCAACCGGTAAGGCTGAGCGTTTTAGGGGAGTATCAGGGCCGAACCATCTCACAGACTATATCACTTCGCAGTCACACACTACATATAGTACTGGCTTGGGGGGTAGTACGGACCTAGGGTCACCATAATATCACCATATCACCATAAAAAGCATGGCTCAGTGCAAATAGGCAGCCAAGTAGCCAAATCACTGCTGCATAGGTGTAATGGACAATTAATAACTGCTTAACAACTCAATATACTACAAGATGCTTTTTTCCCCTGCTAACAGTAGATTTTCATAGTTAGTAGCAGAGCACTATAATGGTTTTAATTATATTTGAATGGTCCTACTCCATACTACATTTTCATTCTAGTATCTCTCCATTACAGATATTTTGTCTTTATTTATGTATTTATTTTGATATAAATTATGTTGACTGTATAAAAAGTTATTTTAACCATAAAAAACTGCTATAAATTGGGTTGACAACTGTGCATCATGCATGGGAATTAAGGTAAATCAAGTGGTTAAATCATTTGCAATAAAAGGGTTAAATATTGCTGTCTCTGTGATACTATTAGTGCTGTAAAATACTAACTTGGTAACATAGAACAACCCATGGGGTCAGGAAGTCATGGCTCATATTACAATTCTTGTTCCTCTCTCTATGAACCATTTGATTTAGGCTCCTTTGATATTTTAATTTATATTTAATATAATAATAATAAAGATTTGCTATTCCATGACCTCACAGGGTGATGACTGAAATGTACAATTAAGCTAAAGCTTAAACCTATAGGCATGTGTACGTATGTATATGTGTGTATTTATGCATGAATGTTTGAGTTTATATGTGTGTATGTATTTATGCATGTATGTTTGTGTTTATGTGTGTGTGCGTGTGTGTATGTATGTGACTGTGTGTTTATTTATTTATGCATGTATGTTTGTGTTTATGCGTGTGTGTGTATGTATTTATGCATGTATGTTTGTGTTTATGTGTGTGTGTGTGTGTATGTATGTGTGTATGTATGTATGTGACTGTGTGTTTATTTATGCATGTGTGTTTGTGTTTATGTGTGTGTGTGTATGTATGTATGTGACTGTGTGTTTATTTATGCATGTGTGTTTGTGTTTATGTGTGTGTGCGTGTGTGTATGTATGTGACTGTGTGTTTATTTATTTATGCATGTATGTTTGTGTTTATGCGTGTGTGTGTATGTATTTATGCATGTATGTTTGTGTTTATGTGTGTGTGTGTGTGTATGTATGTGTGTATGTATGTATGTGACTGTGTGTTTATTTATGCATGTGTGTTTGTGTTTATGTGTGTGTGCGTGTGTGTATGTATGTGACTGTGTGTTTATTTATTTATTTATGCATGTATGTTTGTGTTTATGCGTGTGTGTATGTATTTATGCATGTATGTTTGTGTTTATGTGTGTGTGTGTGTATGTATGTGTGTATGTATGTATGTGACTGTGTGTTTATTTATGCATGTATGTTTGTGTTTATGTGTGTATGTGTATTTATGCATGTATGTTTGTGTTTATGTGGGTGTGTGTATGTGTGTATTTATGCATGTATGTGTGTGTATATGTTTTGTGGAACCAGCAGATTACAGACCTTGTTTCTACAGCATGGGGTGGGGGGGGGGGGGGGTAAACAGCCCCTATATACAGTACAGGGGGCTGGACCATGTCACAGACTACTGTGGTCACTTTATAAAGTACTGGGACGGGTAGGGTCAGGCCAGCCATCTCACCAGCAGATTACAGATTACAGACTATGTCACTGACTCACTATATACAGTACTGGTGGGTTAAACAGTTTCACTATATACAGTAATAGGGGGTCAGACCATCTCACAGACTGTGGGCACAGGGTACCTCCTTTTGAAGACACGTAATCTGATTCACAATTTTTTTTTCTGTGTTAAATGCTAAAATAATTTTAAAATAAGATATGTATCAAATTCAATTTTTTTGGGGGGTAGAAGGCCCTTCTTAGATTCTTGCACCTGAGCCCTGTAGTTTTTTAGTTATGCCTCTGTCCTTCAACAAAGCTTACCAAGAGAATGAAGAAAATTTGATAATAGGAGTAAAAAATAAAGTTTCTTAAAATTGCTCTATCTGAATAATGAAAGAAAAAAATGTGGGTTTCATATCCCTTTAAATATTGCTTTATGTGGGCAACTATATACATAAGAGCCGGCTTAAAAAAACAGACACTGAGATTACAAATTGCGCACTGACTGCAGTGCACGTGCGGTATGTTTTTTCTCTAGGCTTCCTCAAGGGTCTTCAGCCTCACTAGCCTAAGCAGACCTTTTGTTATTAAATACTATTTAATAACAAAAGGGCTGGTGATGCTAGTGAGGCTAAATACCCTCGAGGAAGCCTAGAGAAAAAACATACCGCACGTGCGCTGCAGTCAGCCCGCAACTTGTAATCTAGCTGAGAGTTTGGAAAAAAAACCTCTAAATTTAAGTTAAATTGTATTGCTTTTGTAAAACCATATGGTCTTACATGGTGAATTGTATTACAGTTTTATTATATAGTGAAAATAAAATAATTCATATTTTTGTAAGCTGTAGACAGGGAGGTTTAGACTTTATTGCATTTATCAATTAAAGGTACATAGAAGTGACACATTATCAATATATTTAGATTATAAGATTAGTGTACAATCTGGTATTACAAGTCCATGGTAAAACAAAATGACAAGAGAAAGTTTGGCGTGGCCGACATCCTTTTACTTGTCCGATACTTTCAATAAATAGTGCGGTCTCGCTACACATCAATCAAATTACAACAAGTTGTGAGTTATATGCTGCCTTCGAGAGCTAAAAACCACCTGGGGGCAAATTTGTCAAATTGCGGGAGGACATGATTGTGCAATGCCACCCCCTGCTAGCAGGGGGTGTCAATTATCCTGATCGGATCGGGATGATTGCAGTCTGCCACCGCAGAGGTGGCCAACAAGTTAAGAAACAGCACAGAGGCGTATTATAGCATAGGTCGCTCTTCACAGGCAGTGCTCCTTTAAACCGTTGCTTCATTTAGAGCCGCTGGCATTTTTGCAGTGGAAGCATTCTTGGTGAGAAATTTGCCCAGGGATATGCTTACAAGGTGAGGCTGGAGGAGAAGACCTTGTGTCGATATGCTGCCTCACCTTGTCAGCTATGGTGGAGCTGTGAGTGCAGTGCTTATTGCAGGTCTTAGTAACTAACAGACTGGATGTGTCTGTGCACTGCTTAGATCAGCTTGTGATGTCTAATCAAACTCTCAGTGCTAATGTATGTTAGCTACTAATAGCTAGCTTCCTCTGCATTCATGAACTCACAGAGTAAATAGTAAACTAACACTTAAAAAGTTTCATTACTTGAATAATGGTAATTACTGTATGTTGTTGCATGTAAAGGGCAGTGATTGTTTCAAAGTGAATTCTTCTTTCCCTCCCTTCCTCTCTCCTTTCTTTCCCTTTCTCCATCCCTCAACTCCCTCCCTCCCTCATCTCCCTCCCTTCTTTCTTTCCCTCCCTTCTTTCTTTCCCTACCTTCTCCCCCCCCTTATTTTTTTTCCCTCCCTCCCTTGCTCCCTTCTTTCCCTCCTTTCTTTCTCTCCCTTCTTTCCCTCCCCACTTTTCTCCTCTCCCTCCCCACTTTTCTCTTCTCGCTCTCTCTCTCTCCCTCCCTTCTTTCCTTTCTCTCCCTTTTCTCCCCTCCCCTTCTTTTCTCTCCCTTCTCTCAGGGAGAAAAGGAGAAAATGGTATGAGATACATGTAATTCAACCCACATGTATGCAAGTGTTTTGCTAGCCCATTTTCTTTTGAATTGTTATGAAAACAAAAAAAAAATTACACAAAAAAAATATTAAGGGGAAAAAAGGCCTAAAACCTTTGGGCTGGGGGGCAGCAGAATTTTGAGTGCCTAGGGCAGCACAAAACCTAAATACACCACTGGAGCAGCGGTCTTATGCTCAGTGAGCCAGAAACCTCGGGTGTAGATAACAGCATCCGCTGCTTGATAAATCTACACCTGAAATAAAATGTTAGGGCTAGAAGAAAAGTAAAACAAAAACATGTAAAAATATTAGGCCAGATTAAAAGTGGAGTGCTTATTTATTGCACGCCCACAAACGGGCAAATTTGCCCATTTGCAGGTGAACAATAAATAACCAGACATCAGACCTCTGGTACATTTTTAAAATGTGCCCCAAATGTCCCCAAACTTAAAGGGATACGAAACCCAATTTGTTTATTTTTTATGATTCAGATAAAGCATGCAACTTTAAGAAACTTTCTAATTCACTCCTATTATCAATTTTCTCTTGGTATCTTTATTTCAAAAGCAGGAATGTAATCTTAGGAGCTGACCCATTTTTGATTCAGCACCTAAGTGCTAAACAAAAAAATTAGTTGGCACCAAAGCTTACAATCCTGCTTTTTAAATTATAGATACCAAGAGAACCAAGAAAAATTGATAATAGGAGTAAATTGGAAAGTTGCTTAAAATTTCATGCTCTATCTGAAATAAACAATTGTGTTTCATAAGCCTTTAAGTTTGGAGGCATTTGGGGCACATTTTTAAAGTGTGAGGTTGTATAATAATAATAATAATAATAATAATAATAATAAAAATAGCATCTTTAATTATTATTTAAACTGCACAAATCAGTATTTATGGGTTAAAGTGAGTGGTTCAGGGGTGTTAGAAAACAAAAGGCACTAAAAAGTTCCTTTACATTGCGGTCTATAGGAACTGCCTGTTCTGAATAAATTATTATATATATGTATATGCTTATATACAGATATGTTTATGTGTAAATATGTGTATATCCACATATTAGCACAGAAATATATATGTATATATTAATTTACTGTTACTTATATATTTAAAATTGCTGCCTATCACTGCGCTAGTTCTCATGGCATTTCTCACGGCATGAGAATAAGGTTCCAATTGGAGCCTATGGAGGCGCACTCTCGTGAGAGCGAAAGCGATATTTGACGCTCAATTTGTAATCTAGCTCATTATAATTAAGTATTACATTTATATATTTAGATAGATAGAGATATGTATACACATATTAAATATATATTAATAAAAAAAATGTATAAAAATGTCTTAAAGTGATATTGTATATGACAAGGTGTTTGACAGGGAAGGGCTATACAATGTGTATTATTTAAAAATAAAATGTTCTTAAAAGTGAAGAACAATGCTATTTGAAGTATTTGCACTTTGAACTGTAGAGCACTTGGAATAGCCCATGAGCGAAAGCCAGAACAGGGTTTTGTAGCGTAAAACCATAGAAGTTATAGTGTGGGTGCACTTATACGACTTCCAGATGTTAGCATGCCTGAAGCTTTTTTATGAGTGATAACTTTTTATTTTCAACTTTCAACTGCATTATCCCAATAGCATGAGAGTCTCCATGAAAACATACCATGTATATACTCGGTCTTGGGGTGTACCAATATATATTGTATTTAAGTGAAATCTTTGAACATATGGTGACCAGAGTTAGGGATGATAAATGTCTAAATCTTTGCAATTTTTTTTCTGCAGAGATCTGAAAGGTTTTGGTGATGGGGAAACAACTGGGATGCTCAAATTTTGCCTTTGAGGGCTGCAGACAAGGATTTTCTTATCTGTCTGCATGCACCTTAATCAATTAGAAATAAAATTAATTTATCTGTATTAAAGAATACTTAGAATTCTGGACTGTGCTGGCACTTAAAGCTGGCACCTGCTGTATATTAGACATAAAATGATAAGGAGAAAAAATGACTTTGTTTTAGGAAAGTCAGAATTTCATTAATTATATTTCTAAAATAAATGAGAAGCTAAGGGATAAATTGACAGAGTGGAGTAGCAGAGGATTGTTGAATGAAGTAGATTAGTCAGACAGCTGTGTCCGTGATGTATTAGATTGTTGAAAATCGTGTGATAGAATGACCAATTAGGAGTGAGCTGATGTAACCTTGGTGAGACAGGATGAGTGAGTGAACACATTCTGATTGTGACTTACATGTGCAAGTCTTGATGTTTAGAGTTGTTTGTAGTGACAGGTGCTTAACAGGACAATTTCACAGGCAAAATTGGGAAATCTATTTTTTTTATTTTTATATATTATTTTATTTATGTTTATGTTATTCACTCATTCTACTAACACTTTCTAACCTATATTTGGCCCTTCCCCTTCTGCCCACTGTTGTTATCTTTATAACAACTCCTACAATTTCTGTGTCCCAGACCCACTCATACTAATTTTATGCTTGTACCCCACATATTCACTATGCATTTACATCCAGAGATCACCCACCATATCCTGCAAACAAATCTGATGTAAATAAACTTTCCACTCTTCCCACTCTCCACCCTTTATTAGTTTGCCCTACATTTTTCTGCCCTTTAATTTGTTACCAATTATCCATTATACCTGATAGGTTGTATTAAATAGCTTATAAATAGCTCCTTTACCTTGCTATCAGCATTGTAAAGAGCTGATTTTGCATGTGGTATCCTTACCTATGATGAAAGTTATATACTTAAAGGGACATAGAACCCAACATTTTTCTTTCATGATTCGTACAAATTTAAACAACTTTCCACTTTCCTTCTATAATCAAACAGTCTGTTTTCTTATCCTTTGCTGAAAAGCAGGAAGGTAAGTTCAGGTGCATGCACATGTCTGCAGCACAATATGGCAGAAGTTTTACAAGAATATTATACATTAGTAAGAGCACTAGATGCCAGCACTATTGTGTTATATATCTGTTACATGTCCTTTTAAGCATTGCCTATAAAAAGCTGTTTAAACGTAGCTAGCAGAAGAAATTACACTCCAAGCAACACAATGGTAATTTCCAATTGATTAAGGTTCAATTCTGTATACAAGCATTTGTATGTATAGAAAGTGATATCATAAGGAAATCTGATTTCTCTGCAAGCTTAACCCATTTTAATGGGTTGTGGTGTAAAAAAACAAAACCAGCTATTTAATTTACAAAATTAAACCTTAAGATGCAATTTCTCATACATTTTATACTCTGAATCTGGTATAAGAAGTAATTGGAAACACATTAAGAGAAAAACAATTTTAAAGTATACTGTTTCTTTAAGGCTGCCCTATGTAACCGTCCCTTTGTTTGCTATCAGGTGAGTTTAGCACAAATGATCTGATGAATAGAAAAGATGAAGAACTGCACATTCTTTTACACCACTACTTCCTTAAAGGGACAGTTAACCCATATTTTTTCTTTAATGATTCCGATACAGCATGCAATTTTAAGCAGCTTTCTAATTAACTCCTATAATCAATTTTTCATCGTTCTCTAGCTATCTTTATTTAAAAAGCAGAAATATGATGCATAGGAGCCGGTCCATTTTTGGTTGAGACCCTGGGCTATACTTGCTTATTGGTGGGTAAATGTAACCCTCCAATAAGCAAGCACTATCCATGGTGCTGAACCTAAAATGGACTGGCTGCTAAGATTTACATTCATGATTTTCAAATAAAGATAGCAAGAGAATGAAGAAATATTGATAATAGGAGTAAATTAGAAAGATGCTTAAAATTACATGCTCTATCTGACCACACATTTAAAAAAAAAAAAAAAAACATTTAATGTCACTCTTAAAACCAGTGGTTCCCAACCTTTTTCTGAACAAAGGCATACTTCAATGTGACAACATTAGTTAAAATTAACTGATTACGTGATTTTTAAGGTGTGACAAACCAAGGTTATCCAACCCTGCGCCAGTCACTTATTTGGCACAGAAAGGGTTTTCAGCCCCCTTTTCTGTCACCTATAGGTCACAATCTAGCCACACCAGGCAAGCTTGTGATTCAGTTTAGTGGGTGCAAGAGTTAATTCGCACTCCCTTAATCTGTACTAGACGTAAGAGAAATGCCCAACACTCCCTTTTCAATGCCACCCACAATAAACTATAATCCTATAGCTCAAATGCTGCCACAACTTAAAATTTATTAAAGGGAAAATCTTAAGGAAAACCCCAGACTTTACACATTAACTCTAGAAATACAATTTAGCAGAAAATAACCTAAAATTATACAGTTCTAATATTCCAGTCTCTTTCAGTAACGTGGTTCAATTATTAGACAAAGGCCAAACTTAATAAAGGAATTATTTATTATGCCAAAAATATTATGCACAATGCATTATTAATAAAAAGTTGTTACAAATAAAATTACACACGCAAACAGTGTTTTAAAATAAAAAGGAGAAAAACAGAATTGAATACTTTCCTAGTCTTCAAGATCTGCGCCAGGGGCTGGCATGAAAATGATGGCTCCTTACTTCTGTACAGCAGCTCCCCTTGTAAGAATGACAATCTTATTGTTAAAAAATAAGATTCTTAAACCCTACTTTTCAGAGATCAGGTTGCTTAACCACACCCTCCTGGGCGGGCTAAGAAACCCCCCTGTCTTTACAACCTTCAATAGACTAATTTCTTGCCTGAAATTATACAATCCAGTATCAGACCCGGTTTGATATCAAATATGCCATAGGTTGTCATATTTACCTTCCTTTAGGTTATAACAGCTTTAACCCACATATGTACATAATATACCAATGTCCTGTCAGTGACCTGGTCAGTCTTTGTAATGAAGAGCCTGTTTTGCATCAGGCATTCTATTGACAGCTTAAGCCATACACTTTATCCTGTGTATCTCTGTGACTAAGAGTTTCAGTGACTTTATGACCCAATGCATACACACTAACATTTGGTGGCTATTTAGGGGGTTCTGGCACTTCAAAGAAAATACAAACACAATTCTTCTTGAAAACAAATAACTGTTTTGAGTGCCAGCTACACAAAGTTAACTCCTTAGCAGCTGAATCCTGAGATATTTGTGACATAAGGGTAAGGCACAAATTATGCTATTTGAGTATTGCTTTATATACTGATCCCCAAAAATGTATTGTCCCTTAAAAGTCATTACACAAGCTTTTGAAAGCCACTTTTAAGAAAAGTTTAACAGCAATATTCCAACAGTGTAAAATTAATAGTCTCTATACAGAAGTTCCCCTCTAGCCAAAACAATATCTGTGAGCTGCACCCTGCCCCTGGAGCTGGTCCTATTATATCACATGATTACACATGCCGCGGTGGAGGCTGAGATCCCAACCACCACCCTGGGGGCGTAAGGCTCTTGACATGCACCACCCACTAAGGGCTAGATTACAAGTGGAGTGCTATTGGCTGGTTATTGCTACCTCAAGCTCACGGTAACAATTAGTGCTCTGAAAATAATCCAGAGATCAGATCTCTGTTTAAATTTCTAAATGTCTCCAAATTGCCCCAAAAATACAATGTAGTGTAGTTTATTAAAAGAGTAGCATTTTTATTTTTTTAAATAATAACTGCATGAAGCAGTTATGCGTAGATAAAGTGAGCGGGGCTGGGGTTTAAAAATGGCACTGAAAGTGCCTTTACATTGCAGTTTATGGCAAACTGTGTGTTCTCTATAAATATATATGTATATGCTTATATAAAGAAGAAACAGCCGGCACCCTCTTCAACTGGTAAAATAAAATATTTTTATTGGTCACATTTAAAATAGCCAGGTAATGTCTATGCTTATATACATATATATGTATTTGTTAATATGTGTATATACACATATAAACACATCAAAGTATATGTATATATTCATATGTACAACAACAAGGGGGTTTGGTTAAGCACACCACACAAAAAAACCTTTTATATCTTAGCACACACATTGTGGGAGTACTACCAAAGTGACCAAAATAATTACAAAACAACAAAAAGTATTGGTGCACATCCAACCACTTAAGCCCACATATTTATAGCATATTTATATATACTTTTGTCTGCTAAATAGTTAAAATAAAATTGGGATCAATATCTCACAATATTATTAACATATATTTATGCTGCAAAAAGTTTTTGCCTGTTAAATATGCTTTTACATTTTTAAATAAAGATGGGATCTTAGTCACACAATATGGCCATATTCTGCTAAGCCAGTCACCACTTACAAGGTGTCCCACAATAGACTGGTCCTAACACTAATCAGTTTAGCTTTGCTGGGCTGAATCATTCAATTCTAATATTCAAATACAGAATTCCCACACTGCAGTACTATGCCTCAAATCATGTCTGCATAGAATGAAACTCCCTAGCTTTACATATATACCACAATCACATTGTCTGGAACACACCTGGGCTGGGTGGTGTGCATTAACCAAAAGGGATTTGGTCAGCTCCCTATTCAAGAAATACAACAACAAGGGGGTTTGGTTAAGCACACCACACAAAAACACTTTTATATCTTAGCACACACAGAATATGGCCATATTGTGTGACTATTATTATTATTATTATTATTATCATTTATTTGTATAGCGCCGCCAAATTCCGTAGCGCTGGGTACAATGATGGGGGTATACAATGACAAAGATTTGTGATACAATACAAAACATAACAAGACTAAACAAATCTAGCACAGGAGGAAGAGGGCCCTGCTCCGGAGAGCTCACAGTCTATAGGTTTAGGGTGCAGAGACATAAGGTTGGGGTAGCTTGTTACATAGGTTGTATTTGCAGCAGTGAGTCAGGCAGTTCATGTACATGTATTAGCTTGGTTCGGATGCGGGATGGAGGAGAGATGGTAAGCCTCTCTGAATAGGTGGGTTTTCAAGGATCTTCTGAAGCTATACAAGGTTGGAGACAGTCTGATGGAGCGGGGTAGAGAGTTCCAGAGGACAGGAGCAGCACGTGCGAAGTCTTGGAGGCGGGAATGGGATGTAGAGATAACAGGAGTGTAAAGACGTAGGTCAGAGGTTGATCGAAGAGGACGGGATGGGGAGTATTTCACGATGAGAGAGGAGATATAGTTGGGAGTTAGACTGTTGAGTGCTTTGTAGGTTAGGGCTAATACTTTAAATTGTATTTTGGAGTGTATGGGGAGCCAGTGTAGAGACTGGCAGAGCGGAGCAGCTGATGTAGATTGTCGACTTAGGTGGATGAGTCTAGCAGAAGCATTCATAATAGATTGGAGGGAGCAGAGGCGGTGTTTTGGAAGGCCATTTAAGAGTAGATTGCAATAATCAATGCGTGACAGGATGAGGGAATGAATAAGTATTTTTGTAGTATTTTGAGTAAGGAAGGGACGAATTCTGGAAATGTTGCGTACGTGTGAACGGCAGGATTTGGTAAGCGTTTGTATATGTGGGTTTCATGTGAGTTCTGAGTCTAGTGTTACCCCAAGGCAGCGGACCTGGGGTGAGGTGTTGAGAATAGAGTCTCCAGCCATCAGAGAAATGTCAGGTGTCGGATGTCTCGAAGAGGGGGGAATAAGAAGCAGCTCAGTTTTGGACAGATTGAGTTGGAGGTAGTGTGAAGACATCCAAGAGAAAATTGCAGAGAGGCAGTCAGAAATCTGGTTGAGTAAAGAGGGAGAGATATCAGGAGAGGAAAGATAGATTTGGGTATCATCAGCATATAGGTGGTACTGGAATCCAAAGGAGGCTATAAGTTTTCCAAGGCAGGATGTATAAAGAGAGAAAAGCAAGGGACCCAAGACAGAGCCTTGCGGTACTCCAACTGAGAGAGGCATAGGATCACAAGATATGTTGTTAAAGGAAACTGAAAACGAGCGGTTTGAAAGATATGATGCACACCAGGAGAGGGCTGTGTCTCAGATGCCAAATGAATGTAGTATTTTTAGGAGGAGAGGATGGTCAACTGTGTCAAAAGCTGCGGACAGGTCAAGAAGAATTAGTAATGAGCAATGGCCTTTTGCTTTGGCTGATAACAGGTCATTTGTTACTTTAGTAAGAGCGGTTTCTGTTGAGTGTTTAGGGCGGAAACCAGATTGTAGTGGATCAAGAAGGAGTTAGTTGTGAGAAATTGAGTTAGCCGATTATAGACTAGTCGTTCCAATAATTTTGAAGCAAAGGGAAGTAAGGAGACCGGTCAATAGTTAGAAGGCGTGGAGGGGTAAAGCGAGGGCTTTTTTAGGATTGGTATGATTGACGCATGCTTGAATGTGTCAGGAAATGTGCCAGCAGTGAGGGATTTGTTAAAGAGATGAGTTAGGGTAGGGGTTAGTGACGCAGAGAGAGGGGGAATAAGTCGTGAAGGAATAGGGTCAAGTGGGCAGGTTGTGAGATGAGCCGAGGATAGGAGTGCAGAGACTTCTTCCTCTGTTACAGGAGGGAAATAGCATAGATTTTTGTTAATAGAAGGGGTGGGTAGGATCGCTTGGTTTGCGGGGTGCGAGGTGCAGATCTCTTTTCTATTGGTGTCAATTTTATTTTTGAAGTGATCAGCAATAATTTGAGCAATGAGGTTGGTAGTGGGCGGGGGGGCAGGCGGACGTAGAAGGGAGTTAAAGGTTGAGAACAGTGTTCTGGGGTTGGATGCGTGAGATGACACGAGGGAGGAGAAATAGACTTGTATTGCCAGGCTGAGCGCAGAGTTGTAGGACTTAAGGGTGAATTTATAATGTTGGAAATTAGCAAAGGTGCGTGATTTCCTCCACTGCCGTTCAGCGGCCCGTGAGCATCGCTGAAGATATCTGGTCTGTTTGTGTGCCACGGTTGCTGTCGAGTGACTAAGATCCCATCTTTATTTAAAAATTTAAAAGCATATTTAAAAGGCAAAAACTTTTTGCAGCATAAATATATGTTAATAATATTGTGAAATATTGATCTCAATTTTATTTTAACTATTTTAAGAATATTTAGCAGACAAAAGTATATATACATATGCTAGAAATATGTGGACTTAAGTGGTTGGATGTGCACCAATACTTTTTGTTGTTTTGTAATTATTTTGGTCACTTTGGTAGAACTCCCACAATGTGTGTGCTAAGATATAAAAGTTTTTTGTGTGGTGTGCTTAACCAAACCCCCTTGTTGTTGTATTTCTTGAATAGGGAGCTGGTTAATGCACACCACCCAGCCCAGGTGTGTTCCAGACAATGTGATTGTGGTATACATATAAAGTTAGGGAGTGAGATGGTCGAGGGAAGGGAAGAGGAGGAGTCAATGCATGTACTGGCTCTGATCCCCTGCAGTTTGCTTCAGAGGCGGTTGTTCGCGCCAAGAACTTACCCCACTCTAAGGAAGAGAAGGACGTGGTTCTGCAGCCAGGCTTACATCCTGGTATTCCCCTCCATAGCGCGTGGTTCCAACTGCGCTGAATAAGATCTTATGTTGCCCGGAGCTGGACCTTGCTGGCTAAAAACATAAGCTCTGTGAAAGGGTAAAAGTTTCACCCATATTTCCCCCCCCTCCTGCTGCTTAGGAGAGAGGGGTGGATAGCCAGGTTTAACTGTGTCAAAGTAACAGTGGACAATACTGAACGGAGCCTGCACTCACCCTGACAAGAAAATCAAATAAATCACAAAATCACGGCTTTTTGAATATACTGAGTGTATGGCACCGCAGAAATAAGCTGCAGCTGAAAAACTTACCGCTGCTTGCGCCCTCCCCAACCACCGATGCTGCGAGTGGGGAGCTGCTGGCGCTGTTTGGCACCGCTGTGAAGCTGCAGCTGAGGAGAACCTTTCCTTGCCGGGTCCTTGCCGTGTTGGTGTGACGGAAGTGACGAGGATCAGCTGATCGTGACTACACTGGCACCTTGCCATAGCGGTGCTTGCTACGGAAGCCTGGAAGCCGGCCTGTTCTCACCACCCACCGGTGCTGCGTGTGGGAGACAGGCAGAGAGCTACCCTCTGGAGCCGCAACCGGAGTCCCTCCTATAGCTGCTGATTCCCTTCTGTCCGGGCAGCAGGAGCATTGGTCTAGTCGACTGTCTAAACACAGTAACAGTGTAAATTTTGGAACGGACCGGGAGGAGGTTTGAAATCCAGGGCAGTGTTCTCCTTCCAAAGCCAGTCATTTCTTGGTCCAGAGAAGCTCCACACGGAAGAGGCGCCGCACCAACTCTTGCAACAACAGAGACCTACTGCCGTTGGAGGGTGAGTGCAGGGTAAAAATGGACTTTTGTTTCTTTTTCTCCTTCTTTTCTTCTGCTGAACTGTTAAAAAGAAAAGGAACTATCAAAGCTACTAACCATTTGAACTTGTATAAGTGAAGGCTGGCTGCTGGGATTTACAAAGTTTAAAGAGGAGGAAAAAAAGGGGACCAAAAAAAAAGGCCTCATTTAATACCCCACTTAGTGGTGGAATATTATTCACCAAGTAATTACCTCTGAAGAGACACAGATTCAATCATATAGGAGGAAAGGGGAAGAGGGAATAGAGAGAAGAGGAAAAAGAGAAAGAAACCAAGAACTATATGTGTTTAGTGAGAGTGCTTCAAACTCATGAATTGGTTATCTTATATGTTATATATTCCTCTTTCTCTGAATTTGGAGCTTTGAAACTAACTGATTTTTTCTTTTTCTTTCATGTGTATATGTGCTAGTTATAATCAATCGCATATTATAACTGTGTTATATAAGAATACCTGAGTATTAATAACACTGACAATCCCCTTAGGTTTAAAGAGGTCTCTTCATTAAAGTAAAATAAGGGATGTGGTTAAACTCCTTAAGGTACAGGCTTAAAGATAAAGTTTAAATCAAATAGCTATACTCAAGGAAAGTTAGGGGCTTGACCATAGAAAGATTTGGAAGGGATGTATTTTTTTTTTCTGAGATGGCTATAGTGAAAGGATTGTGTAGTTTGTAAGTTTTTGCAATTAAGTGGTGACAGAGTTAAAACATTTACCATCTCCACGTAATTTAAAACTCTCTGGAAACTATAGATTGAATAAATAGACTCATAGGTTCACTCTAAGAGGAATTAGGGGGTAAAGTTTATAACTTAATAAGAATAACCGATATCTAGAGTTTGCTATAATTGATAAGATTGTGGCCACTTGGGAAGAAGACCATTATTTTCATAGAAATTTACAATTCAATTCAGTGCTAAAAAATTGAATAACCAAGCGTTTGTTTCTTATAATATTGGTTTTGATCTTTTTTTTTTTTTTTTTTTTTTTTTTGGTACTAGAGACTGGATATAGATACAAGGTAAAAATCCCCAGAGAGCAGTAATTAATGCACTAAAGAATTGCTTTGTTACAAAGTTCGTTATTATAACATTCTTGGGATCTAGAAAACTAAGCTGGTACCCTCACATTTCCTATATATGATCGCAGACACAAAATAAAGTGTTAATATTCAATCAAGGTCAGGCAGAAACAAGATTTTCTTATAAAGTTTAAGTATAAACATTACAGATACATAAACAGACACATTGGCTAGGGATAACATATAAAAACAACACACTCTAAATTTTCACACTACAACTAGAGGAGCAAACATCTATAGGATAGGTACTCCTGCAACGGTTTTAACCACCCTTAAATCGTCGCCATCTCCTGGTCTTTCTAGCACTTTTCCCTTTTTTTTTTTTTTTATTTCTTCCCCCTTCCTTCACTGATCACAGAACAGTGACACATATCTCACATACCACCTCCTTATCTTTAAAGAACAGCACGGCTACACATTTTTCCTTTTTTTTTGTGCGTTTTCTTTTTTTTTTCCTCACTCGAGAATTCTTCGATATAGCACTATTAAATGATCAAATTTTTTATTTTTAAGGATAAATTCGTCACTTCCCCCATATTCACTTCGAAACACAATCCAGGCATGGCGTCGAAAAATAGGGAACGCAGAAATAAGAATCCTGCCGAAGCCCTAGTTGAAAGCATTGAGGAGACTACTCTATCAAAACCTCTAAAGTCTGCGACCCCACAGGATAACCAAGCTCTTGTAAATAGTATTTTAGAAGCCATATCTCCCAAATTTGAGAGCTTGAAGAATGAAATTAAGCAAGAAATCACCTCATTAACAACAGAGATTAGACAATATTCCAAAAGATTACAGGAAGCAGAAGAACGTATCTCAGAGCTAGAAGACACCACAAACTCCTATATACCCAGAATAGAGAGTAACCAGAGTGACATTCACAAACTACAGGCAAAGATAGACAACCTAGAAAATAGGTCAAGAAGGAACAATCTAAGAGTCATTGGCTTTCCAGATCCTTCTAAACAGGAAGACCTCATGAAGGTTATGACCCATACCCTACCCCTTCTGTTAAAACTCCCAGAAGACCTGCCTCCTGCTCTGATTGAAAGAGCCCACAGACTGGGGAGAGTAACACAAAATTCTACCAATTTAACTAATCTAAGGCCAATCATTGCAAAATTTTTGAATTTCCAGGACAAAATGACTTATCTACAATACTATCGCAAAAATCAACCCATCTTCTATGAAGGCAAAAAAATTCTCCTATTCCAGGATTTCTCCATTGAGACCTCCAGGAAGAGGAAGGAACTCTCCCCAGTCTGTGGCAGAATGCTCAGGGCAGGGTGGCAGGCCACAGTGATTTACCCGGCTAGAATTAAATTGTTTTTGGAGGGACAAACCTTTTTCTTTGACACAGCAGCAGAGGCGGAAAAAAAACTAGTAGATCATGGCTGTATATGATTTTTTGCCTCAGGTAGTTAAAAGAACAATTACGTATAAACGTTCAGTGGGAAGGATACCTTCACTGCTACTTCTTATTTTCTATGCTGTGGTATATAAAGAGAATTATATATACATTTTTTTTTTCTTCTCCGCTCTTCCTTACCCCCCCCCTCCCGTACCCCACACAGCTTGGGATTAACTTTTTCGGAATTGGCTGCCTCTTAGAATTCATTGGACAGCCCCATGAATAAAGATATCAAAATCACCTCATGGAATATAGGTGGGATTACGTCCCCAATCAAACGAAAAACAGTATTGGCACACTTGCAGAAAACTAAAACCCTTATAGCATTTCTTCAAGAGACACATCTCAACGCAGAAGAATCATTAAAGCTGAAATCATCATGGGTGGCGGAATGCATTTTCTCACCCTCAGTTAATAGGAGTAAGGGAGTTGCAATTCTGATTGGGAAAAAACTAAGCTATGAAAAATTAGATATATTGACTGATCCGGATAGCAGATTCATAATTGTGAAGTTGAAAATCTCAAATTCAATATATACCATATGTAATTTGTATGCATCAAATATAATTGAGTATGGGTTTTGGGACTCTCTCCAAGCAAAAATTTTGCAATTTGCGGAAGGCCACATTATTATTGCAGGGGACTTTAATATGTCCCCACAATCCCCAATAGACAGATTGAGATACGGGTTGAAAAAGGGGATAAATAAGAAGGATAAACTGGAAAACAAGTTATTCAACTCTATTATGCGAAATTTAGCAGTCAGAGATATTTGGAGGGTTCAGAACCCTGATAGTAGAAAATTTACATGTTGCTCTAGAACGACTAAATCTCTATCGAGAATTGATCTCATGTTAATTAATGACAGCTTATATCATAAGGGGGTTAAAGCACAGATATCAGAAATCTTACTCTCTGACCACGCACCAATCACTTATCCCAGACTTAAAACCCGGTCTTAAAAAACAAAGCTTTTTTTATCCAAAATTCCTCAACAAAAATGCAAAATTTAGAGATTGGCTTAGGAAAAGATGGGAGGATTACTACCGAAATAATAAAGACTCAGTGGCAAGTCCACTGATATTATGGGAAACAGCAAAGGCGGTACTGAGGGGGGACATGATTGAATTCATGGCAAACCTCAAAAGAGAAGCCCGCCGAAAGGAAAGACAAGTAATCAACACAGTAAGTAATGCTTATAACAGGTATTTAAATAACCCTTCTGACGAGAATTGGAGAAAATATACTAAAGGTAAAGAAGACAGAGATACTTTCCTGCTTCTTAACTCCACACAAGCAGACCTAAAATATCAATCAAACTTTTACAAATTTGGTAACAAATCAGGCAAACTATTGGCCAAATTGGTAAAGAACTCGAGAGCCTCAAAATCAGTGGAAGCCATTTGAGTCAATGATTCACTTCTCACCTCACCGAAGGAAATAGCTGAATCTTTTTTCCTTTATTATAAAACAATTTATGCGGCAAATCCAGTAAACATATCGGCAAGGGAGAAATTCTGGGAAGATATTATCCCTACAAAAATATCTCCTGAATTCAACCTGGAGCTGAATGCGCCAATAACAGAGCTGGAAGTTACCCAAGCAATTCAAAGTTTAAAAAGCGAGAAAGCGCCGGGGCCTGATTCACTGCCCAATGAATTTTATAAAATCCTAGACAAAACAATCACTCCGCATTTGACCATTCTTTTTAATTTTCTGTTTCAACAGAATAATCAAATACCTCCCAGTTTTTTAGTATCACATACCATACTGATAATAAAAGCGGATAAAGATCCACAATGCAGGGAGTCATATAGACCCATCACGTTGTTAAACGCGGATTACAAAATTTTTGCCTCAATTATGGCTAAGAGAGTGCAAAAACACTTAGGGTAAATTATACATAAAGATCAAGTAGGGTTTCTTGTAAAAAGGAGCTCCTCATCTAAAATCAGACAATTGCTTCTATCCATTGATCACTTTAAGAATATTGAAAAGAATACACCAGAAAATCTCTCTGATGCGGCGATTATAGCAATCGATGCCGAGAAGGCGTTTGATCGAGTCAGTCATGATCATATTTTAACTACATTAAAACAATTTGGATTCCAAGGCAAATTTTTGAACTTAGTGAACAACTTATGTAGTCAGGCAACCTCAAAACTAGTCATGCATGGGCAGGAATCTCAGGTCATTCGACTGGAACAGGGCACAAGGCAGGGATGCCCGCTTTCTCCCCTACTCTTTGATTTAGCAATTGAATCCCTTGCTATAAAAATCAGAAATCAGAGCGAAGGTATTAGGATTAACAAAAAGGAGTTAAAGGTGTCCTTGTATGCAGACGATCTGCTGGTTTATGTCTCTAACACTTCTCGGAATATCCCAAAAATTCTTAACATAATTGAACAATTCAGCCATTTTGCAGGGTATAAAATGAACAAACAAAACACAGAATTACTCTGGTTAAGGAAGACCGACACATCATACTTAAATAATCAATTTAAGACAGTCATGAAAGCATTCAGATATTTGGGAATACTTGTTTCGGCAGATCCTCGAGAATGGTATTCTTTAAATATTATTCCATCCCTGGCACGTGCCACTTCACTTATGAGAGATTGGCAGAATTTACCTCTTTCCCTCTCGGGGCGCATTGCTCTATATAAAATGGTAATTTTGCCAAAAATATCATACATTCTCCAAAATCTCCCGCTGCTCATAAAAACTCAAGACATTAAGAAATTTAACACGGCCCTTCGTAAATTTATATGGCAGTCAAAGAAACTGAGAATTGCCTTGCAAAGGTTATACCTAGCAAGGCAATTCACCGGGCTGGCCCTTCCAAACTTGTACTTGTATAATCTAGTTTTTCTGGGCCGCACTGTGGCAGATTGGGTCGCAGAAGCTGACTATTTTACGGATAACGAGTTAGAGAACAGTTTAATCTTCCCTTTAAAGACTGTATCGCTCCTACATACACCAACCCATTTGATACCCAAACAAGTGAAAAAACTCAAGTCTATATACGCAATAATCCTGGCTTGGAAGCAGATAGGTACACTGCTGGGAATAAATACTAATATTCCCAAGTATCAAACCTTTATAGGCAATATAGAATTCCAGGAAGGATCTCAAGCCACACACCTGAAAGAGTGGCAAGAGAAAGGGCTTAGATTTACTGCACAGCTTTATCACCCAGAGTCAGGAATTATCAAATCTTTCCAGGAACTGAAAACAGAATTTAATCTAATCAATCAAGATTTTTTTGCCTTCAAAAAGCCAGGCATTATACCACTCAACTGCATTCTCAGTATAACTGGAGGTGGACCTGGGGGAAGTTGGAACAATGGCCGGCCCTGATAAAGGCAGGCCGCTGCTCTATCTCCCCATGGTATACTCTCCTGAACTCTCAGAAAGGCAATAGCAATGTCGAAAAATTAGCCCAAAAATGGTCGGAGCAACTATCTAGGACCATTGACAAGGAAACGCACATTGGGAGATCTTTCTCAGTACTACGAAATACCACGATGGCCGAAACATGGAGGGAGTCCCACACAAAGCTCATATATCAGACATATTACACGCCAGACAAGGCTATTAGATGGAATAATGCTGATTTCGAGAAATGTCCAAAATGCAGCTTATGGGCAGCAGACTTATTGCACATGGTATGGCTATGTCCGAAAATAAAACAATTCTGGCATAAACTAGAATATTGGTTAGTAAGAGTGGTAAAAATAAACCCCCTCAAACTTGATTTTTCAAATATAATTTTTTTGTCAAACAACAATGAGGATTTCAGAGACGCTAAAGTATTAAATCTAGTAGTTCTGGCCGCAAGAAACTTAATCTTTAAAAAATGGAAAACTAGATTTATACCTACAGTGAATGATGTAAAAAATGATCTCAAAAAACAATACAGGGTAGAACAACTTGCCACAGATCTAAATCTAGAGGGCGAAATTGTAGCATTCTTCAGCAAATGGTCAAAATTCATTAAAATCTTTTCGTCAATCGAAATAGAGGATATGATAAGCCCATTTCAAAATTCGGAGATAGTTCTCTTGGGCATTTGGTAGAGTGGGGCTGGCGCAGGGGGGGGGAGGAAAGTTAAAGTAAGGAGGGTACTAAATCAAGATTCTTCCCTTTTTTCCTTTTTTTTTTTTTTTTTTTCTGTTGTTTGTACAATTTCGTTAGCTTTAAAGGGCAGTGAGGCACTCACTAGTCTGTGTAGACACTAACATGTTAAAGAAGGTCAGATAACAGTAACTCTATTTCGCTGTCCACTGCTTTGTTGTTTCAAGGTGTTATTGAGCAACATAAAAGGAAGGTTTATTTTTTGTTGGAAAAATTAAGTTGTCAAAGAATCTTCCAATATTTAACAAATAATCCCTTTTGGTTGATTAAGTTCATTTGTTTTAAAATAAATTTGTGTTAGTATAAACAACAGACTATATCATAAGGCATGATTGTACTGTCTACCGATTTTTCTATTGCTGATGTACTAAATTATTGCTGCACTATTGTATTTGCTCTTGCTCCTTTTTTTTTTTTCTCTTCTTTTTTGTTTGTTGGCACTATTGAAATAAAAATAAAAATGATATTTAAAAAAAAAAAAAAAAAAAAAAAAGCTAGGGAGTTTCATTCTGTGCAGACATGATTTGAGGCATAGTACTGCAGTGTGGGAATTATGTATTTGAATATTAGAATCAAATGATTCAGGCCAGGAAAGCTAAACTGATTAGTGTTAGGACCAGTCTATTGTGGGACACCTTGTAAGTGGTGACTGGCTTAGCAGAATATGGCCGTATTGTGTGACTAAAATCCCATCTTTATTTAAAAATTTAAAAGCATATTTAATAGGCAAAAACTTTTTAACTATTTAAAGAATATTTAGCAGACAAAAGTATATATAAATATGCTATAAATATGTGGACTTAAGTGGTTGGATGTATTATTATTTTTGTTGTTTTATATATTCATATGCATATACATTTAAATTTGCTGTGCGACTTACCCCCTGTGCTGTGCTAGTTTCTTGTGACGTGTCTCACGGCATGAGAATGAGGCTTCCATTGGAGCCTATAGAAGCGCATTCTGGTGAGCAAAAATCTTCTGTGCAATGCGAGCACGAGGTCCTGTGCGCATTGCACCTACCTTGTAATACCAGTGCACATTTGCGTGCGCTGGTATTACTGAGTGGAGCGCAAATATCGCACTTGTGTAAGCGATATTTTTCGCTCCATTCGTAAACTGGCCCATAGACAGTGCAACTGCAGTTTGAGCTGTTCAGCATGATGGGAACTGTACTTTTAATACAGATACAATTTTGTTTAATGCTATTATACTAATTCCTTGATTGTTTCAATATTGTTGGAGTAAGAGAACATTTTAAGCATCTTTAACATAAAGGAATTTAAAAAGGCCTCATGATAAAATCCACATGCAAACATTTTTCAGAAAGTTGTAATGTAAGAAAAAGGGAACATTCATCTTCAAAAACAAAACTTCAAGCTCTGAGTTTTCAAGAATAAAAGGATAAAATACAATGTGAGAAATCAAAAGAAAATGACCCAAAGCGGTTATTGAAAGCAGGCTAGTAAATGTATGAGTTTTTGGGTCCTTTTTCAGTTTTTTGTCCATCTGATGTTCTAGTATAACATTTTATGTAGCTATAATTATGAATAAAAACAACAAGGAAGAGTTGTGTGACTAAGTTTTATTCTCATCTCAAATTGTCAGACATTTAAACTTGATTCCTAATAGCAGTGGGCGACTGATGGTGATGTTGTTAAGGAGTTACGGCGTTGTGATTTCTTGCTGCTATTCCTCACGGTACCATTAGTGTCCCCATATGCCTCATTAACCTGATGAACTAGACAGTTCTGCACCCCGCACCGCCACTGTAAGTGAACCATATGGCTGGGGTCCTGCAATTAATGGACCCGACACTACAGCCCTGAGTCAGCCCCATTCTCACACCTAACTTGATGTGACCCCTTTTACCTGCCGCCCCTCCCCCCCACAGGGGTCTCTAGGGTCAGGATTGTCATCACTGGTCTTTCACTATCTTCCTATCCTTAGTAACCTACACTCAGCTTCCTATCCTCTTATTGAGTATTACTTACATTAATCATTTATTCCTTTATTTCCTCTTTCCATTCTATGTCACCCTTTCATCTTTAGATTATAAGCTTGAGAGCCCCTCTACTTGTGCACTACTTTGTATAGACGTGCATGTACTACTAATAGTGCTTAAGAGCAGGGAACGCCGCTAATGTTAATTTAAGAATGTAGGGCCAGATTTTATGAGTGGAGCGCTATTTGTGCTTTCGTTCGCACGCTAACTGCGCTGGAAGTGAACATTTTGTGTGTGTCAGGTAGCGCTCGTATTACAAGTTAAAAGTAAAAAGTTATCGCTCGCTAACCTGATGCACGCAAAAAGCTGAACTTAGAATATCATGCATGTGATAACCTATTCCCCCATAACAGTCAATGGAGGAAAAAAAAACACCCCACTCTTGCACTAACCCGATTGCATATTCTCAAGTGCGCTAACCCGACATAAAAATATGAATATTTTACATTCCAATGTTCTTCACATAGCATATTTTCTTTTTATTCATAAATACATATTTCTACATATATCTTATGGTATTTTCATATACAGGGAGTGCAGAATTATTAGGCAAGTTGTATTTTTGAGGATTAATTTTATTATTGAACAACAACCATGTTCTCAATGAACCCAAAAAACTCATTACTATCAAAGCTGAATAGTTTTGGAAGTAGTTTTTAGTTTGTTTTTAGTTATAGCTATTTTAGGGGGATATCTGTGTGTGCAGGTGACTATTACTGTGCATAATTATTAGGCAACTTAACAAACCCCCATATACAGCTTGGAGTAAGACAACATGCATAAAGAGGATGATGTGGTCAAAATACTCATTTGCCTAATAATTCTGCACTCCCTGTATTATATATATACAGGGAGTGCAGAATTATTAGGCAAATTAGTATTTTGACCACATCATCCTCTTTATGCATGTTGTCTTACTCCAAGCTGTATAGGCTCGAAAGCCTACTACCAATTAAGCATATTAGGTGATGTGCATCTCTGTAATGAGAAGGGGTGTGGTCTAATGACATCAACACCCTATATCAGGTGTGCATAATTATTAGGCAACTTCCTTTCCTTTGGCAAAATGGGTCAAAAGAAGGACTTGACAGGCTCAGAAAAGTCAAAAATAGTGAGATATCTTGCAGAGGGATGCAGCACTCTTAAAATTGCAAAGCTTCTGAAGCGTGATCATCGAACAATCAAGCGTTTCATTCAAAATAGTCAACAGGGTCGCAAGAAGCGTGTGGAAAAACCAAGGCGCAAAATAACTGCCCATGAACTGAGAAAAGTCAAGCGTGCAGCTGCCAAGATGCCACTTGCCACCAGTTTGGCCATATTTCAGAGCTGCAACATCACTGGAGTGCCCAAAAGCACAAGGTGTGCAATACTCAGAGACATGGCCAAGGTAAGAAAGGCTGAAAGACGACCACCACTGAACAAGACACACAAGCTGAAACGTCAAGACTGGGCCAAGAAATATCTCAAGACTGATTTTTCTAAGGTTTTATGGACTGATGAAATGAGAGTGAGTCTTGATGGGCCAGATGGATGGGCCCGTGGCTGGATTGGTAAAGGGCAGAGAGCTCCAGTCCGACTCAGACGCCAGCAAGGTGGAGGTGGAGTACTGGTTTGGGCTGGTATCATCAAAGATGAGCTTGTGGGGCCTTTTCGGGTTGAGGATGGAGTCAAGCTCAACTCCCAGTCCTACTGCCAGTTTCTGGAAGACACCTTCTTCAAGCAGTGGTACAGGAAGAAGTCTGCATCCTTCAAGAAAAACATGATTTTCATGCAGGACAATGCTCCATCACACGCGTCCAAGTACTCCACAGCGTGGCTGGCAAGAAAGGGTATAAAAGAAGCAAATATAATGACATGGCCTCCTTGTTCACCTGATCTGAACCCCATTGAGAACCTGTGGTCCATCATCAAATGTGAGATTTACAAGGAGGGAAAACAGTACACCTCTCTGAACAGTGTCTGGGAGGCTGTGGTTGCTGCTGCACGCAATGTTGATGGTGAACAGATCAAAACACTGACAGAATCCATGGATGGCAGGCTTTTGAGTGTCCTTGCAAAGAAAGGTGGCTATATTGGTCACTGATTTGTTTTTGTTTTGTTTTTGAATGTCAGAAATGTATATTTGTGAATGTTGAGATGTTATATTGGTTTCACTGGTAAAAATAAATAATTGAAATGGGTATATATTTGTTTTTTGTTAAGTTGCCTAATAATTATGCACAGTAATAGTCACCTGCACACACAGATATCCCCCTAAAATAGCTATAACTAAAAACAAACTAAAAACTACTTCCAAAACTAATCAGCTTTGATATTAATGAGTTTTTTGGGTTCATTAAGAACATGGTTGTTGTTCAATAATAAAATTAATCCTCAAAAATACAACTTGCCTAATAATTCTGTACTCCCTGTATATATATATATATATATAATTATATATAGGTATAGATATATACAGATATATATAGGAATTTAAATTTTAAAATACTTAGAACATTTTCCCCTATGTGAAGAACATTGGAATGTGAAATACTTACAGTAAATACATATTTAAAACATTTATTAAAAATGAATATTGAATAAATATGCTTTTAGATGTTTTCATGTAGTTGACTGCCAAGGGTTTCAATGCACACACACATATATATATATATATATATATATATATATATATATATATATATATATATATGTGTGTGTGTGTGTACATATGTATTTATGTGTTTATATCAGTAATATATATATATATATATATACATACATACATACATATACATCTTTAGACATGTATATGTATATATGTCTATGTTAAAGCCCTTTGTCTGCCTTTTTCTAACACCTGAGATCTCATATCTTTGAGTCATAACTTTTTTGTGCAATATTTTTTTAATAATTTTTATTAGATGGTGTTATTATGAGTGTAACTGTACTTTGTAATGTATTTTTTATGTATTTTGTGGCATTTATTTGTTTTGCAAAACAGTTAACCAGAGCTCTGAGGTTGCGGTAATCATTATAGTGTAAATCGTGATTGCGCTCAGTTTTTTTCGCATTAACTTGTAATACTAGTGCAATTTAACTTGCGCACAAAGAAGAAAGCCTGATATCGCTCGTGCGCAAACGATATAGCTCCACTAAAAATCTGGCCTGTAGTGAATGTAATGTTAAATCACCAATTTATATAACCTTATTTCACATGTAAGTGTATGAATTGCAATTTACCCTATAAATGTTTTGAACTTTGTATATCACTGAATAGATCATAATATGTTGCCACTTAATAAATAACAGTAATACTACTACTATTAATAATAGTAATAATAATGTCAACTAACTGCCTTCTAATTTTACACAACCTACGTTTTTTCACAGCCCAAGTTTATTAAAGTTGCATTAAACACAATATAACTGCTAGCACTGGAATTAAGATAAACTTTCCTGTATCGGACATTTTCAATGTCTGAATGTGTTTCTTACTCCTCCCCTTTTCTTCATGTATTGCTGTTAAGTGCAAAATGCCAGCAGCATTATAGACAAATGAAAAACCTATGGCACAGCAGCACTAGATGCACAAAGTGCCATTGTATGGCTAAACCCTATAATTGACCCTTTCCTGTCTGTTGCAGACTTCACCTGCACAAGGTTTTCTGTTATTTTTGTAGAATGTGAGAACAGAGGGGGCTATTTATGGATGAAATTCCATTTTTTAATCTGACCTTGTCACCATAGCTTATGTATACCACATTCTGTAACCACCTGCTGCTTAAAAGAAAAGCGCTTGTTTGATACAGGAGTGTAAATGACTCTAAGGCTTTTCCAGGTTAACCACCAAGACGTGTGGGTAGATTGATGCATAACAAGGTTATTGGAACAGATGAAGGTCATCAGTAAGTGCTCAATGATGCTAATCCCAAACATGTTTTGTATAAGAGCAACCTTTGAAATGTACAGCTATAGGTGTCTCCCTCATGTTATGCTGTAGGCTGAACCACTAGATAACAAGCTGCTTAGAGACAAATATACATGCTATTTTCTCAAATGTCCTTTTGAATGGCTAAATCCATACCCTCTATCCTGTTCTGCAACATCTCCAAATGCCCTCTCTTCCTGCCCAATAGTCTGTCATCTTCTTCTGAGAATGTTGAATGTACTGTTTTCCCAGGCCCAGGAGATTCTGTGCAATTTCCTTGTTATTACTAGTATTAAGTTTCCTCTAAGCTTCTGGTTTGAAGGAAAAAGCCTATCGGTCCTAATTGTCTCCGAATGCAGACACCTCCGGGCCCAATCTAAGGGTAGGGGCCAGTGGGTGACTGTTGGCTGCACAGTTATTATTAGATCAGGCAGATATTAAGAATCTATTTAATGTGAGCAGACGCTAGAAGGATAATATACAGACCTGCTTGTTCAGCTGCAAACTCAGTTAATGGGGTCAATGGGAATATTCATCAAGGTGGAGGTAGACGTTCATTCTTTGGCATAGTGAAATACAGATGCCAGACAAAGTTCATTCTCATCTAGAAAATTGCATGGATTCAGAATGGAGCCATTAATTGCAAAAAACTGAGGTGATACAATAAAAAGACTATCACTGTATCTGGAAACATGACTTTCTGAAATACTGCCTGGTACTGGAAAATTACTATACATTTTAATGATAATATATTTTAAAGAGGTGTTAGATTTGCACCATTAATTATATGTAATGTTTATAGCGGTTACAACTGTACCAGTGTATCTCAGTGCTTAGAATTGTCTCTCAGGGACTGAATGACTGAAACAACTGAGCCTACAGCAAACTCATATACAGATTTACAATTTACAGGTAAGAAGAACTAGATGCTAATAAAGATACTGTAAATATATATATATATATATATATATATATATATATATATATATATATAGATAGATAGATAGATAGATAGATAGATAGATATAGATATATTTCAGGATGTCCTAAACATTTCTGGATATTAATTCCCATTCAAAAACTTCCAGCTACATAACATAGTACTGAATGTCTCTCTTTCCCTGCCCGTTTGCACTTATTATATATATCTTAAAGGGTTAGAAATTCTTCCACATGTGTGCTTAAATAAAAGACTTTATTTGAATTAAAGGGCCATAATACCCAAATGTTTAAACACTTGAAAGTGATGCAGCATAGCTGTAAAAAGCTGACTAGAAAATATCTCCTGAACATCTCTATGTAAAAAAGAAAGATATTTTACCTCAAAAGTTCCTCAGTAGCCACCTCCCATTGTAAAGGATTTCTAAGCAGCATTTTAGTGTGTCTGTCCTGGGACATCTGAAGGGATGAGCATTGTGCACTCTCATCGTATTTCACCAATCAGGTAAAGGAAGTTTGCAATGAAATCTCATGAGAGTCAAGTCAAATCTCATGAGATCACAGTAAAAGTTCATGACCTCAGCACTGCTGATGCTGATTGGCTGCTGTTCATTTCTTCATTTTTTTTTATTTTTTTACCTGCAGCTGGGAGCAGTTGAGTATAACTTTTTACACAGAACTTACTCTGCTGAGCTGAGGAGATTGTGAGGTAAAATATCTTCCTTTTTTACATAGAGATGCACAGGTGATATTTTCCTGTCATCTTTTTATAGTTATACTGCATCAGTTTCAAGTGATTTAGCATATGAGTATTATGTCCCTTTAACATACTGGCCTCTATTTAACAAAGTCTGGCGGACCTGATCCGACAGTGCGGATCAGGTCCGCCAGACCTTGCTGAATACGGAGAGCAATACGCTCTCCGTATTCAGCATTGCACCAGCAGCTCACAAGAGCTGCTGGTGCAACGCCGCCCCTGCAGACTCGCGGCCAATGGGCTGCCAGCAGGGAGGTGTCAATCAACCCGATTGTACTCGATCGTGTTGAATTCCGGCGATGTCTGTCCGCCTTCTCAGAGCAGACGGACAGGGTTATGGAGCAGCGGTCTTTGTGACCACTGCTTCATAACTGCTGTTTCTTGCGAGCCTGCACGGGGCATCAAGCTCCATTCGGAATAAAACTGTTTTTGTTTACAACCAAAGCTTCTACATTCCTTCAATATAATGTTTGTTATCCTGAAACGAGCAGTAACGAACGCCCATAAAAGGATGAAGAGTTTATGCTAATGCAGCTTCCAAAAACCAACCAAAGCTTCTACATACCTTCAATATAATGTTTGTTATCCTGAAACGAGCAGTAACGAACGCCCATAAAAGGATGAAGAGTTTATGCTAATGCAGCTTCCACCCCCATCCAATGGAGAAGCCACTGTGTCCATTCAATTTAATATGCCTGTGATGTAATGTCTGTCCCCTTAGCATGCACGCTTCCTATTTTCGCATGCGCATTTTGGACAGAAACACACAGCCAACATGTTTGTTTTTCTTTTAATCACATGACACCGGCATCCAACGCTTAGAGCATGACGCTCCGCTGGGTAAGTGGAGAGAGGAGGGTGATTCTGCCCATGCTTTTGCAATAAAATAGTTTAGATACACATGCAGGCTGCCATAATGTTTCTTCCTAGGTAGAACATTGTAATAGGGCCATGTAATGAATGTAAAATGGGTTTGGCGCAGATTTAAATTTAGAATTAAAATTGCAAGGAAAGAAAAGAGAACTTTAAAGAGGTACCTATTAGAAATATATTTATTATATATTTTAATAAGTTAAATATTTTTGGGGGGTTTCCTATCCCTTTAATGTATTTCACATCTGATGTATTCTAGTGTATTTCTATACTTGGTCAAACCTGGAATTCTCACTCACAAACGCCTAGATTACGAGTTTTGCGCTAAACAGGGTGCAAAAATAACGGCAAAAAAGTTGCGTTATTTCACTCTCCATAGCGCTGCCATTACGAGTTGCTGAAAAGCCTCCTTCTGCTGTGTGTTATGGTGCATTAAGCTCCATACCGCACAAAAGCCGAGGGCTGACTTGACGTCCTCATGCACGCTTTCCCCCATAGACATCAATGGGAAGAGAGTGTTAGAAAAAAAAAACAACCTGAAGTGCGGAATGGCGATCGCTATAACGCAACCCCATTGGTGTCTATGGGGGAAAGAAAGTTTTGTTTAAACCTAACACCCTAACATAAACCCCTAGTCTAAACACCCCTAATCCACAGTTTCCCGACATCGCCGACACTAAATAAAAGCTATTAACTCATAATCTGCCGTTCTCCGACATCACCGCCACTAAATAAAGTTATTAATCCCTAAACCTCAAGCCTCCAACATCGCCGCCACTAAATAAACCTTTTAACCCCTAAACCTCCTGCCTCCCACATCTCCGCCACTAAATAAACCTATTAACCCCTAAACCTCCGGCCTCCAACATCGCAAAACACTAATTAAACTATTAACCCCTAAAACCCAGCTAACTTTAAATTAAAATTACAATATAACTATATTTAAATAAATAAAAACTTACCTGTGAAATAAAAATAAACCTAACATTAAACTATAAATTAACCTAACCTTACTATTCTTATAAAATAAAAAAACTACCAATTAAAAATAGTAAATTACAAAAAAAACTAATCCTACGAAAAAATTAAAAAAAACTAACATTACAAAAAAATTAAACACTAAAATTACAAAAAATAAAAAACACTAAGATTACAAAAAATAATAAACAAAATTATCAAAACCACCCAATTACACCTAATCTAATAGCCATAAAAAATTAAAAAGCCCTCCAAAGTAAAAACAATCCCTAGTCTTTTGTAGGGCATTGCCCTAAGTTAAACAGCTTTTTTACCTTTAAAAAAAACAAAGTCCCCCCAACAGTAAAACCCACCACCCAACCAACTCCCCAAAATAAAAAAAAATAACTAAAAAAAAACCTAAGCTATGGGCATTGCCCTTAAAAGAGCATTCAGCTCTTTTGCACTGCCCTTTAAAGGGAATTCAGCTCTTTTACAATTTTCCCAAAGCCCTAATCTGAAAAAAAAAAACCACCCCAACATATAAAAAAAACCTAATACTAACCCAAGAATATCTACTGACGGTTCCTGAAGTCCGGACATCCATCTCCATCCATGCGGCGTGAAGTCTTCATCCAGGCGGCGAGAAGTCTTCATTCAGGCAACGATATCTTCATCCATCCCGGGGGCGTCTTCTATCTTCATCCCGGCGGCGCAGAGCGGAGCTATCCTGGAAGCCGATGCCATCCTGCACGGAGCGTCCTCTTCATATGGTCGCTGCTTCAATGCAAGGTGCCTGTTTCAAAATGGCATACCTTGCATTCCTATTGGCTGATTTGATTCTTCAAATTCAAATCAGCCAATAGAATGAGAGCTACTGAAATCCTATTGGCTGTTCAAAACAAAAAGTTTTAGGTTTTTGTTTTGTTTTTGGTGTGGTTTTTATTTCAGATTAGGTCTTTGGGCACATTGTAAAAGAGCTGAATGCCCTTTTAAGGGCAGTGCAAAAGAGCTGAATGTCCTTTTAATGGAAATGCCCATACAAATGCCCCTTTTGGGGCAATGGGTAGCTTAGGTTTATTTTAGAGTTAGGTTTTTTATTTTGGGGGGTTGGTTTGGTGGTGGGTTTTACTGTTGGGGGGACTTTGTATTTTTTTACAGGTGAAAGAGCTGTTTAACTTTGGACAATGCCCTACAAAAGGCCCATTAAAGGGCTATTGGTAATTTATTGTAGGCTAGGGGTGTTTTTATTTGGGGGGCTTTTTTATTTTTTAGGGCTATTAGATTAAATTTATTATTTTTTGTAATCTTAGTGTTTTTTATTTTTTTCGTAGGATTTTTTATTTTTTTTATTTGTAAATTAGAATTTTTAATTGTTATTTTTTTATTTTATTAGAATAGTAAGGTTAGGTTAATTTATAGTTTAAAGTTAGGTTTATTTTTATTTTACAGGTAAGTTTTTATTTATTTAAAAATAGTTACAGTATATTGTAATTTTAATTTAAAGTTAGGGAGGTGTTAGGTTTAGGTGTTAGGGGCGATGTCGGAGAGCGGTGGTTAGGGGTTAATATATTTAAATAGTGTTGGCGATGTGGGTGGGCAGCAGATTAGGGGTTAATAAATGTATCTAATAGTCGCTATGCGGGTTGTCGGCAGATTAGGGGTTAATAGATTTTAAATAGTGTTTGAGATGCGGGAGGGTGGCAATTTAGGGGTTAATAGGTAGTTTATAGGTGTACGTGTATTTCGTAACATTTTAGTTACGAGTTTTGTGAAACATTTTTGTTTAGCAAAATCCATAACTACTGGTCTCAGGTGGCGGTATGGATTATGTCGGTATAGAGCATAACGCAAGCATTTTAGCCAGACCGCACAACCTGTAATATACCGGCACTATGAAAATCCCACACTCAAATGTCATTTTTTTTAAGTGCGGAATGGAGTTTGCATTACAGGCTAAAATGCTTGCGGTATAGCTATACCACCGCGACTCGAAATATGCATTTCTGGCAATTCCAGAGTATTGGCCATTTTTTCAGCATTAAAAGCCGTAACGTAAAACTTGTAATCTAGGTGTTATCCTATTGTAGTTTTCATTGCATATATTGTTTTCTGCTGACTCATTTATATACTTATACCCTCTCATTGTATACTTTATTATTTACTTTATTTGCATCCTAGTCCTTTATACACTTATTGCTAAATTCCTGGTGTATTACTTCAATAAATATTATTTAATAGTATTCTCTGTCACTTGAATAATGAATTGTTGCCCAGGACCTCAAAAAAGGCTTTCTCATACGGTCAAGTGTCTATGGAGGCTAATTTATGGATTTCTACATTATGTTACAGGGTTGTGGAGAGTGTGTAGCATATTTTGTTATGTCATCCTTATTTACTAATAACTTTAAAAACCAGTGAAAAGTTTATCAGTATAGAATTCATGCCTGTAGTTGGAACAAATAGCTTCTGAGGTGAGAAGGCTTATCCTGTTAAAGCATCTAGCGCATACATACATTGATGGATAGATAGACAGATAGATTGTATTGTCTGTGTCTTCACACACTCTTCAGATGGTCAACAAAATTTTAGTAAGGGACAAGGGACTTTTCTCACAAGGGGCTAGATTACGAGTGGAACGCTATTTATCACTCTTGCTCATGCATTAACGCAGCTTGAAGTAATCTTTTTTTCCTGCGTCGGGAAGGGTGCGTATTACAAGTGCATGCATCTCTATGTTAAAGCCCTTTGCAGCCTTTTCCTAACACTTGAGATCTCATATCTTTGAGCTCTTATAACTTTTTTATGCAATTGTTTGTAAAAAAGTTACTAGATAGTGTTATTATGAGTCTAACTGTAGTTTTAAATGTAAGTTTGATGTGTTTTGTGCAACTTTTTTGTCGAGCATAAAAGTTAACCACAGCTTGGAGGTCACAACGTGTGTTAAAATTAATAGCGCTCAAGTTAATGCGTTTACTTTAAACTTATAATACACACGCTTCAGATGCGCACAAAGAGTCACGATAAACACCTTTTCACTTGCGTGCAACAGTTAGTACTTCACTCATAATCTAGCCCAAGGAGACTTTGGAAGGTTTATGAAGGTGAGTATTTATAGATGAGTGCAGGAATATAAGGAAGGACAGTATCAGGGAGCACCCAAAAAGCTAGAAAGGAAAAGGAGTTAGCTTAAATTCTAAAGGACAGTTGGAAATGACGTAGAGATATACAAATAAAAGCAGCCAAAGATAAATAATAAGAAACGTGTTAATACTCATGCTTTAAAAATGAATTAAAGGCTTACAGCTTTGTTATGCAAGATAATAGCAATAGGTTATTAAATAAATATGAAAAATGGTTTAAGAGTCTGCATTACCAATTTGGTGCCACAGCTTTGCTGAGCCTGTAGAATGCTATATAAAAGTATTGGTACTGGGACATGCTTCATTAATTGCTATAAAAAGGTTGGTGAGATTGGATTCACCATCTCAACCGCAGTTTTAGAACAAGATATCCAAAATATTAGTTTTATTGCACCTAGGCCAACATAAGTAGATGATGTGCTTTCTATTCTCCAGTGTCCAAGAGCCTTGTTTATCTTCTGCACCAACCTTTTCGCTAACGCCCAGCATGGGTCTCACCCCTCTATAGTTTTATAACCTTGGCCTCTTTAAATCACATTCCTTGAAATGCCAGTCTTCTTTCTTTTCAGCCTCTTAAAATAATTGCAAGTCACTCATCCTTCCTAATGCTTACAGGACTTGGGACCATTTGCATATACAGTATATGGTTTAATTCAAGAGACAACCACCCAACACACAATCACTGTTTCATAGGACTGAATTGAAATATTAATAAGAATATAAAGTCTCATGAATAATGCATTCTTTCATTTATTGGTTTTATATATTATTATTATATTTTTTGAGCTAATTTAGATCTTCACAAAACTAATAAAAATATAAATATATGCGCCATTTCCCAATTTTCTTGAATTAAGTGCTTTTAGTATATTGAATGTATTTTTGACTGCAAATGTGTAATTCATCACTTATACGAGAAACTAAATATGTCCTGATTTTTGCCATTTTAATATACCTAGACATTTAGGTAAACCTTAAAGGGTCATATGAGTAACATGAAATAGTGCCCAGCATATAATTTTACTACATTGAATTTTAATGTTTGCCCTATTATTTTGTATTACTTTATTCTACAACCTGGTGTCAATTATGAAGTTTAGAGGGACTGCAATTGTTGCATGCACTTGACTGTCAGTTAAAGGGACAGGAAACTCCAAAATTCTAAAAGTGTCTTTAGAGTGTCTTTAATTTTAAAAGTGTCTTAAAATTACAAGTTCTATCTGAATCATGCAAGTTTAATTTTGAATTTCCTATCCCTTTAAGCATTTACATGTTGCTATTGCAGCAATCACTGTTTCTGTTTGCTGCTAGATCAGCCCTAGAGGTGTAAGGAAAATGCAGAAGTCTATGAACAGGAATACAAATTATGAAAGGACAGAAGTAAATGAGCAGAGCACATGAGACAGATAGTTGGTATGATCAGTCATTTTTGAAGGTGCAGTGTTAATTTGTATATTAAGACCTAGATATCAAATTTCATTCTGAAGGACATAAGGATCAGATGTAGTGGATGACAGAGTTAAACAGCAGATGAGTGGTGTGTTTGATAACTCCGAAGGTTGTACACATGATGAACTGGAATCCACAGTTGGAAGCCCAATTAACAGTGACTTATTGCAGCCATGTCTAACCTGATGAGAGAGTGACTTAAAATAATTAGTTTTGGTTGCATCTTGAAAGATACAAAAAAAAGAAATTATTTGGTAAAGTTGTAAGAGTTTTTTACAATGACTGATAAAGTTCTTTAAGCCCGAAGAGCAATGATTTTAACAAGCTGGTGGGATTGGGGCGTTATTGAATTAAGGTAGCATTAAGGTGCGAGAACAGTGAACAGTTGTAGAAGAAATATAAATCAGTATATGCTTAGTTTAGTAGAGAGTGTGCATTAGGTATCACCAGTAAGAAAATGGCTAATAAGCATTTAGTGGAACAATATGATATAGTGATGTAGCTCTGGTGAAGAGTTAGATGTCATTGGAACCCCTTGCTAAGCTTTAGAGTGTGCCAGCAATAAATTGGCATTTACAGGAAGAGGTGACAAAGAAGTCAATGGTAATTAGACAATGCGATTAATAGCTGGAAAATGTAAGCCAATAGAATATAATTGGTCATTGTGGAAATTTAAAGAAAGGTTAAACAGAATTAATATGGAGAGTGGAAGTAGAAGAGGTAAGGCAGTTTGTCACTCTAGTAGGTAACGTCTCATTGAGTAAAAGTAGGGAAGAAATATAGATTAAGAAGAAAGAAGAAAATAAATTAACTGTTTAACTGTTGTAAATCTGCCCAATGGAAGATCAAGGTGTCAATGCAGTTATTTCATGAAGATTTTTTCAGACTATTTGAAGTATTTTTTTTCTCTGTTCAACTAAATAGACCTGGGCAAAACAATAATTGCAGAAGATTTAAATGTTATAAAAAACAGCATTGCAATTGATTACTGTAGAAGCAAACATATTGCATTTCACCTATAATGCTTAATGTTTTTTTGGTAATAATAAAACAATAAGGGCCAGATTAAAAGTGGAGCGCTAATTTATGCTCCCTTTGACCATTAACTACTCTAGATATATAATATATATATATATATATATATATATATATAGATGATTAACCCTTTATTATTATTAAATATAGGTATAGATATATACAGATATATATAGGAATATCTATTTATAAATACTTAGAAAATATTCTGCTATGTGCAGAACATTGGAATGTAAAATATTTACAGTAAATACACAGTATAACACTTTATTAAATAAGAATATTGCATAAATATGCTTTTACATATTTTTATCTACTTAACTGCAAACGACTCCAATGCAAATACTGTATATCTATCTATCTATCTATCTATCTATCTATCTATCTATCTATCTATCTATCTATCTATATATATATATATATGTGTGTGTACATATGTATATATGTTTTTATATGTGAATATAAGTCTGTAAATATATATATATTTATATATATATACACATATAAATACATAAATTCAGATGTACCCATATATAGACATATATACTGTGTATATATATATACATACATAACCATCTTTAGACATGTATATGTATGTTTCTCAATGTTAAAGCCCTTTGCCTGACTTTTTTTCTAACACCTGAGACCTCCTATCTTTAAACCCTTATAACTCTTGTTTGCAATATTTTTTTAAAATCATTTTTATTATTTATTATGAATGTAACTGTAATTTGTAATGTATTTTTGATGTGTTTTGTACAATTATTTTGTTTTGTTAAACAGTTAACCAGAGCTCTGAAGTCACAGTAATCATTCTAGCATAAATCGTAATACCAGCAATATGCCTGTCGAGCGCAAACACTCACGATAAACCACTTATTGCTCATGCGCAAACATTTGCGCTCCACGCGTAATCTGGTCCTAAATATATAATAAAATGAAAAAGTTAGGGGGACGCTTCCGGGCTTCAGCCAAGATGGCTGCTTTACTTTGAGGCTGCAAGGATCAGCAGATAAATCCACTGATTATCAGCGACTCAGGGTGTCATCGACTCATAACTTTATTAACATCTAAACAGTTAGACCTTTCTGAGAAGCCTGTTGTGAGTGGTTCGCCCAACTTCTAGCTCCTAGTACCGGAACGGTGAGGTCTTCAGTGGAGACGCATAAGTGCCTGTGGTCGTTATTGAATTAAGGTAGCATTAAGGTGCGAGAACAGTGAACAGTTGTAGAAGAAATATAAATCAGTATATGCTTAGTTTAGTAGAGAGTGTGCATTAGGTATCACCAGTAAGAAAATGGCTAATAAGCATTTAGTGGAACAATATGATATAGTGATGTAGCTCTGGTGAAGAGTTAGATGTCATTGGAACCCCTTGCTAAGCTTTAGAGTGTGCCAGCAATAAATTGGCATTTACAGGAAGAGGTGACAAAGAAGTCAATGGTAATTAGACAATACGATTAATAGCTGGAAAATGTAAGCCAATAGAATATAATTGGTCATTGTGGAAATTTAAAAGTAAAGTAAAGTCGCCCAACTTCTAGCTCCTAGTACCGGAACGGTGAGGTCTTCAGTGGAGACGCATAAGTGCCTGTGGCCTCTACCTAACCCCCCCCCGGTTTATCCGGGTAGAGTCGTTCCTATTGACTGCAATTTCATATTTCACTTACAGCTTATCTGGAGATTCAAGCGGAACAGTGAACAAAAGCCAGTATTTACAAGCACTAGAGGAAGATAGTGCTGTTAAATTATTGTCTAGAGGTGTTTGACTTTATTCTAAGATGGCGCCTGCTACTCACCTTCTCCCCAGAGTACTAGAAGATCTCTTGTGTGATTACTTCAAGCAACTCTCTGCACTTATCACAAGAGAATGGGGAAACTTGCGGCGAGCTCTACATCCACACCCAGAAATGGAAAACTTACAACCTAACCGACAGAGACTTCCTAATACCATGCAACAGGCCCTGGAGGGGCCCAAGGAGACCTCTAAGGGGGACTTTTGGATTAAGCCGGAGCAGGATCCGGGAGTTTTTTGCAGCATTGCAGTAGGCTTGGGGCTGTCTGAAATGTCGCCTGAGTATTCAACTCCCTGCGATACCTACCTAATGGCCACGGAGAAAGCCGGGGTTATCTCTCAGCCAACAGATCCTATAGAGGGCCTTGACCTGGCGATGGAACGAGCTGTCCTTACTCACCACGCAGGCACACTTTTCCCATTCGCAGAGACATTGGCTCCTAATAACCCCGCCGGTGACAAGGTTTGGAAATTATATGCTGCAAAAGAAGCAGCGAGTGGAGGCGCCATGCGGGGCACAGACTCCTATCGGAATGGGCCATTTGTTATGGCCGATGTATCGTCAGGCTGCAAGGTATCGCAGGTACATATACTCCCAGTCCCGCAGAATAAGCTGGGGTTGAACGCTACACGACTTGGAAACAGTGATGTCAGACACGGCCACAGCCGATATATCCTGAAAACTGGAGTCGGCTGAAGATTTCCTTTTTTATGTTGAGCAGCTCCACAGGTTTGGGACCCTAGACTCTATCCTTTGATCTATGTGGACAAAAATAAGTGCATAGGTAAAGAGCTGTCTAAACCCACAATTTGGAGTTAATTAAGTTTATGCTACGTAGTGCAAACTCCTTGCATAAAAATTAGACTTTACTTTAGCATATTCATGTAGAGGATTCCACGTTTTTAGACCCCAAATGCTAGAACCCACCACCCATATTGTATTTGGCCCCCTTCAACTCCCTTTATCCACAGTGGGATTTTGCAACTCATAAAGACAATAAGGTCCGAAACTGAAGTTACATAGTCTGCAACCAATATGGGGACAATAAACCCTGATGCTTTAAATTCAGGTGCTGGGTCCAATTGCAGTATATATTATAGCTGGACTACTAAGCCCTGTTAATAATACCCTGGTCCTTCGGGCCTGTATCTTGGGGATTTTGCTCATTAATTGCGTTGTGGGGTTGGTCTGTGGCTTCTCATTAATAGCCTCATAAAATGTTACCCTTTTTTGTTGTAAAATTTTCTATGTATGTATACTTTTCTGTTATGTTATTTGGTTGTTAAATAATAAAAAAAAAATTTCCGGGTATTTATCACTTAGTTAGATATAGGTCTGGATCAGCACCTTAGACTTGAATGCATAGCCCAACTCCATAGTGCCACATATGCTTATGCCTCCTGGCTTTAGACTGCTAGGGAGGACATTTGGTTAAACCTTTCTGATACCATATATAAGGAATATAGCGGACACAATTTTCTGTTAATATTAGTTCATTCAGGGAATAGTTGTTAATACTTAATTTGTGTGTGCTTTCACCTGTTTATTTCACTGGATTACTGTACGTGTTAATGTCCCATAGGTGCATACTACTTGAGTTGTTATTCTACTGTAAATCACCGAAACTTTATGCATTGAATTGGTTTGACGTAGGATTTCTATTGCAAATTCCAACTATACTACCTCACTCTTATTATATTTTAGTCACTATATTGGCTTAACTTGTACTTTGGCTGTGACTTTACTGCTTAAGTCTACACATTACCACAACCGGAGTGTTAAGTCTCCACATTAGTTCTTATTATTTCTCCCTATCATCACAGTCTTACCAATAAAGTGCAGACACCATATACTATATATTGCCCCTGTAAGGATATAAATTCCCAGATTCCTCAGTTTCTTGTCATCCTTTGTCTTTCCTGGTTGGCTTTAGCCTGACACCACCTCTATTTTATCCCGCAGATTTGTCTGTCATTTACAGAGTCATTAACACTTGAATTGCTTATCATTTCCTATAAAAGTTCATATATGCTAGTTATATTGTTCAAAGGTCCAAAAGTGGCCTTATTAGTGTATATCACTCCTTATTTACGCCCTTGTTATAGCATGTATGCCCAAAAGTGGCCTATTAGTACCAGAGGAGGACCACATAATCATAAAAAAAAAAAAAAATAGAGGTTTCAGTTACCTTTGCCTACCTTTTATTGTGCTTCTATGTAACGGTGAATGTTTCTCACTCTCTTATTGTGTATTGTATTTCATCACCTGTACTCTTTAAGTGAAGGTATTGTGCCAAGATGTGTACATGTGTCTGATATCCTCAATAAAAATTGTTAAAAAAAAAAAATTAAAAAGTTAAAATTAACAAATTGTTATCTACAATACCATTAATAAATAAGATTTCAGCTGGAAATAAAAGGTGATAAATCTAAATAAAGGACTATCTGCAAAAATGGACAACTTTAAAATGGCCAATATTAAATTTGTAATATATGACTACAAATAGAGGTTTTGTAAAATTAAATAAATACATATTAATAATAAAATAAAAAAAATAGATAAAATGTGATCTAAAATGTTCCAGATAAGAAAGTGTAATAACTGAGTGTACTAAGCGCTATTGACTAATTTTGTAGATCAGTACTAGGGTCTGATGATAAATATTCAAATATTCCAGAAGAGGAACAAGTATGTATGATCTAATGTTTAATGCTACAAAATACAAAAATGTAATTTGATATAAATCTGAGAAAAAGGTGATTCTCCTGCAATGAAATCCCATTCTATACAGTGAGAACATACATTTTGACATGACTTAAGCGGCACAATAGTTTCAATAGTTTCAATGTTAAAATGTTAATTACATTTTTCAAAAGGTTATAGATAAATACAGACATAACTGTATATAGGCATATCTAATTCAAAATACTGTACATAAAACTATGTGCAGAACAGTGGGATGTGAAATATTTACAGTACATACAGAGTATATATAACACTTTGTAAATATGAATATTGCATATGTGAAGAACACTGGAATGAGAAATATTCTAATTTTTATGTCAGATTAGCGCACTTGAGAATATGCGATTGGGTTGCGTGCAAGTAGGGTTTTTTTCCATTTTTTTTTTGCACCATTGCCTTCTATAGGGAAAAACTTTAACGTGCCCACAATATTCTAACTTTGGCTTTTTAGGCACGTCGTGTTAGCATGCAATCACTACCCGACACGCACAAAAAAACTTACTGCTAGAGGCGTTAGTGCTCGAGCTGGATTATTAAATACAATACCGCTCCACTTGTAATCTGGCCCTTAATATTGTATTGCATATTAATAACACACCATATACACATACATGTCCAGTATACCAAGGGTTGACAAATCTGGTATTTGTATATAGATACTGTATATGGAGAATAACCTAAAGAAATTCTGGTAAAATTCTAGGAGCCAGTGACTCCAAGGTTTGTCAAGACTTGCAGTATACTAATAATGTCCCAGCTGAAATAGATTAATTATTATTTTTTTTTTTTTTTTTTTTTTTTTTACAAAGACATTTACACATACATACATAAAATAAAATGGATCACCTATCTACTATCAGCAAAAAGAAAAAAAGAAAAAGAAAAACATGTCAAGAATATTCTCATCCCTTTACTCGTTACACTGAGAGAGATGGAGGATCCCTTATTAACTTTTCCCAAATAATCTTTGCTTCCTTAGGGATTTCATCGTTATTATTATATAAATAAAAATATTCTTCATTCAATAAATTTTCATTAACTTTATTAATCCAATCTTCTTTTGTGTGGATTTCTACTGTCTTCCATTTACTTAAGATTAAACTTTTTGCACTATTTAGAGCAATTTCATATAAGTATCTTCTGGGCTTACTGCCTTTAAAGTCCAGATTATTCAAAATTGCTATGAGGAAATTGTTCAACTTCTTCCTATCTTCCTTACTATCGAAATAGATTAATTATTATTGTGATTATGCATTTATTGTTACTGTTTTTTTATTACCAATGGTCATCATATTAAATTTAAATTTAATTTAATTTTAATTTAATTTTTATTGAAGTTGTGAGAAAATGTAACATAAAAGATTAGACAATAATAACATAGAAATAAGATATACACTGTTATCACACAAACATTACCAAATAACAGATACACTGTGTGCAGAATTATTAGGCAAATGAGTATTTTGACTCTTTATGCATGTTGTCTTACTCCAAGCTGTATAGGCTCGAAAGCCTACTACCAATTAAGCATATTAGGTGATGTGCATCTCTGTAATGAGAAGGGGTGTGGTCTAATGACATCAACACCCTATATCAGGTGTGCATAATTATTAGGCAACTTCCTTTCCTTTGGCAAAATGGGTCAAAAGAAGGACTTGACAGGCTCAGAAAAGTAAAAAATAGTGAGATATCTTGCAGAGGGATGCAGCACTCTTAAAATTGCAAAGCTTCTGAAGCGTGATCATTGAACAATCAAGCGTTTCATTCAAAATAGTCAACAGGGTCACAAGAAGCGTGTGGAAAAACCAAGGCGCAAAATAACTGCCCATGAACTGAGAAAAGTCAAGCGTGCAACATCACTGGAGTGCCCAAAAGCACAAGGTGTGCAATACTCAGAGACATGGCCAAGGTAAGAAAGGCTGAAAGACGACCACCACTGAACAAGACACACAAGCTGAAACGTCAAGACTGGGCCAAGAAATATCTCAAGACAAGGAGGGAAAACAGTACACCTCTCTGAACAGTGTCTGGGAGGCTGTGGTTGCTGCTGCACGCAATGTTGATGGTGAACAGATCAAAACACTGACAGAATCCATGGATGGCAGGCTTTTGAGTGTCCTTGCAAAGAAAGGTGGCTATATTGGTCACTGATTTGTTTTTGTTTTGTTTTTGAATGTCAGAAATGTATATTTGTGAATGTTGAGATGTTATATTGGTTTCACAGGTAAAAATAAATAATTGAAATGGGTATATATTTGTTTTTTGTTAAGTTGCCTAATAATTATGCACAGTAATAGTCACCTGCACACACAGATATCCCCCAAAAATAGCTAAAACTAAAAACAAACTAAAAACTACTTCCAAAACTATTCAGCTTTGATATTAATGAGTTTTTTGGGTTCATTGAGAACATGGTTGTTGTTCAATAATAAAATTAATCCTCAAAAATACAACTTGCCTAATAATTCTGCACTCCCTGTAGGTTGCGGCTTTAGACATCAACTCTGTGCACTTGTAGAACAATATGTACAGGTAATTGTTATCAGAATAATAAAAAATGATGTAGCTAGGGAAATGGAGGAGCTATGACGATAAAGTATAGAGCTATGTCTAGTATTTGAATTGTTTGTCTGACGATGAGGAAATCTACAATGTGAGATAAAAATATAGAAGTGAAATCTCAGATCATGTTTGACTAATGTGGCAGAGAAGAGTTTGGACTCAATATAATGGAACCTCAGTTTTATATTATATAAAAAGAAAATGTTCTCCACATACCATAAAGGAAACTCTTGGGCCTATCTAATCTAATGTAATTGAGGCGTGGGGAGTGACCTTTTGTCTTGGCCACTCTTGGACCAAAGTATATAGGGGAGGGGGAGTGAGTTCAGCGGACAGGAGCCTCTCTGAGTGGAGAGGAGGAGGGGAGGGCAGAGCCTTCTAGGATAACAGAGCCATGTGGTGAAGGGAGTGAGAGAAGGGCATGTGATATGGATGGAGGGGTGGATATTTCTAAGGATAGGCATCTGTAGAGAGGTAGGAAAGTATGGGATTAGGGGAGAAAGTGAGCCATTAAGGAGTATGGATAATTCTATTAAATCTATACTGGGAGGTTCACTTATCCTATATATGCTGATGAACTGATGAGCTAGGAAGGGTGGGTAAGGATCAAAGAGAAGGAGGCTGTGACTATATTGGGTTTTGGGATAAAGTCTTGTAATAGGGCGGGGGGAGGTACTTAGAAATACCCCTCTAAGATAGGACAAGAAATGGTGATGGAGTAGGAGATAGGGTGCAGTTATTAGATAATGAAGGGTAAAGGGGTAATAGACCTTCTTGTAAGCTAGGGCCGTATTAGATAAAGGAACTTGATATGGCTGTAGAAAGAACACATAAACCAATGATAATATTATTGGACCTGGGGTAACATAATAAAACAGTTAGGGTATATTCTCAAGTCCCCTGAAAAATAGCTTAGGTGAGGCTAATGTTTGTTAAGTCTGAGATTAAAAATAATAACATTCTATGAGCTGAAAATAAGATCCAAATAGAAAACATTAATACAACAAAGACACCTTTCTAAACATGTTGACCAAAGTGTTTAAATTCACATAAATCTATAAAAAGTAAGCTAGACATATATAGCTGGAACCTCTATGTGCTGCATATCCAGCGGTAACAAATGTTAATGGGGGGAAGCTAGGGTGTCTCTGCATCCATGTATACTAAGCTATCAGTATGAGACTAAGGGGATAAGTAAGATATATTATTATATGTAGGAAAGCCCAAAGTGTAAGCTAGGGTCTACATTACAGTGAGGAACTTATCTATAGCATTAAATGCTAAACTGATAACTGCTTTGAAATGTGACCTGGGTTATAATCTGACCAGGTATTAGTAAGGAAAAGGTAACCAGTTCAGCTAATCTCCGCCCCTAGATTAGTGAGTTGTATTTGGACCATACAACTCATGGGAATATGAGGCAACTGCAAAAGCCTCATTTATATTGTAAATACTATAACTCCAAAAAAGAAACATATAAGGCTATTATATACATTGCTATCAGTCTACTATATTTACTAAAGCATGGCCATTGTTTAGGTGTCATCTCTCAGTATAGTAGAGGGTTATATTTAGCATATCATCTCCTAGTAAATATATAAAGAACATTCTATTACGCTCAAAATAAGTTACATGAATTAGTGAGATTATAAGATGCCATCCCGGCCGCAGACAGCAAAAGTATAACACAAAGTATGATAATGTAACCAAGCAATTGAATATGTAAAGTCTGATATATATTAATCAAAAGATCCCGGATATGAAAAGTTTGTACTATAAATGAGAGTATGCTGAGTAATATTATAATCTTAGCTTGCTTTAGATATGGCTATATAAGTATCTCTCAGCTAGTGTAAAACAATAAGGGTCATGAAAACAAAGCAATGAAATATATCACTTAATGCAAGTATTTAACATAATACACAGTCATAAAAATGGAAATAAAGCAGGGAAGCAAAACTTGGCTAGGTGTCACAAATATCTTCATAGCCTGTTAAAAATGGAATAGATATAGCCCATAGTGAGCAAACAAAGATATCTTCTACAGAGGGTTCTAGGTAAAGTGAATAGCCTTTAGATACTTTCTCAATCTCTGTACCCTCGTTCTGAGTTGGGCTGGAGATCGATCTAAGTTCCTGAAGAAGGGCATCATACTGAGTGTCGAGCTTAAGTTGTGTAAGTAAAACGGGGCCTTGGGTGGTGGAAGTGACAGAGAGTAAATGCTGCTTCTTACCCCGGCTTACCGGGGAGGAGGGAGACATTCAGTAGGTATTCCGTTTCCAAGGCCAGCAGGAGTCAAGCTAATTAGAAATAGACTCACAGCGTGTGAAGTACAGCATCTAGGATCTATGATGGAGCCTTGTGTATCTGCTGTAGGTACTCCATTAAAATATAGCTTCCTTATTAGTTTTTTGGCAGTCTTGTTTGAATATCGATGTTTCAATGTCTTGCTTAAGTAGTTAGAGGCTTAGAGATGCCCTATATAGCTCATAGGAGGTATCATACTGAGTGTCGAGCTTAAGTTGTGTAAGTAAAACGGGGCCTTGGGTGGTGGAAGTGACAGAGAGTAAATGCTGCTTCTTACCCCGGCTTACCGGGGAGGAGGGAGACGTTCAGTAGGTATTCCGTTTCCAAGGCCAGCAGGAGTCAAGCTAATTAGAAATAGACTCACAGCATGTGAAGTACAGCATCTAGGATCTATGATGGAGCCTTGTGTATCTGCTGTAGGTACTCCATTAAAATATAGCTTCCTTATTAGTTTTTTGGCAGTCTTGTTTGAATATCGATGTTTCAATGTCTTGCTTAAGTAGTTAGAGGCTTAGAGATGCCCTATATAGCTCATAGGAGGTATCCGTTTAATTAAAACGAGCAATATATCAAATTAACTGTAGGAGCTTTAGAAGTATATGTCTTGCTGCTTCGGCTGTTGGCCCCGCCCCTCTGCAGGTATATGATTTATTGTATAACAAACAATCTATTTTCAGGTTTAAGAAATGCTTATTATATCGTCAGTAAACATCTTTTGAAAATGTGCCCCATTCACGCTGCTAACATTCTTACGCCTAGATTATGAGTTTTGTCGGTAAAGACCTGCGGTGCTAACGAGCCTTTTTTTTCCAGCGCACCCTTAAGACAACGCTGGTATTACGAGTTGTCTGAATGGCTGTGTTAGCCTCTGAAAAGTGAGCGTTGAGCATAATTTAACTCCACTTCTACTCTCAATACCAGCGTTGCTTACGGTAGCGGTAAGATGGAAAAACGTGCTTGTGCACAATTTCCCCATAGGAAACAATGGGGCTGAGCTGGCTGAAAAAAAAACTAACACCTGCAAAAAAGCAGTGTTCAGCTCCTAACGCAGCCCCATTGTTTCCTATGGGGAAACACTTTCTAAGTCTACACCTAACACCCTAACATGAACCCCGAGTCTAAACACCCCTAACCTTACACTTATTAACCCCTAATCTGCTGCCCCCGCTATCGCTGACACCTACATTATATTATTAACCCCTAATCTGCTGCTCCGGACACCGCCACAACCTACATTATAGCTATGAACCCCTAATCTGCTGCCCCTAACATCGCCGACACCTATATTATATTTATTACCCCCTAATCTGCCCCCCCCCCAACGTCGCCGCCACCTACCTACACTTATTAACCCCTAATCTGCCGACCGGACATCGCCGCCACTATAATAAATATATTAACCCCTAAACCACTGCACTCCTGCCTCGCAAACACTATAATAAATTTTATTAACCCCTAATCTGCCCCCCCAACGTTGCCACTACCTACCTAGAATTATTAACCCCTAATCTCCTGCCCCCAACATCGCTGCTACTATAATAAAGTTATTAACCCCTAAACCTAAGTCTAACCCTAACCCTAACACCCCCCTAAGTTAAATATAATTTAAATAAAACTAAATAAATGTACTATCATTAACTAAATTATTTCTATTTAAAACTAAATACTTACCTATAAAATAAACCCTAATATAGCTACAATATAACTAATAGTTACATTGTAGCTATTTTAGGATTTATATTTATTTTATAGGCAACTTTGTATTTATTTTAACTAGGTACAATAGCTATTAAATAGTTATTAACTATTTGATAGCTACCTAGCTAAAATAAATACAAAATTATCTGTAAAATAAATCCTAACCTAAATTACAAATACACCTAACACTACACTATCAAGAAATTAATTAAATAAATTACCTACAATTATCTAAACTAAAATACAATTAAATAAACTAAACTATAATACAAAAAAAACAAACACTAAATTACAGAAAATAAAAAAATTACAAGAAGTTTAAACTAATTACACCTAATCTAAGCCCCCTAATAAAATAAAAAAGCCCACCAAAATAATAAAATGCCCTACCCTATCCTAAATTACAAAGTAATCAGCTCTTTTACCAGCCCTTAAAAGGGCTTTTGCGGGGCATTGCCCCAAAGTAATCAGCTCTTTTACCTGTAAATAAAAATACAATCCCCCAGCAACATTACAACCCACCACCCACATACCCCTACTTTAAAACCCACCCAAACCCCCCTTAAAAAACCTAACACTAACTCCCTGAAGATCTCCCTACCTTGAGTCGTCTTCACCCAGCCGAGCCAAATTCTTCATCCAAGCGGGGTAGAAGAGGTCCTCCATCCGGTTGAAGTCTTCATCCAAGCGAGGCAGAAGTGGTCTTCCATCCGATTGATGTCTTCATCCAAGCGGCATCTTCTATCTTTATCAATCCGGATCGGAGCGGCAGCATCCTGAAGACCTCCAACGCGGAACATCTAATTTATTTTATAGGTAAGTATTTAGTTTTAAATAGGAATAATTTAGGTAATGATAGTAAATTTATTTTGTTTTATTTAAATTATATTTAACTTAGGAAGGTGTTAGGGTTAGACTTAGGTTTAGGGGTTAATAACTTTATTATAGTAGCGGCGATGTTGGGGGCGGGAGATTAGGGGCTAATAATTCTAGGTAGGTGGCGGCGACATTGGGGGGGCAGATTAGGGGATAATCAAATTTATTATAGTGTTTGCAAGGGGGAGTGCGTCGGTTTAGGGGTTAATACATTTATTATAGTGGGTCGATGTCCGGTCGGCAGATTAGGGGTTAATAAGTGTAGGTAGGTGGCGGCGACATTGGGGGGGGCAGATTAGGGGGTAAAAAATATAATATAGGTGTCAGCAATGTTAGGGCCAGCAGATTAGGGTTTCATAGGGACAATGTAGGTGGCGGCGATGTCCGGTCGGAAGATTAGGGGTTAAAAAAAATTATTATAGGGGTTGCGATGTGGGGGGGCCTCGGTTTAGGGGTTCATAGGTAGTTTATGGGTGTTAGTGTACTTTATAGCACTGAAGTTAAGAGCTTTATGTTCCGGCATTAGCCCATAAAACTCTTAACTACTGACTTTTTTTTGCGGTTGGAGTCTTGGCACTAGGCAAATCCCATAGAATAGATAGGATACACAATTGATGTAAGGGGATTTGCGGTAGCCTCGAGTCGCGGAAAAAAAGTGAGAGGTACACCTGTACCTGCCATTCTTGTAATACCAGCGGCGCTAAAAAGCAGCATTAGGACCCCTGCTTTTTAAGGCTAATGCAGAACTCGTAATCTAGGCGTTATTCTTTAGTGAAGATTTTGGAATGTTCTAAAGTAGCGAGACCTACACTTTCCTACATTGCTAATCACCTGTACACTTTTTTAGAACATTTCACCTGGCATGAACATAACCACTGTGTTTTTATAAATGTCCAGTTATGCAAAGAGCCTAGACATTATTTTTAAACTCCTGTCATTAATTAGTTTTTGAAGAAGAATTAAAACATTTTTGCTTATGTTACATGTTTAGCTTATTGTATGAATCAAAGTCTAGTAGGATGGAAGTGAGATATTTATCAGCAAATAAAGAAAGTGCTCATTAAAGTGTTCCCTATAATGGAAAAGATTGGGAATCACTTCATTATTAATGCAACTGAAATGTGCACAGTTCTGAAGCCTCTATATCCAAAAAGACATAAATACTAAACCTTTCTTTAAAAAAATAAGTCTATTCAAATGATCTATAATGTAAATAAAAATGTTAATGGGACAAACACTATTAAGACATGTTTAAGATGTACTCAGGCTTTATTCAAAAGATTAATTTATATTAGATTTTTTTGGTAGATAGGTGTATTGGCTTATATCCCATATCAAAATCTCTGTTTCAAGTTACGTGGAAACTAAAGATAGAAATGTACCATCTTTGGGCTAGATTACATGTGGTGCGCTAACTGTTGTGCGTAAGTGAAAAGGGGTTTATCACAGCTTTTTGCGTGCATTGGAAGTAGCAAGCGTATTACCAGTTGAAAGTAAACCGGTTCGCTTGAGCGAAATTCAGTTTAATGCGTGTTGGGATAGAGCAGCTTCAGAGTTCTGGTTAACATATACCCAACTAAAAATTTGCACAAAAAACATTAAAAAAACAATTAAAAATATAGATACACTCATAATAACACTAATAAAAATAAATTGCAATAAAACTCTAATATAGAGAAACATGCATATTCATGTCTAAATATGTATGTGTATATATATATGTGTGTGTGTGTGTGTATATACATGTGCATGTATGTATTTATGTATTTATATGTGTATATATGTATTTACAAACATGCATTGGAGCCCTTTGCAAAATTCTTAGGCCACCACCAGCCACCATGACCATCAATTTTTATTTTTCGGTCTCCTTATAAAAGTGATATTCATTTTTTTCATTCCAAATCCTGTCAATTAATTCACATACTATGCAAGCTTCAGTCGCTATATTATTTTTAAATCTAATTGGTTATATAGTTATCCACTTACTTTAAAAAAAAATCACCATCATTGACACGCTCCACCCCCATCCAACTTCCTTATTCTGGAAGTGCGATCTTCATTTCTGTCCCACCCGCTGTTTAATTATTACGACATGCTTACGTGTATTACGTAGTCCGCGCATGCTCTATTCAAATCGTCGGGCTAAAATGTAAACAATGATTCACATGATTCTTTGTTTACTTCTAAGGCCGAGAATCTCTAAACAGACCTTCTGCACAATGCAGAATTTTTAACGCTTGTGTAGAAGAATATATTTTTTTTTCAGGAAACATGCCAAAATGCCAGATATTTGATTGGCTATAGGAAAACAAGCCCAAAACCCCCACAAAAAAACGGTAAATGTCAGGGCTGCCGGAGCGATCATTAGAGTAGCAGCAGTTAGAAAAGACAAAAAAAATGTTAGAATGCAAAAATAAGTGTTTGATGAATTAAACTAATATATTTTTTATTTTAAATCTGATTTAATTGAGCATTTACCATCACTTTAAGATACAAACATAAAATACAGGAAATGTGTACACAAAATATAAAAAAACTATTTTCAGAACAAAATGGCTTCTTCAGGCAAAATCAGTATTTAGTGTGACCTCCCTTGGCACTAAGCACATCTTAAACTCTTGGGGAGTTTTCTGAAGTAATCTTCTAGTATATTATACCAGGCTTCTTTCAGCACTTCCCAGAGTTCTTCTTTAGATTTAGGTTGTCTTTTATTTCTATCTCTGTGCAGGTGATCCCATACTGCTTCTATAAGTCCATGACTGTCAGTGTTTTATCAGCTGTTTTTCTCTCCAAGTATGATTTCACTGCATCAGCAGTGCTTGGGGTCAATATCATGCTGAAAAATAAAACCATTCCCAATCAGGCACTTTCCAGAAGGAATGATATGATGAATTAAAACCTATCTGTACTTCTCAGCATTCATGAATTCGGACAGTATCCCTAACACCACTGGCTGATATGCCACCCCAAAGCAGGTAAGACCCTCCAACATGTTTCACTGAAGGCCACAAGCACTCATTCTTCCATCTCTCTCCAACTCTTCTTCTCTATTGTCGATGATTGGACCCAAACATGCCTATTTTTAAAAATACTTATCATTTGGTTATGGTAAACATACCGCTGATCCTCCGCTCACATCTGCTGCTTTCTGCTGCTTGAACTTCAATCCTATTGGCTGATCCAATCAGCCAATAGGATTGAGCTTGCATTCTATTTGCTGATTGGAACAGCCAATAGAATGCAAGCTCAATCCTATTGGCTGATTGGATCAGCCAATAGGATTGAAGTTAAATCCTATTGGTTGATTGCATCAGCCAATAGGATTTAATCGGAATCTAAGGGAAGCCATCTTGGATGACGTCACTTAATGGAACCTTCATTCGTCGGAAGTCGTAGTAAGAAGAGGATGCTCTGTGCCGGATGTCTTGAAGATGGACCCGCTCCGCGCCGGATGGATGAAGATAGAAGATGCCGTCTGGATGAAGACTTCTGCCCGTCTGGAGGACCACTTCTCCCAGCTTGGATGAAGACTTCTCCCGGCCTTGTTGAGGACTTCTTGCCGCTTTGCTGAGGACTTCTCCCGGCTTCATTGAGGATGGATGTCGGCTCTTCAAAACTGTAAGTGGATCTTCAGGGGTTAGTGTTAGGTTTTTTTAAGGGTTTATTGGGTGGGTTTTAGTTTTAGATTAGGTTTTGGGCAGCAATAGAGCTAAATGAATACAATCCAAGGAATACTTCCGGGCTTCACAGGAGTAGATTCCGTCTTCAAGCAATCAAGGCGATTAAAGAGAAAACAGCACCATCCGCATAAAAAGTAGTTTCTTTATTTGGGGCATGTTAAAAACAAAATAGGAGCCAAAGCTCCATCAGCTTGAGGTAAGGGTCACAGCAAAAAAGACTGCAGACATGTTTCGCGTGGAACTCCACGCTTGATCACTGTTGTCTGAGTGCTGTGCATCTGGCTTCTATTTAAAGAGACATCAAAAAATTAAAACCAAAATTTGTTAACCCTTACCTGCCTGGATTAGATACTACAAGTACACACATATTTATTAGGGGATAAGAAAGAACCCTTTACCTTAGTATGGAATAATATATATAAGATCCACTGTATTAATATACATAAAGTCTGTGATAAATTATAGAGATATTCAGTTAAAATGTTTTTAGGTATATGTGGAGAATACTGACCAGAAATATATGATTATGTAAGCAAAGAAGTGTATATATTAATGTAGAGAGGTAGTCAGACTAATACATAGACTTGAGGTGACTTCAAATAAACAAATTAACATCACTTTATTTATTCCTTTGGGATGTCTAGTATTTAAAAGGAAGATCCATTTTGCTTCCTTATAACTGAGTTTATATTCCCTGTCCCCACCACTTTTATGCTGGGGCACATGGTCTATTGCTTGAAAGGAGTGAGGCATCTCCCTGGTGCATATATTTAAAGTGTTTAGATACAGGTGTGTAAGTGTCTGGGTTTTCTATGTCCCTTACATGTTCTAAGGCCCTATCCTTAAGAAAACGTTTTGTTCTACCTACATACTGAATCTGGCACCCCCTACAGGTCAAAAGGTAAATGACATGAGTGGATTTACAGTTTAATTGGAATCTAATGTCATATTAGTGGTCATCATTAAATGAGACTACTATACCTCAGAAGCTCTGAGACAATTGAATGATGTGGACGTATATTCTAAGATTACCTTCAATCCTACTCAAAAATTCAAAGCTAAACTCAAAGATATTTTGGAATTATGAAAACAAGCTGGAGCCTTTAAGGAGGCATATTTTGACACATTGTTACCTGTAGCACCACTCACACCCATTTTTTACTTTGTTCCTAAACTACATAAAGATGACATGTACCCCCCAGGTAGGCCCATTATATCGGGCATAGGTTCCCTTTTGGAACCACTTTCTGAATTAGTAGATGCATTTCTACAGCCACTGGTTGCTAACTTAATGAGCTACATTAAGGACTCCACACAAGTCCTTAATAATATGAAGAAAATTACATGGCAAGAATCATATTGCTTTGTGACAATTGATGTTACATCACTTTACACCTCCATTCCACACCACCTGGGTCTAGCGGCTGTTGCTTATTTTTTGAATAATTTTTCAATCTATATTAAGGATATTGTTTATTTTCTGTTGACAGCAATATAATTTTTGTTAGAACATAATTTTTTATGTTTGGAGGAGGTTGCTATCTCCAGAGGTGTGGTACGGCTATGGGGGCAAAATTTGCCCCCTCTTATGCCAACCTATTTATGGGTTGGTGGGAAGCCTGCCACATCTATGGAGATGATAATCAACACAAACAACACATTGCCTATTATGGCAGATTTATTGATGACCTGTTGGTGGTGTGGAATGGAGATGAATCTACTGTAGAACATTTCTTGGAAACCATCAATTGCAACAACATTAATCTATGATTCACAGCCGAACAACATAAAACTACTATAAAGTTCTTGGATTTGGAATTGATTGTGGATCCAACAACTAATATGATACATACTACAGTCTATAGAAAACCCACAGGAGGGAACACAATTCTAAACTACAGATCATGCCATCCTGGTCATGTTAAAAAAGAAATCCAAAAAGGGCAATTCATAAGAACCAGACGCATTTGCTAAGATGCAGAGACATACGAAAAACAATGCAAGGTTTTGGAGGAAAGATTGTTGGATAGGGGTTACCCAGAAACTCTATTAAAAAATACCAAAAAAAGAGGTAGATCAGATACCTAGAGACAACCTGCTAAAGTATAGGGAAATACAAAGGAAAATGGGAGAATAAAGTTGTATTTAGTACCCCATTTAGCTTGGAGTATAATAAGATCTGTGAGATTATAAAGCAAAGTTTACCCATTTTGGCAGTTGATTCTTGCCTTGAGAAAGTGGCCATGGAAGGTTGTAAATTTGTAGCCAGAAAGGGAAAAACAATTGGTAATTTGGTGGCACCCTCCGATCTACCCACAATAAATAGTAGAACATGGCTACCTAATAGATTAGGCTTCTATAAATGTAAAGCACAACGTTGTAAAACCTGCAATTATGTTACAGAGGGGCCTAAGTTTAAGTCAACAGTTATAAAACGAGAATATGACATTAGATTCCAATTAAACTGTAAATCCACTCATGTCATTTACCTTTTGACCTGTAGGGGTGCCAGATTCAGTATGTAGGTAGAACAAAACGTTTTCTTAAGGATAGGGCCCTAGAACATGTAAGGGACATAGAAGACCCAGACACTTACACACCAGTATCTAAACACTTTAAATCTATGCACCAGGGAAATGCCTCACTCCTTTCAACCCAAGCAATAGACCATGTCCCCCAGCATAAAAGTGGTGAGGACAGGGAATATAAACTCAGTTATAAGGAAGCAAGATGGATCTTCCTTTTAAATACTAAACATCCCAAAGGAATAAATAAAGAAAGTGACGTTAATTTGTTATTTGAAGTCACCTCAAGTCTATGGGGCATATTTATCAAGCTCCGTATGGAGCTTGATGCCCTGTGTTTCTGGGGAGCCTGCAGCAGTTATGAAGCAGCGGTCACAAAGACCGCTGCTCCATAACCCTGTCCGCCTGCTCTGAGCAGGTGGACAGACATCGCCGAAATTTAACCCGATCGAGTACGATCAGGTTGATAGACACACCCCTGCTGGCGGCCCATTGGCCATGAGTCTGCAGGGGGCGACGATGCACCAGCAGCTCTTGTGAGCTGCTGGTGCAATGCTGAATACAGCGAGCGTATTGCTTGCTGTATTCAACGAGGTCTGGTGGACCTGATCCGCACTGTCAGATCAGGTCCACCAGACCTTGATAAATAGGGGCCTATTTATTAGTCTGACTACCTCTCTACATTAATATATACACTTTTTTGCTTACATAATCATATGTTTCTGGTCAGTATTCTCCACATATACCTAAAAACATTTGAATTGAATATCTCTATAATTTATCACAGACTTTATGTATATTAATACAGTGGATCTTATATATATATTATTCCACACTTAGGTAAAGGGTTCTTTCCTATCCCCTAATAAATATGTGTGTACTTGTAGTATCTAATCCAGGCAGGTAAGGGTTAACAAATTTTGGTTTTAATTGTTTGATGTCTCTTTAAATAGAAGCCAGATGCACAGCACTCAGACAACAGTGATCAAGCGTGGAGTTTCACGCGAAACATGTCTGCGGTCTTTTTTGCTGTGACCCTTACCTCAAGCTGATGGAGCTTTGGCTCCTATTTTGTTTTTAACGTGCCCCAAATAAAGAAACTACTTTTTACTTTTTATGCGGATGGTGCTGTTTTCTCTTTAATTGCCTTGATTGCTTTAAGACGGAATCTACTCCTGTGAAGCCCGGAAGTATTCCTTGGTTTGTATTTGCTTGCAGTGTGTGCCGTAAATGGAGGTGCATTTACAGGGCTCCAGGAACAGCCGGATCGGTCAGTGCCTTTGCTGAAGAAATGCAGCTCACAGAACACGGACCCCAAATATTGGTAAGCGCCACCCTTGCTTTGTTTGTGACTAGAGCTAAATGCCTTTTAAGAATAATGCCCATACATATGTCCTTTTTATGGTAATGGGGAGCTTAGGTTTTTTTAGATAGTATTTTATTTGGGGGGTTGGTTGTGTGGGTGGTGGGTTTTACTGTTGGGGGGGTTGTTTGTATTATTTTTTTTTACAGGTAAAATAGCTGATTTCTTTGGGGCAATGCCCCGCAAAAGGCCCTTTTAAGGGCTATTGGTAGTTTAGTTTAGGCTAGAGGTTTTTTATTTGGGGGGGGGGGGGGCTTTTTTATTTTGATAGGGCTATTAGATTAGGTGTAATTAGTTTAAATATCTGATAATTTGTTTTTTATTTTGTGTAATTTAGTGGGTTGTTTTTTTGTAATTTAGGTATTTGTATTTAATTTAGTTCATTGTATTTAATTTAGGTAATTTATTTAATTGTAGTATAAGGTTAGGTGTTAGTATAATTCAGGTTAGGTTTTATTTCACACGTAAAATTGTATTTATTTTAGCTAGGTAGTTAGTAAATAGTTAATAACTAACTATTCTACCTAGTTAAAATAAATGCATACATGCCTGTAAAATAAAAATAAACCCTAAGCTAGATACAATGTAACTATTAGTTATATTGTAGCTAGCTTAGGGTTTATTTTACAGGTAAGTATTTAGTTTTAAATAGGAATTATTTAGTTATTAATAGTATGTTTTATTTAAGATGTATTTTAATTACATTAAAGTTAGTGGGTGTTAGGGTTAGGGTTAGACTTAGGTTTAGGGGGTTAATAAATTTAGTATAGTGGCGGCGACGTTGGGTGCGGCAGATTAGGGGTTAATAAATGTAGGTAGGTGGCGGCGATGTTAGGGCGGCAGATTAGGGGTTAATAATATTTAACTAATGTTTGTGATGCTGGAGTGTGGCAGTTTAGGGTTAATATGTTTATTATAGTGGTGGCGATGTCCGGAGCGGCAGATTAGGGGTTAATAAGTATAATGTAGGTGTTGGCGATGTTGGGGGTGGCAGATTAGGGGTTAATAAGTGTAAGATTTGGGGTGTTTAGACTCGGGGTTCATGTTAGGGTGTTAGGTGTAAACATACATTTAGTTTCCCCATAGAAATCAATGTGGCTGCGTTACTGAGCTTTTCACTGCTTTATTGCAGGTGTTAGGCTTTTTTTCAGCTGGCTCTCCCCATTGATGTCTATGGGGAAATCGTGCACGAGCACGTACAACCAGCTCACCGCTGACTTAAGCAGCACTGATATTGGAGTGCGGTATGGAGCACAAGTTTGCTCTACGCTCACTTCTTGTCTTTTAACGCGGGGTTTATAAAAAACCTGTAATACCAGCGCTGTAGGTAAGTGAGCGGTGACAATAACGTGCAAGTTAGTACCGCACCCCTCATAACACAAAACTCGTACTCTAATTACATAGGCTGAGGCATGGTGACCAAGCACATTTAAATCTTGTTAAGATATTTTACAATAATCTATTAACACAGCGGTAAATTATTAAGGTGCTTAGCAAATACTAAAGTTTTCACAGCAATTTATTTTTTTGTATAATATAAAATGTTGGTCACTTTATTTATTAAAAAATAAATAGTCATTTTCTGTAATTGAACCTGAATATTGCAATATTTGTCTAATATGTATTTAAAAAAATGAAATCTTAATTAAAGTATCTACTTTTCAGATTTGAAAAGTTACCTGCAATGAATAATCTTAAAAACCTCAGGGACAAAAGCATCCTGAGACCTTTTTTAAAGTGAAGGTCAATTTTCATCAATGAGTGCCCGGTTTTTAAAAATACTTTTAAAAACAGGGGCACTTTCATTGATGAAAATTAACATTGCACTGGATTTTAAGAAATACGTACCTTTTACTCCTGCAAAACCGGATCACCGATCTCAGCCTCAGTTCCTCTGTAGTGACGTCAGAAATGACGAAAACCGGCTTCCTCCAATAATGGCTTGCACCCCAGAGCGTCCAGCTCGTGATGCCTGGCTGTGATTGGAGGAAGCCAGTTTCGTCATTGCTGTGGTCTACAGCAGGAAGAAGAAGGAGGGGGATCGTCGATCCGGCTTTGCAGAAGTAAAAGGTAAGTATTTCTTCAAATACAGTGCTATGTTAATTTTCATCAATGAAAGTGCCCCTGTTTTTAAAAGTATTTTTAAAAACCGGGCACTCATTGGTGAAAATTGACCTTCACTTTAACCTTTTGCTATGAGTATTCACTTTTAATTATTCTAAACACACTATTGTTAAGTTTTAAAAAACTAACATATTTTGTACTTAGTGCTTTTTGCCTTTTAAAGATAATAAAATATCCTCTAAACTCTCATATAGCCTAATGCAATTTGTTACACCTAGTTTTGCTCAGTGTGTTTTTCAATCACATGTATCATCCACCATTAACTTTCATCACTTGTTCACAGTCCTAAATGTAATTTTGATAAGGTACATTACATGTATGCTCTGTGGTTCAACTGAATTCAACACAGGTTAATTGTGCAACTTAGAAATACATTTCATAGTACATGGTAAATTAGCATATAATGGAATGTGTATTTGAATGCATTGTTCATATCTGTTGCATAGGGCTGTATATTTTTCTACACATACGTGCACTGAGCAAATAAATTAAACATTAATATACATATAATCTATTTAAACAAACAAAAACTGCATTTAAATGCATGTGTGTGTGTTTAAACTGTATTTAAATTATTATTTAAACATGTCATTATGCTGTGACGTGTTTTGATAAAAAAAACAATATTTTAGATATCTAAAACCAATAATTTATATTTAAATATGAATAATATGAATATCATATTAAATTTTGACTTTACATTTTGAATTTTGAAATGTTTGTTTCTTTATATATAGTTACAATATTGTTTTTATCTATAAATATTTCTGTATCTTTCATTAGATACCTAATTGACACTGCAAATAATATTGTCACATAAACTTTAGAAATGGTTCCTTTCTGTATGCAATGCGATAAATGATCATGGATCATGGATATGGAAGGATATTTACATAATGTTGTCTTTAGCAATAATTTGGACTTCAAGGGATTTGATGGTGAAAAAAAGAAAATTCTCTTACGTATTAGAGCATTTTATTATTAAACTATTGCTTGCCTTTTTTAACTGTGCGGTAGATTCCAATCCTGTTTATTGGCATTTTTTCCATTCCCTATTGGTGTTTTTTCAAATTCCAGCAATAGTACCAACTCTGCATTGGGAAAAGTTTGTATCGGATTCAAGCAGATAGTGTTAAAGTCTCCTATATGATGCATGGACAGCAATGGCTTTAGCAAACGCAATCTCCCTCGTTGCACATTATTTTGACAGCAAAATGGACAGATCTAATTCAGCACACAAAGGGGCCTATTTAACAAATGTCTGTCCGACATGATCCGATCAGTGGATCATGTCCGACAGACATCGCTGAATGTGGAGAGCAATACGCTCTCCGCATTCAGCATTGCACCAGCAGCTCTTGTTAACTGCTGGTGCAACAACGCCCCCTGCAGATTCACGGCCGCCAGCAGGTGGTGTCAATTAACCCGATCGTATTAGATTGGGTTGATTTCACGCGATCTCTGTCCACATCCTCAGAGCAGGCGGACAGGTTATGGAGCAGCGGTCTTTAGATCGCTGCTTCATAACTGGTGTTTCTGGCGAGTCTGAAGGCTCGCCAGAAACACGGCCCATCAAGCTCCATACGGAGCTTGATAAATGAGCCCCAAAGGGTGTTGATAAAGCACCAGCATTCCAAGACTCTATAAGATAATTATATTACCTTGTGCATGTGCAATACACTATGAAATGGTCACAGTTGCACTATTCTTCACTATTGTATAGTCCTTTGTTAGTGGGTGGGGCAGAAGTTTACATATTTATATGTATTTAATAGACTTCTACACATGAGAAACTATACAGCTAATGAGGTCAGCAGGAAATATGAGAAAAAGAAAATCATGAAATGGAGTTTAATTTTTTTTTTTGTTTCTATTTCATATTTGCATATTTTAATTCTAAGTTACAATAATCTTGTCTTCTCTGATGGGATCAACAATCTATCAGCAATCAAGTATTTGTGATCTAGATTTAATAGTAGTTTGTCATTCTGTCTTGTTTGCTAGTAACCAAGATCTTTTTCACAGGTTTTTACATTAAACAGAAGTCCCAAAAATTATATTTAGAAAAAAACGCAATTTACTGTATCTCAAACATCTCATTGCCATTTTCTTACAGTAACCGATATGTGTGTGTGTGTGTGTGTGTGTGGGGGGGGGTTAGGGGTTCATAGGGAATTTAGTGCAACTGTTTCATACAGACAAACTCTTTACACAACCTTTCAGGTCGCATACAAAGTTTGAACAGTAAATGCGATTGTGTTTTCACGATCGCATTTACTTAAGTAAGTAACTTGTAATACAAGTGCATATTACAGCTCTATGCTACCCATAGAAAATATGAGGAGCGTAAATTACCGCGAGTTCGCGCCAACACATTTGCGATCATTTTAACAGTGTGCCACTTGTAATATGGACTTGAGCATAAAGAACACCTGGCCCTTAAAGGGGTGCTCGTGCAGCTGTATGGAATAAATTGAACTATCCTTTCGGCAGTTGTGTGAATTGTGTAGAAAAGGGTAATTAAGTTTAATAAGTTGTAAAGGGGGGTTTAAGGGCAAGGCCAGCTATTGCATTTTTTGGGTTAGAGACAGCTTCATTAGATATTTGGGTTGTTGTGGTTGTAAGGATTTTGTGCAGAGGGCTGGTTAGGTTTAAAGTGGGCTACTGTAGTGGGGGATCCAGTTGGTTGTGGTTAGGGGTAGTAGGGCTGAACCAACCATTAGAGATTTTTGGTACAATGAAAGGTTGCATTTAAGGTTATTTGAGGTGGATTATGGTTGTGTTCAATTAAGGTTTAACTTCAGCTTTCTTGTGGATGGGGTGGTCTTATTTAGGGTTAATGATACTGATAAAATATAGGTACCAGTGTTACAGTAGTTGGAGTGCTGGTCAGAATGGCCAGATGTAAGGAGCTGCTATTATTTAGTGTCTGCATATAGCTTGCTGTCATTAAATAATAGTGATCAGAATATGATCCCTGGAGTAAATCTGAGTTATGAAAATGTTGCTGATGCCAGTATAGGATCCAGCCCTAAATTGTTAAACGTGTATAATAATGCAATGCTTTACAAAATCTCCCTGTCAGATAAAGGGTTAATAGCTCAACAATAGTAGAACACTGCAATTCAGGCAGGATTTTTCTTTCTAAACATCAATTCTAGTAATTTATTCCTTTCTACTAACATGACAAGTGCATTATGCAAATAACATGCAAAACAGGATCCCAATCAGCAGAAGACATGTCTCGTGTGACAGTAACACACAGCAATACACGCAGAGCAATTTTATCCCCCTATTTAAGCATTTGTCAGCAGGCTATGCACTTAGTGGGGTTTGGAAGGGAACTGTTTGTTGCAGTTTTGATCTTAACAATCCTTATGAAATGTACAAAGCTGGTAATTCGTACTGGAAAATGGGGTCATTGGTCCATGTATAAAGTGTAGAATTCACAAACAATTAAATCTTGCACCAACCCACTGAGCAATCAAAACAAAGAGGTTCAGAGCAGCAGAATGCAAGGTGAAGCAGAACCCATTATGGCGGTTCATTTGATGTCAACAGCGCAGAACAGTGATCTTTATACAGACATTATTCTTCTAAAAAGGTGCGTCACTTGTAAACAGGCTGAGCATGTCAATGCATTGTACCTCACGCTGGAAATCATTAGTTAAAGTGACAAGGGATAAAGTGACAGTCTGCACATTCTCCTATTCATCTCTAAAATACCTAGGCTTAATTAGGTCTTAGGTTAGCCACATCCAAGGCTTTTTTAAATGTAACTTCATTATTACAGTGACTGCTCCCTTATTAAAAAGCTTATATAAAATTATAAAAGCCCTGGGTGCTCACTGGCACTCTCTCAATCCAACAAACTGGGAACAAGTGAAGAGTGCACAGGCTTATGTAATCACCCTAGACATATACAAAACACAGAAGGGGACTGCACTCCCAGACTGGACTGGTTACAAATCCCATGACCCTGCAACATGCCCAGCCCTGGGTGCTCACTGGCACTCACAGGAAGCTGTGGTGTCTCCAGAGTCATAGGCAGTTAACCCCAGACAGGCCTGGGTGCAAGGCCCATAGGGAAAATTACAAAACAAATTAATACAACACACAGATTAAGTCCAGCACTCGCTTACAAGCTCTCAGCTAGGATTAAAATAAAAAATGGAAGGGTTAGTCATCGTATTTGGCCAAATAGGACAAGCCCAGGCACCTTGTCAAGGTCCCTTCCAAAACCTGCGTCCCTAAAACAGCCACACAATGCAAGCTCTCAATCCAACAATTTTTTTTGCTTTTAATCTTAATACAGAGCTTGATAAATAGGCCCCTGAGTCCCCTTCCATGTTTTATATATATATAGTATCTCACAAAAGTGAGTACACCCCTCACATTTTTGTAAATATTTTATTATATCTTTTCATGTGACAATACTGAAGAAATAATACTTTGCTACAATATAAAGTAGTTAGTGTACAGCCTGTATAACAGTGTAAATTTGCTGTCCCCTCAAAATAACTCATCACACAGCCATTAATGTCGAAACCATTGGCAACAAAAGTGAGTACACCCCTAAGTGTAAATGTCCAAATTGGGCCCAATTAGCCATTTTCCCTCCCCGGTGTCATGTGACTCGTTAGTGTTACAAGGTCTCAGGTGTGAATGGGGAGCAGGTGTGTTAAATTTGGTGTTATCACTCTCACACTCTCTCATACTGGTCACTGGAAGTTCAACATGACACCTCATGGCAAAGAACTCTCTGAGGATCTGAAAAAAAGAATTGTTTGTCTATATAAAGATGGCCTAGGCTATAAGAAGATTGCCAAGACCCTGAAACTTAGCTGCAGCATGGTGGGCAAGACCATACAGTGGTTTCACAGGACAGGTCCCACTTAGATCAGGCCTCGCCATGGTCAACCAAAGAAGTTGAGTGCACGTGCTCAGCATCATATCCAGAGGTTGTCTTTGGAAAATAGACATATGAGTGCTGCCAGCATTGCTGCAGAGGTTCAAGGGGTGGGGGGTCAGCATGTCAGTGCTCAGACCTTAGGCTGCACACTGCATCAAACTGGTCTGCATGGCTGTCGTCCCAGAAGGAAACCTCTTCTGAAGATGATGCACAAGAAAGCCCACAAACAGTTTTCTGAACACAAGCAGACTAAGGTCATGGATTACTGGAACCATGTCCTGTGGTCCGATGATACCAAGATAAACTTATTTGGCTCAGATGGTGTCAAGAGTGTGTGGCGGCAACCAGCTGAGGAGTACAAAGACAAGTGTGTCTTGCCTAAAGTCAAGCATGGCGGTGGGATTGTCATGGTCTGGGCCTGCATGAGTGCTGCCGGCACTGGGAAGCTACAGTTCATTGAGGGAACCATGAATGCCAACATGTACTGTGACATACTGAAGTAGAGCATGATCCCCTCCCTTCAGAGACTGGGCCGCAGGGCAGTATTACAACATGATAACGACCCCAAACACACCTCCAATCGACCACTGCCTTGGTGATGGACTGGCCAAGCATGTCTCCAGAACTAAACCCTATTGAGCATCTGTGGGGCATCCTCAAATGGAAGGTGGGGGAGCACAAGGTCTCTAACATCCACTAGCTCAGTGATGTCATCATGGAGGAGTGGAAGAGGACTCCAGTGGCAACCTGTGAAGCTCTTGTGAACTCCATGCCCAAGAGGGTTAAGGCAGTGCTGGAAAATAATGGTGGCCACACAAAATATTGACACTTTGGGCCCACTTTGGACATTTCCACTTAGTGGTGTACTCACTTTTGTTGCCAACGGTTTAGACATTAATGGCTGTGTGTTGAGTTATTTTGAGGGGGCAGAAAATTTACAATCTTATACAGGCTGTACACTCACTACTTTACATTGTAGCAACGTGTCATTTCTTAAGTATTGTCACATGAAAAGATTTAATAAAATATTTACAAAAATGTGAGGGGTGTACTCACTTTTGTGAGATACTGTATATACAGGTAAAACTCGAAAAATTTGAATATCGTGCAAAAGTTAATTTATTTCACTAATGTAACTTAAAAGGTGAAACTAATATATGAGATTGACTCATTACATGCAAAGCAAGATAGTTCAAGCCGTGATTTGTCATAATTGTGGTGATTATGGCTTACAGATCATGAAACCCCAAATCCACAATCTCAGAAAATTAGAATATTACATGCAATCAATAAAACAAGGATTGTACATAGAACAATATCGGACCTCTGAAAAGTATAAGCATGCATACTGTATGTACTCAGCACTTGGTTTGGGCCCCTTTTGCAGCAATTACTGCCTCAATGTGGCATGGCATGGAAGCTATCAGTCTGTGGCACTGCTGAGGTGTTATGGAAGACCAGGATGCTTCAATAGCGGCCTTAAGCTCTTCTGCATTGTTCGGTCTCATGTCTCTCATGGGGTTCATGTCAGGCGAGTTTGCTGGCCAATCAAGCACAGTAATCCCACGGTCATTGAACCAGGTTTTGGTGCTTTTGGCAGTGTGGGCAGGTGCCAAGTCCTGCTGGAAAATAAAGTCAGCATCCCCAGAGAGCTCATCTGTGGAAGGAAGCATGAAGTGCTCCAAAAGCTCCTGGTAGACAGCTGAGTTGACCCTGGACTTAATGAAGCACAGTGGACCAACACCAGCAGATGACATGGCTCCCCAAATCAACACAGACTTTGGAAACTTCACACTGGACTTTAAGAATCTTGCAGTGTGTGTCTCTCCATTCTTTCTCCATACTCTGGGTCCTTGGTTTCCAAATGAGATGCAAAATTTGCTCTCATCAGAAAAGAGGACTTTGGACCACTGAGCAACAGACCAGGTCTGTTTTTCTTTAGCCCAGGTAAGACGCTTCTGACGTTGTTTGTTGTTCAGGAGTGGCTTGACAAGAGGAATATGACATTTGAAGCCCATGTCCAGGATCCATCTGTGTGTGGTGGCTCTTGATGCACTGACTCCAGCCTCAGTCCACTCCTTGTGAAAGTCCCCAACACTTTTCAATGGCTTTTTCCTGACAATCCAGGCTGCGGTCATCCCTGCTGCTTGTGCACCTTTTTCTTCCACACTTTTCCCTTCCACATAACTTTCTATTAATGTGCTTTGATACAGCACTTTGGGAGCATCCAACTTCTTTTGCAATTACCTTTTGAGGCTTTCCCTCCTTATGGAGGGTGTCAATGATGGTTTTCTGCACAACTGTCAGGTCAGGCAGTCTTTCCCATGATTGTGATTCCTACTGAACCAGCCTGAGAGACCATTTAAATTCTCAGGAACCCTTTGCAGGTGTTATGACTTAATTAGCTGATTAGAGTGGGACACTTTGAGCCTACAATATTGCACCTTTTCACCATATTCTGAGATTGTGGATTTGGGGTTTTCATGAGCTGTAAGCCATAATCATAACAATTATGACAAATCACGGCTTGAACTATCTTGCTTTGCATGTAATGAGTCTATCTCATATATTAGTTTCACCTTTTAAGTTGCATTAGTGAAATAAATGAACTTTTGCACGATACTCTAATTTTTCGAGTTTCACCTGTATGTATATATATATATATATATATATATATTTATATATATATATATATATATATATATATATATATATATATACCGAGATCAGAAGAAAAGGCACTCCATAAATAATAACAGCTCCCAGGGTGCACTTTGGAAAATATCAAAAATATCAGGCACAGAAAAGGCACTCGCTGGTTAGGTAAAACATAACATTTAATAAGTTACATTAAAAAGCATGACGTTTCGGAGGCATTCCGCCCCCTTTATCAAATGCACGATACAGCTTGAAAAATTACAAAAGCAGTATACCCCCTCAGTAACCCCATCACCTTAAATACATGTGTGTAGCTCCATTAGACGCCGAGCCGCAAATGCGGCCCGTGTGCAGTGCTGGGCGGAAGTGACGTCATCAGCGTGAATCACGCTCAGACGTCGGTTGCCTAGGGAATATACAGACGCGGTGTATCGGCCAATGACATGGCCCAAATATCTGATTGTAAACAAAAGCTAACGATCAGTCTAGATACCGCAATTGATGTGTATATTCCAGGTGCCGCATAATGGTTGCTAACATTAAAAACATAAATTTAAATTTAAAATAGATCCAACGATCCAATTGTACATATGGAGGACAAATATAAACAGTGCAGTGCATGATTAGTATAACGCTTAATTATGACATATACTCCGGGATCAAACATCAACTATATACCAGAAGTGGAAAGTTGCATATTTAATATATTTTGATATTATCCAATTCATATATTAAATCACTAAACTAGTATATATCCACTGTAATCATGTATCCCAGAGTATGGCAGAAACCTAGATACCAGAGGACAAGAACCAGAGATTTGTAGGACATGAAATGGAGCACGTAACATGTCAGTTCAAAGCATCTACTGTGCGTAAGCGAGGTTAGAGTCATTAGGTCAATATAAAGAGTCCAGAGCCACATTGATAGAACATTTAGGATTCCATGTAGAATGGTGAAAAGTCTAGCATGGTGTTCAACCCCTTTGGTGTTAGGGTATCTAGCATGTATATCCACCTAGTCTCAAGTCTGAGCAGTCGATTGCCCCTATTGCCTCCCCTTGTTAATGGTGGCACATGGTCTATAAGCATAGTTCTAAGACTTGAGACACTATGCTTGCAACGGGCAAAGTGGCGCGCTACTGGCTGATCGGAGTCACCCTTATTAAGGGCGTCTCTAATCGCACAGCGGTGATTGGCCATACGTTCCCGGAATGTAGTGACCGTCTTGCCTATGTAGACAAGGGAGCATGGGCAAATCAACATATAAATTACATAGGTGCTCATACATGAAAGTCTATAGTTGATTCTATATCGCTTGTTGGTATGTGGTTGTTGAAACGTTTCTCCTTTCAACATGCGGTCACAAGTCACACAGTCCCCACATTTAAAGCAACCCTTCTTGTTCGACTTCAACCAGGTGGTACCCTCATAGCACTTCATGGGGTCAGTTTTTACTAGTAAGTCTCGCAAGTTTTTGGCTCGGCGATAGACAACCCTAGGGGGTTGTTTGTGCAGAAATGGTAGTGTTTTGTCGGTATTAATCAAGTCCCAATGTTTGGAGACCATGTTCTTTACATCTTGGTGCATGGGATCAAAAGTGGTGATAAATTTGAGACATTCATCTGTTGTGGTGTTGTCTTTCACGGCGACTACTGCGCCCTCTGATCGTTTCACCATTTTATCCTTAATTTCCCTAACCAGCTCATCATCATATCCACGTGCAATTAACTTGTTGGACATCTCGTCCAACTGAATCTCTCTGTAACATGCCTCGGTATTATTACGTAGGACTCGAGTGAGTTGAGAGGTGATTATCCCATTTTTTTGATGTATGGGATGATAGCTATGAGCTTCCAATAGGGAGTTTCTGTCTGTAGGCTTGGTATATAGAGATGTACCAAATCTGCAGGCTCCTTCATTTGTCACTTTGAAGATGTTGAGGTCCAAAAAGTGGACCATATCAGCATCATATTCCATTTTAAATTTGATTGGAAGTGTCATACTATTTAGTCCATTAACCCAAGAGTTCAAACTGTCAATGGTGCCCCGCCAGATAAGAAAAACATCATCAATGTACCTGGTATAATATACCACCTCTAACATGTCCTGGGGCCGCATAACAAACTGTTCGTACCAGGACATGTAGAGGTTGGCATATGTAGGGGCCATATTTGACCCCATAGCGGTCCCCGAGATCTGCAGGTAGAAATCCTTTTCGAATTTAAAATAGTTTTTCTCCAAACAAATTTGTAAAAGTTCCAAAAGAAACTCAATTGGAGGACCATTATATTGTCGAGATCCCACCACCATGGATCTGACAGCCTGCACACCTCCCACATGAGGAATGGAGGTATACAGACTGTCAACATCCATGGTGACCAGGATGTCACCAACCTGTAACTGATCAAATATGGTTAGAAATTTTATGAGACTAGGTGAATCTTTCAAATATGCATAAGTATCCTTTACTACTGGCTGTAAGTGGTGATCAATGTATTTAACAATGTTTGAAAACAATGAACCCCTAGCAGAAACAATTGGTCTGCCAGGGGGATTGGCTAGTGTCTTATGGACCTTGGGCAACAAATACAGGACCGGTATTATTGGGAAATCAACCATAAGGAAAGCTAATTCATTCTCATTCAAAATACAGGCCTCACCTGCAGACCTCAGGGACTGATCAACTAGTTTTTTAAACATTGTTGTGGGGTTACCTCTAAGGCGTGTGTATACCTTCTCATCGGCTAGTTGGCGTTTGGCCTCTTGGCGGTAATCGTCATAGTTCATAATGACGATTCCGCCGCCTTTATCCGCCGGACGTATGATGATAGTTTGATCATCACTAAGATCCTTGATAGCCCTGAATTCTTTAGGTGTCAAATTAGGGAAATTAGGTTTTTCTTGATCCTTATCAATGTCATGGCAAATCATACGGGTATAACCTTTTATAAAAGAGTGTGTGATGGCAGGTTCAAAGGTGGATCTAGGTCTAAATACATGTTCAGTGGAAGTGTCCTGTACTTTGTCCTTGAAAAAATCTTTCAATTTCAACTTCCTCTGTAAATTGTGTACATCAACAATCTTATGAAATTTGTCATGGTTAGGAGTTGGTATAAAAGAAAGGCCACGATTGAGTACACTATGCTCCACCTCAGTAAGACGCCTGTCACTGAGGTTGAACACAATGTCTATTTTTTCTTGTAATTTCGCTTTTTTGTTGTGTCCCCCCCATCTAATATGGGGTCTTTTGTTTCTCTGTCTGTGTTTGGCATCAGTGGTGGTTTGGCGGCTGCTCTGGTCATAACCCCAGAAAAAGAAGCCGTATTAGACTTCGGGGCCTGTGTGGTACTTAAATCATCATCAATCAGATATTTGGGCCATGTCATTGGCCGATACACCGCGTCTGTATATTCCCTAGGCAACCGATGTCTGAGCGTGATTCACGCCCAGCACTTCACACGGGCCGCATTTGCGGCTCGGCGTCTAATGGAGCTACACACATGTATTTAAGGTGATGGGGTTACTGAGGGGGTATACTGCTTTTGTAATTTTTCAAGCTGTATCGTGCATTTGATAAAGGGGGCGGAATGCCTCCGAAACGTCATGCTTTTTAATGTAACTTATTAAATGTTATGTTTTACCTAACCAGCGAGTGCCTTTTCTGTGCCTGATATTTATATATATATATATATATATATATATATATATATATATACATATATAAACAAACCAGGGCCAGATTACAAGTGGCATGCTATTTAGTGCTTTCGCTGGTGCACAAGTTCGTAGGGTATACTTATACTACTCTGTGATTGGTTGATGGCTGTCACATGATACAGGGGGCCGGCAAATGAGGAAAAAATAAATTTTCATAAAAAAAAGTTTTACTACGTATTTGAAATTTGGAGTAAGTGTTATTGCATTGTCTTTATATTATGCACATGTTAATCATGTAATCCTGTTGTATTTAGTGGTCCTTTAAGTGGGTAGAGAAAAAAAGTAATAAATATGGAAAGCTGGGAAACAGATTCATATCCTCCAACCTAACAGAATCTACTAAAATGTGAGTTCATTATAAACTTATCATACATTCAACAGCATTTATACATATGTATATATGTGTGTACTTGTGTATATAGTCACAATGATCTTTGGAACGGGACCTAAATTACACAAACTACAAAATTCCCATCTATGCATCAAAACAAAATCAAATTGCACACTGACCGCAGTCCACTCTTTCAAATACTTGGGTATGTTGTTAGACCCCAATCTATCTTTTGGCCTCCACATAGAAAAACTTACACCTAAACTTTATCCAAAACTAGGTGCCCTGTACAGAAACAAATTTTGCCTCAGCCCTACAGTAAAGGAAAAGATGGTACTGCAAATGCTGATGCCTATCATGGATTATGGGGACGTAGTATATGCACCTGCACCGCAAACCCACCTTAATAAACTTAATACATTGTATAACTTGTTTTGTCCACTTTGTGCTACAATGTAATTACAGGACCCACCATTGTGACATGCTAAAAGAACTAAACTGACTGTCGCTGGAATCCAGACGCACCCTCCATCTTTCCAGCCTTGTGTTTAAGAGCTTTTCTGGGAAGCTCCCATCCTACCTGAGCAGAATGCTCTCCCCGGCTATTCCCACCTCCTATAACCTCCGATCCAGTACCAGCACATTATTTAGCTTGCCTCAATACAAAAAAAAGCAGCTCGATCCTCCTTTTCCTACAGAGCACCACAATTATGGAATGACCTCCCTCACACTTTCAAAATTTTCCCCAAGTCTAAAATCCTTTAAGAGATCCCTTTCTACAAATCTCAAAACAGAATGTACCTGTCATGGTTGATTATATATTTCCTACATGATCTATGTTAAATTTTGCATATATTGTTTATTATTATCGTTTTTGTATTTTATTGTACCCTATTGTATCAATGCAATGTTTTGTGGACCCAGGACATACTTGAAAACGAGAGAAATCTCAACTTATCCTTCCTGGTAAAATATTTTATGAATACATAATATATCTTTATACGTGCAGAAATGTGAGGACGATAGGATTAAGTACTACCACTTAAAAAAAAATTCCCAGCCTCCTCTGTAAGACTCTCCATCCTTTCACCAGACTTTTCTGGCTAATTGAAGTAGTATGATCTCTACTCGTGTATTCTCCAGTCTGACCTTAAGTCTTGTCATACCGTTTCATACCTTTCTCCAGCATTCAGTTTGCCGATGCGCTGACGTCATCAGCTATGGCCAAGAACTCTGTGCCCGTCACTCACGCCGCATCTCGCTGTTTCTGAATGGCGTTTCAGAACGAATTCTACAGGACTTTTCCTATTTTGGCTGCTTAAGATTTCCTGTAACTAAGTCAGAGCTCCTGCTGAATTTAGGTAACGCTTTGCTGTATATGCTTCTGCACATTAAATCCATTCCTGTACATAGCTAATTATGGCTACATTAAGACACAGAGGTAAAATGCATACCACACTTGATGGCTACCCCTGTGTCACACTTACAAATCTCACTGTTGTAAAGCATAAGATATCAAGGATTGTATATACTAAATCTGGCATATTTGCGTGTTGACGACCAAAGCACGACGACGCATATATCACGACTTTACAAAATATGAATGTATATACATATATACATATGTAAACATAAATACACATTTACACATATATACCTGAATATATACATACATACACATATTTAGACATATATACTGTATGTATGTATATATACATTATTGCCCTTTCCATTCAAAAACCTTGTCATATACCATATACCTTTTAACCCTTATAACTTTTAAAACATATATTTATATCAATACTTTTATTAGTGTGTACAGTATATGGGTGTAACACTTTATTTTAATGTACTTATGTTGTGTTTGGTGCAACTTTTTATTTAGCCCTAACCTTTTATGCAAGGACTTCAATCCTGCTAACCATCCAAACGTAAATTTAGTTTGCACTCGTGCAGTCACGTTTACTTTAAACTTTAGCACCACTTGTAATGCAGCCAACAGATTCTGTAAAGTAATTATTTTGTACATTAGATTGAAACACATATTGCTCAATATTAAACTATACCCTAAAGTGTTTTTTTTTCTTAGAATTTATTAAATCATGTAATATACTGCATTTACAGTATATGAATATTTCTATCATATCATCTTTCCCTTCTGTCCGTAAAACAAAACATTTTAAACTCTTTCATCCATTAAAGTCCTTCATTGTGAACTCATTTTTTTAGACAATGTAACATTTCAGCAATTAGTCTGTTTCTTTCTGTAAATATGAGGCTTGATCATTTGCTACTTGTTATAATTAATGAATAAAAAAATACATAAAAATTCAAGCAAAAGCCAGTTTATATTTTAGGCAACTCGATCATACTCATTCCTCTATTACTAAGTAACATAGTAGTGCTTGCTCAGTGTAGTTATTAATAGATCTGCCTAACTGGCCACAGCAAAGGAGATAAGATATATAAAACTCAAGAGGTTTATCAGTGAGTTTTCCCAGGACTGCAAAATATGACAAAGCACTGGGGGGGGGGGGGGCAGTGGATAAAACACAACTTTTCAGAGATTAATTATAGTGAATTGCAATTAAACATAATAAACTTTCTATATAAATAATTTTTTTAGTTTAATACCCTTTTAATTGCTGCAGTTTTCTAGTAGGCTCAATTAGACGCATGGCTACAACCTAGAAACATTTAGGTATTATGGAATCTTGATATAATTATGAATAGAGGCCAATGAAAAGTGAGACAGGGGTAAGTAAGCAATGCAGTTATAGCATTTACAGTCTGTACATTTACAAATTACCCTTCCTGCACTGCACACACAGCGGTACTAGGGCCCAGCTTTACAAGTTCTGTCCTTCAGGGAGATTCAACAACCAACAACCCCCAAGGACATTAAACAGTGAAGCATTTACTGCTGTCATATTCACAAAGAAAAGTGCAAAAAGATATATTCCATATGTGCAAATGTATTTGAATTAACACACTCCCCTGAGAGTTGTGAACTAATGGCAGATATAGACTGGTGGCTTACAGGTGAGCAGGTCACATATGAAACTCCCCTTGTTTATCTTAGAAAATAACTGTTCTATAAGACGTATCTATATAATTAGTTCTCTAAGTGCTAGATTACAAGTGGATTGCTAATTTATCGCGCGCCCGCAAACGGGTAAATTTGGCTGTTTACGAGCGTGCGATAAATTACCAGCCACACGCGTTTGCATTGCTGTTAACTTGTAATACCAGTGCACATTAGCATGCGCTGGTATTAACCAGGGGAGTGTAAATATCACTTTAAAGAAAGCAATATTTAGCGCTCCACTTGTAATCTGGCCCTAAATATTTGTGAATTAGCTCCTTCTGAATACATATGATTAGATAGCTTAGTCCCACTAGACTATTCCTTTGCATTCTTAGTGAATTTGAGAATTTGAAAGTAATTTTCATTTACTCTCTTATAAGTCTGTTTTGCGCAATTAATGGAAAGCGTAGGGCTCCATTTATTATTGTGCGGATGGACAGGTTCACAATTAGGGCTTTTGTTTGTTCATGATCGTAGGTAGAAGTCAGCATCGTGCTGCCTGCATTTATCATTGCCCAAATGTACAAACACGCATGAGCAGGGGCTGTCAATCACCTCAGTTGGACTAGTTCAAGGGGATTTAAATCCATTAGGAAACAGAGCTCTGATGACCACTGCTTCTTAACTATTAGCTGCAGGCTTTGTCATGCAAGCCTGCACCAAAAGTGCTCCAAAACTGCATGAGCATCTTGATTAAAGGAGTCCATGATCTATTTATTTTTGTATTAACCATTCACTGTAATAGCTCTTGCAGTAGTTATCATTATCCTGCTGTGCCTCTTCTTTGTGATGGAGCAATGCAAATGTATATACGCATTTATGTTCCCTTTATGTCCCAGGCTGTTGGTCACTCACTCATAAGCAAAAGTAATCTTCTGGCTGCTTATGAACATTTTTAAAAAAATTGCACAAAACTTGTATAGCGACAGGAAGTCTTCAGAGCTCCAAACCACATAATGCAAAGTTGTCACTGTTTGAGAGTTTTGTCCTGCTGTCCCCATTGCTTTCTTCTTATAAATATCTTGGTTTCCGAACTAAAACCATATATCACCTAGTAAATACCCAAAATCAACTGCACATAACATTCCCCAAGGACCCCAACTTTGTCCACTGCACACCCAGTCACACCCATGGGACATCTAGGAATCCTCCCCTGACTAAAATAATTATTACCTGTCTCAGAAGGGATGAGGGAAAGATTCAGCAGAATAAGAAGCTGAGCACTGTAGTCTATCTTATTAAACCAATAAGTGTTTGTCAACTGCTTAATGTAAGAGCTCAGTCCAAAGTTTTCAAAGGGTGTCGACAGTGACTAACTTAAGTGCAATTTCAAAAGACTTCTGGTTGATCTTGCAAGGTTTCATCTGAAAAAGCAGAAGTATAAGGGTATGTTAAAAATATCATACTTTTGCACAAGACATGTTTGCATTCAATGTTTATGAAGGACACTAATCTGGATTGATTATACAAGACATAAACATGATCATCTGGAACTGGAAAGTTGTTTAAAATTGTATGCCATATCTTAATCATGCAAGTTTAATTTAGACTAGATTGCCCCTTTAAGGCTGGGGTGGGGGGTCAATGAGCAAAAACAGCAATTTCAGATCTGAAAATATCTTGCTTATTCCCACCCCACAGCTTTTCTACAGAGAACACAAACATATTCATATTTTCAGTAAAGATGGTGGTTTTAAAAGGACAAATTAGTTATTTTTAATGAGAAATTTAAAAAGGAGCTGTTTACAAAGAATTTAATACATTCCAACAGGTAAAATGTCTCTTTGGGAACATACTAAAGGGAAGGATATTGTACAGTACAATAATTTATAAGAAATATTTACCTCTTTCAATAGCAATGATTCGTTATGATGCTGGGACACTGGGTACAAACAAAATGGGATTATTAAAAAATAAAATAGTCATATATATCCAGCACAGGGAATGTTTTAAGGTGTGCCAGCGTCCAGGTTCCTGCCAGAACCCACAAATGCAAATGTAGAAAAAAATGAAGCAGCACCACCAAACAGCGTTTCTTCAAGGTGTTTTATTCAGCTTGAGGAGTAGCCAGACCCAATAAAGTTAAACAACAACGTTTCGGACACAGTCCTTAGTCATGTATGGCTAAACTATACACATAATCATCTTTAAATACCCTCCTAGCCACACTCACACACCTGTGAAGTTTGTACATTCCAAATTAACCCCTTACATACCACTCAAGGTACACAGGTAATTATCAGCAAAAAAACATTTCAGTAATTTTCAGGTGAAACACACCAACCTTATATATATTAAAGTATAGTTAAATATACATACATATATCAAGTAAATTAGCAGAACAGAATCCATAATCATCTGTAACAAAAGAGAAAAGGAAGAAGTTAAGAAACATTGTATCCAATAATATTTAAAGGCATACAGATAGGTCAAAATCCCTATTCATCCCATTAGGGTGTAATGTCCCCAACTTATTGATCCAGAACATTTCTCTACTCTTAAGGATTTTGGCTCTATCCCCACCCCTTCTAGGAACTGGCACATGCTCTATCACTTGAAATCTTAACTGATTAAGGTTATGTCCAGCAGACAAAAAATGGCACGCTACAGGGGCATCAAGTTTTTTTGTCCTAATACTGCTTTTATGTTGAACCATACGTTCACGGACACTACGGGTGGTCTCTCTGACGTACCCCAATCCACAGGGACATTTAATCAAGTAAACCACATATTCTGTGTTGCATGTAAAATAATCCTTAATAGAAAACATATATCCAGTCCTAGGATGACTAAAGGTGGGGCCTTTAATTATGTTGTTGCAGTTAGAGCACCCAAGGCATGGGAAATTCCCCCAATTTTTCTTGCCTATATAGCTCTGCACCCCCCTCTTTTTAAGGGGGCCAATATCTGCTCTGACAAGTGAATCTTTAAAATTTCTACCTCTTTTGTAGGCCGGCATAAAAGGTTTAGAAAACTCCAAAACATCTGATTCACAGGTCTGTAACACATGCCAATGCTTTAATAATATTTTCTGAACCTTTAGACTTAAAGGGGAATATTGGCTAACAAAAACCAATCTATCAGATTTTTCTGTCCCCTTTATCTCTCTTTTCTCATTATTCTTTTTAGTTAACAGGGATTGTCTAGTTGTGGCAAGAGCATACTCAAGTTCTGATTCAATTAATTCCTTAGGGTAACCCCTTGCTAAAAACCGATCCCCCATCTCTCTCAATCTTAATTTAGCCAAATTTTCATCAGACACAATCCTTCTGACCCGAAGGAATTGGCTTCTAGGTAAAGATTTGAGAAGAGATGGAGGGTGGGCACTGGTATAGTGGAGGAGGGTGTTACAGTCTGTTTCTTTTTTATATAAATCCACAGATAAACCCTGTGGAGTTTTTGATACTCGAGTATCCAGAAAAACCACACTCTCCTCACTCCACACCAGTTTGAATTTAATTCTAGTTGTAGCAGAATTTAAATCATTAATAAATTTCTCAAGGGTTCCAATGTCGCCCAACCACACACCAAAAATATCATCTATATAGCGCCACCATGTGGCACCATATAGTAAAATGGATGATTATAAACAAAATATTCCTCAAAGATATTCATATAGATATTTGCGTATGTGGGGGCGACATTGGAACCCATGGCAGTCCCTTGGAGTTGTAGGTAGTAATCATCACCAAATAAAAAATAATTACAGCATAATACAATCCTCAATAATTGGATCAAAAATTCTTGTTGTAATGGTGAAAATTTTAAATCTTGACTCAAAACCTTGGTGACTGCACCAATACCAGCCTCATGCGAGATGGAAGTATATAATGATGCTACATCCAGACTAAACAGTATGCCTCTGTTCCCATCAATAGACAGGTTCTGCAATTTAGTTATAAAATCACTTGTATCTTGAATATAGGAATTGGATAATACCAGTGGTCTCAAAGCCTTATCTAAAAAAATGGAAACTTTAGATAGGATAGAACCCATTCCAGCTACAATGGGGCGTCCAGGGGGGGAAGTTAAGCATTTATGTACTTTAGGAAGTGTGTATAAAACAGGAGTAACTGCCTCTGATTCCAAAAGAAACTTTGCAATATCTTTATCAATTATCCCATTTTTTACAGCAATATTAACACAATTTTCAACCTCTTTCTGAATGTTAAAAACAGGGTTTGTATGTAGTTTTTTATATACAGCAGTATCTGATAATTGTGTTTTTATTTCATTCACATAAAATTCCTTATCCATAAGTACAGTGGCCCCTCCCTTATCCGCCCCCTTAATGATAAGCTGTTCATTATTTTTTAACCCATTCAGTGAAATCCACTCTTTTTTAGTTAAACCTTGTCTCACAGGGTGTTTTCTACTTTTGCTATAGTGTTTTCTACACATATCAGCTACATCATTATCCACCAATTTAATAAAGCTTTGGACCCCGGCCCCTACCTGTGTAGGGGTAAATGTACTTTTGTTAAATAACCCAAAACTTTTTAGCTTTAACCTTTGCACAGCATTCATATCAACATTACTCACTGCTGAATCAGGAGAAGGATGGGATACATTTGTAAAGAAACTTTTGAGCTTAATAGTCCTAAAGAACCGGTATAGATCTTTTTGTAGTTCTAAATGATCATAGTCCTGCTGGGGGCAATAAGAAAGTCCTTTGTTTAGGATCGTTAACTCATCATCAGTAACTTGTACCTGAGAGATGTTGATCATTGTCGGTTGTTGCTGCGTGTCATCACACGTTGACCGCCTCTCCCTCTGATCTTTTTCTGATGGAGTGCTGTTGTTCTCTTTGCGCCGTCTGTGTTTGCGGCCCCCCCGGCGTTTCCTGAGGCCTCCAAGTCGGATTCCCCCGACATCGATTCAGACGATGACCCTTGTGTGCTAGCACGTCCGCTTCCTCCATGCGTGCGTCTGCGTCTGTACCCGGAACCGGAAGTACCGCTTATTCCGCCGGACGAATCCCGGCCCCACCGGTAAACCGTTCCGGTCGTGTAATCCTCCTCATCCCGAGAGAACTTCTTCTTCTTACGTTCTTGCATCCAAGAACGTAAGAAGAAGAAGTTCTCTCGGGATGAGGAGGATTACACGACCGGAACGGTTTACCGGTGGGGCCGGGATTCGTCCGGCGGAATAAGCGGTACTTCCGGTTCCGGGTACAGACGCAGACGCACGCATGGAGGAAGCGGACGTGCTAGCACACAAGGGTCATCGTCTGAATCGATGTCGGGGGAATCCGACTTGGAGGCCTCAGGAAACGCCGGGGGGGGCGCAAACACAGACGGCGCAAAGAGAACAACAGCACTCCATCAGAAAAAGATCAGAGGGAGAGGCGGTCAACGTGTGATGACACGCAGCAACAACCGACAATGATCAACATCTCTCAGGTACAAGTTACTGATGATGAGTTAACGATCCTAAACAAAGGACTTTCTTATTGCCCCCAGCAGGACTATGATCATTTAGAACTACAAAAAGATCTATACCGGTTCTTTAGGACTATTAAGCTCAAAAGTTTCTTTACAAATGTATCCCATCCTTCTCCTGATTCAGCAGTGAGTAATGTTGATATGAATGCTGTGCAAAGGTTAAAGCTAAAAAGTTTTGGGTTATTTAACAAAAGTACATTTACCCCTACACAGGTAGGGGCCGGGGTCCAAAGCTTTATTAAATTGGTGGATAATGATGTAGCTGATATGTGTAGAAAACACTATAGCAAAAGTAGAAAACACCCTGTGAGACAAGGTTTAACTAAAAAAGAGTGGATTTCACTGAATGGGTTAAAAAATAATGAACAGCTTATCATTAAGGGGGCGGATAAGGGAGGGGCCACTGTACTTATGGATAAGGAATTTTATGTGAATGAAATAAAAACACAATTATCAGATACTGCTGTATATAAAAAACTACATACAAACCCTGTTTTTAACATTCAGAAAGAGGTTGAAAATTGTGTTAATATTGCTGTAAAAAATGGGATAATTGATAAAGATATTGCAAAGTTTCTTTTGGAATCAGAGGCAGTTACTCCTGTTTTATACACACTTCCTAAAGTACATAAATGCTTAACTTCCCCCCCTGGACGCCCCATTGTAGCTGGAATGGGTTCTATCCTATCTAAAGTTTCCATTTTTTTAGATAAGGCTTTGAGACCACTGGTATTATCCAATTCCTATATTCAAGATACAAGTGATTTTATAACTAAATTGCAGAACCTGTCTATTGATGGGAACAGAGGCATACTGTTTAGTCTGGATGTAGCATCATTATATACTTCCATCTCGCATGAGGCTGGTATTGGTGCAGTCACCAAGGTTTTGAGTCAAGATTTAAAATTTTCACCATTACAACAAGAATTTTTGATCCAATTATTGAGGATTGTATTATGCTGTAATTATTTTTTATTTGGTGATGATTACTACCTACAACTCCAAGGGACTGCCATGGGTTCCAATGTCGCCCCCACATACGCAAATATCTATATGAATATCTTTGAGGAATATTTTGTTTATAATCATCCATTGTTTTTACTATATGGTGCCACATGGTGGCGCTATATAGATGATATTTTTGGTGTGTGGTTGGGCGACATTGGAACCCTTGAGAAATTTATTAATGATTTAAATTCTGCTACAACTAGAATTAAATTCAAACTGGTGTGGAGTGAGGAGAGTGTGGTTTTTCTGGATACTCGAGTATCAAAAACTCCACAGGGTTTATCTGTGGATTTATATAAAAAAGAAACAGACTGTAACACCCTCCTCCACTATACCAGTGCCCACCCTCCATCTCTTCTCAAATCTTTACCTAGAAGCCAATTCCTTCGGGTCAGAAGGATTGTGTCTGATGAAAATTTGGCTAAATTAAGATTGAGAGAGATGGGGGATCGGTTTTTAGCAAGGGGTTACCCTAAGGAATTAATTGAATCAGAACTTGAGTATGCTCTTGCCACAACTAGACAATCCCTGTTAACTAAAAAGAATAATGAGAAAAGAGAGATAAAGGGGACAGAAAAATCTGATAGATTGGTTTTTGTTAGCCAATATTCCCCTTTAAGTCTAAAGGTTCAGAAAATATTATTAAAGCATTGGCATGTGTTACAGACCTGTGAATCAGATGTTTTGGAGTTTTCTAAACCTTTTATGCCGGCCTACAAAAGAGGTAGAAATTTTAAAGATTCACTTGTCAGAGCAGATATTGGCCCCCTTAAAAAGAGGGGGGTGCAGAGCTATATAGGCAAGAAAAATTGGGGGAATTTCCCATGCCTTGGGTGCTCTAACTGCAACAACATAATTAAAGGCCCCACCTTTAGTCATCCTAGGACTGGATATATGTTTTCTATTAAGGATTATTTTACATGCAACACAGAATATGTGGTTTACTTGATTAAATGTCCCTGTGGATTGGGGTACGTCGGAGAGACCACCCGTAGTGTCCGTGAACGTATGGTTCAACATAAAAGCAGTATTAGGACAAAAAAACTTGATGCCCCTGTAGCGTGCCATTTTTTGTCTGCTGGACATAACCTTAATCAGTTAAGATTTCAAGTGATAGAGCATGTGCCAGTTCCTAGAAGGGGTGGGGATAGAGCCAAAATCCTTAAGAGTAGAGAAATGTTCTGGATCAATAAGTTGGGGACATTACACCCTAATGGGATGAATAGGGATTTTGACCTATCTGTATGCCTTTAAATATTATTGGATACAATGTTTCTTAACTTCTTCCTTTTCTCTTTTGTTACAGATGATTATGGATTCTGTTCTGCTAATTTACTTGATATATGTATGTATATTTAACTATACTTTAATATATATAAGGTTGGTGTGTTTCACCTGAAAATTACTGAAATGTTTTTTTGCTGATAATTACCTGTGTACCTTGAGTGGTATGTAAGGGGTTCATTTGGAATGTACAAACTTCACAGGTGTGTGGGTGTGGCTAGGAGGGTATTTAAAGATGATTATGTGTATAGTTTAGCCATACATGACTAAGGACTGTGTCCGAAACGTTGTTGTTTAACTTTATTGGGTCTGGCTACTCCTCAAGCTGAATAAAACACCTTGAAGAAACGCTGTTTGGTGGTGCTGCTTCATTTTTTTCTACATTATTAAAAAATAACATAGGTTTTCTATTCATCGAAATACATTTTGACCTCTATGAATAAAATATATATTCTTACAAGTGGATTAAAAAATAGTTATGTCATATGTACACTGAGCAATACTCAGGTGGATTGAACTTTGAAGCATCAGATATTAAATTAATCAGCTAATAAATTAATAGCACAGAGTCTAACCTGCATTATAGATATCCTTATGATTTGCTTATGTTTTCTTTTCGTGTTTGAAAAATGAGTACCTGCCACAAAGGGAACAGAAAAAATATACATATTGACTTATAATTTACAATATAGTGGTCAAAATAGTTCAATCATAAGCACTCAGACAAAAAAGTGCTCTACTTAGAATGTCATCACTGAAACCTATTTTAAAAAATATGAAGGCAGCTGTTAACCCATTGTGTCTCTGACATACAACAGTTAACCCTTTCACTGAAGTAGACATTGTTTTAAAACCTTGCAAAGTCTTGTTAGCTCCTTAATTGACAGATTGTTTGAGGTTAAAGTTACTAAGGTGTAAGTTCAGGTTAACCTTTTATTTACTAGTAAAGAAAGCAACTCATTGTAATGGCCTTTAATGGAACATATTAAATAGAATGTAACTTTCGTGCCTCGGTATCAGCATAAAAGATTGTTAATGGCAGCTTGCATTTTGTCCTGAACAAAATATCCTAACCTAATTCACTGAGAGATGAAAGCCTACTCTGTAAGACCTTGAGGAAGTAATTTAATCTTGTGCTTTTGAATTTAGGTGGGGACGGTGTTTTTGTATTTTGATATTATTTTCAGCTGTGTGTACAATAGATCTGATATGCTAAATATGTGTTTTTTTCACCCAAGGCTAAAAACAACCTTTCAATAAAACCAATCTTTCATTTATTTGGATTATCATTTCCAATTGTTAGTCATAGAAAAAAATAATAAAATAAAAATGTTCCAAAAAAGAAAATGGGAGTGTGAGTCATATATTTTGCCTCTGTATAACTGATAACCTTTCCTATGGTTTTGTTTTTGTTTTTTAAAGAAGTTTGGGGGAAAAAAATGATTTTATAAAACAAAACATCTCGCTTCTTTTTCAATCTTTTTTACACCCCACAGGTTTTATGTTAGAATTAAAAATGGGCATTTGTTAGCTTGAAACCGTTTTTGGTTCTTCTGAATCTCTTTGTAGATAAAAAAGAAACAAGATCAGTATAGTGATGATACAATAAATACACAAATAAGAAAATAAAAGTATATATATATATATATATATATATATATATATACAGAATAACCACAAGCTTGCACTCTGGTCTTTTTTCAAGTTCCTTTATTGTGAAAAGTGTAACGTTTCAGGGACTAAGTATCCCCTTCCTCACAAGAACTGCTGGTGCAATGAGAAATCCAGAGAGCGTATGCTGTCGCCATTTATCGATGTGCAGCGGACATGATCCGCAATATGTTCTCTCGCACAATGATAATTCGTCCCCTAAGGGTCCAATGATCTAAAGCTCTTCACCCTGGTGAAATGAACTATTGTCAGTACTGAGAGATTCCAAAAAAAGAATTTTAGAAAGGAAAATGTTACGCTGTGATTTGTTTATCTCTCTATTCAAAGTTTTGGATATAGTGCTAAAAAGCGCCACCAAACAAGTGTCATTGATTTGTAATCTAATTAATAAATACAACATTTATGTACGTTTCTCTTTTACGCTGTTATTTACAATGGGGATATAAATGATGTCGGAAAAACGGAATACCTCAACATGTAGAAAGATAAACATGATCTTTTGTCTAAAACCCATTCTATTAATCACAGTATATTATCAGTAAAAGAAAGTGTTAGTGTGATCTGACGTGACATAAACGGGTAGAGGAGCTGCAGGGACAGGGGCTTTATCCATTGTGCTAGATCACTGGTTTCCAAACCTGTCCTCAGACCTCCCTAACAGGCCAGATTTTAAGGATTATCGTTGGTGAGAGCAGGTAAAATAATCACATTTACTAATCAGCCATTTGGAAATGAAGTGTCAAGGGGTCTAATTAGAAGTCTAATGTGAGTATTTGGCTTTGAGATGACCTGTAGAGTCAGATGTAGATATGTGGCTTACAGATAAGCTGAAGAACCAGAGATCTAATTTGAGTTCTGATAGGTCTGATGTGAAGTTGCCCTGATAGACTACCAAGAGGGTTATGGTCATGATTAATTATTCACCTCAACTAAAAGTAAAAATGCACAGAATTGCTTTTAGTCAAAATTAAACTTTCATCATTCAGATAGAGCATTAACTTGATTTATTCTCTTGTTATCTTTTATTGAAGAGTAAAACTAGGTAGGCTCATAAGAGCTCAGGAGTGTGCACGTGTCTTTAGTATTCTATGGCAGCAGTATTTTGCAACATTGTATAACAAAGCTACAAATGTTGTAAAACACTGCTGCCATAGAGTACTAAACACACGTGCACACGCCTGAGCTCTTATGAGCCTACCTAGTTTTACTCTTCAATAAAAGATACCAAGAGAATGAAGCAATTTTGATAACAGAAGTAAATTGGAAAGTTGTTTAAAATCACATGCTCTATCTGAATAATTAAAGTTTAATTTTGACTTTACTGTCCCTTTAATATACAAGGGCAGTATCTATATCCTCTTTCTAGAGCAGAATCCAGAGCATCAGAATACTGGGGTTTTAAAGGGACAGTCTACACCTTAGTCATCTTAAAATCTTACCTTAGATTAAGCTGCAAATAGCCTCCTGTACCCCTTTCTATATCATGCAGCAGGAATGATAAAAAAGTTATTTTAAAATGAATATTGTTTCTGGCCAGTTTGAAATGACTGCCAAGCTCCACCCACCGATGACATCACAATCTGGGCTGCATCTATGCACTCTGCTGAATAGCATTGACAGTCTGTTGAATCCAACTAGTGAGCCTTTTGTGATTGAAAGCAATGTGCACCTCAGATTGTGATGTCATCAGTGGGTGGCGCTTGGCAGCCATTTAAAACTGGCCAGAAAAAATATTCATCTTAAAATAACTTTTTTACCGTTTCTGCTGCATGATATAGAAAGGGGTGAAGGAGGCTATTTGCAGCTTAATCTAAGGTACGACTTTAAGGTGACTAAGGTGTAGAGTGTCCCTTTAAGTCCCTAGAAATAAAGACAATAAAATGCTCCAATTAGACCTCTATATTTGTTACATTATCATATATTGGGGTAGATTTCAAGCTTGTCAATCGTATTAATCGCCTGTTTTTCGGCTCCCAGTACACTTGTTGTTTTTTACATTGTAATGATCATAAAAAAAACAGAATACCATTTAGATTAAAAACGATTAGTTCAGATGTCAGAAAAGTTACCCATTTGATCTATAGACAGCACTGACTTTGGCAGCCACAATCAATTTTCCAATAGTGTTGTAAATGTTTTTCAGGACCATATTGCATTTATTGGACTTATTGGAAAAAGTGCAAAAGTGGCCATTTTGTGAGTATTCTATGAAGATTTTGAATAATTTTATTATGTCTCTCATGTATATTCTGAAATTGTCATAGATGTCATTTTAGATGTATGAACGAGTACATGGTCTAGTTTCATTAAACCTATATTCATCACTATAGTATACTCCATTACCACTGGCAGGAAAGAAATGTATATGTATATTTACAAAAAATGGTAGACCACGCAAACTCACAAAGCAGGGCAGCCAAGTGCTGAAGTTGCAACATTAGTAAAGCAATTGTGATTTCAATAATTATGTAATATGAATATGGTGAATTATGTTCTCAATATAATGGAAATATGAAAATTGTGAACTGGTATTCTTTAAATAAGTAAAAAAAAAAAAAAAAAACCACGCCTAAGGACGCAATACAAGATTTGTAGAATCACGCTTAAAGTTTACATACATATTCTACATGCATTAAAGTATACAATACATTAAACAATGTATATACATATATCATATACCCACAATCCACCTGCTCCTATAGGTTTATTATTGATATGTTTTATTCACTATTACATTGTAAGAACAGGGGCTCCGTACGGAGCATGATAAATTGACTCCCATGTGTTTACAGATTACACGCTTAATGTAGGTGACAATGCTGCTTTGCATATATCACCAGTATCAGAGAAGCATCGCCACCCACTGAAATGTATGGTAAAAAGCCTCTCGGCGAGGCTGCCTTTAAACATTACTGTAAGCCCTTTTGAATATTTGCCGCCTTTCTCAAGATTGCAATGGATCCCTTTTGAATATCTCACCTTGTGGCATCAGGTTTTTGGTATGCAGACAGAGATAAGATAAGGAAGCATTCTTGTGTTTAGAAAGTGATAAAAGAATGAGGTCTGATTTTCATGCTCAGACTTTTTTAACCCCTTCGTGACCAGAGCACTTTTCCATTTGTTAACAGTCCAGGACCAAGGCTATTTTTGCATTTCTGCGGTGTTTGTGTTTAGCTGTAATTTTCCTCTTATTTATTTACTGTACCCACACATATTATATACCGTTTTTCTCGCCATTAAATAAAATTTCTAAAGATACCATTATTTTCATCATATCTTATAATTTACTATAAAAAAAATAATAACATTTGATGAAAAAATTTAAAAAAAACACAATTTTTCTAACTTTGACCCCCAAAATCTGTTGCACATCTACAACCACCAAAAAAACTCCTATGCTAAATAGTTTCTAAACCGTGTCCTGAGTTTAGAAATAACCAATGTTCTTTGCTTTTTTTGTAAGTTATAGGGCAATAAATACAAGTAGCACTTCGCTAGTTCCAAACAATTAAATTTTTCAAAATTAGCGGTAGTTACATTGTAACACAGAAATCTGTCAGGAATCCCTGAATATCCCTTGACATGTATATATATTTTTAGTAGACAACCCAAAGAGGCATATTTAACAAAGGTCTGTCGGACCTGATCCGACAGTACAGATCAGGTCCGACAGACATCGCTGAATGCGGAGAGCAATACGCTCTCCGTATTCAGCATTGCACCAGCAGCTCTTGTGAGCGGCTGGTGCAACGCCGCCACCTGCAGACTCACGGCCAATCGGCCGCCAGCAGGGGATGTCAATCAACCCGATTGTACTCGATCGGGTTGAATTCCGGCGATTCCTGTCTGCCCCATTAGAGAAGGTGGACAGGGTTATGGAGCAGCGGTCTCCACACGGGCCATCCATTCGGAGCTTGATAGATAGGCCCCAAAGTATTGATCCAGGCCCATTTTGGTATATTTCATGCCACCACTTCACTGCCAAATGCGATCAAATAAAAAAAAAGTTCACTTTTTCACAAACGTTTTCACAAACTTTAGGTTTCTCACTGAAATTATTTACAAACAGCTTGTGCAATTATGGCATACATGGTTGTAAATGCTTCTCTGGGATCCCCTTTGTTCAGAAATAACATACATATATGGCTTTGGTATTGCTTTATGGTAAATAGAAGGCCCTTAAATGCCGCTGCGCACCACACGTATTATGCCCAGCAGTGAAGGGGTTAATTAAGGAGCTTGTAGGAAGCGTGTAGGGTTGATTTTAGCTTTAGTGTAGTGTAGTAGACAACCCCAACTATTGATCTAGGCCCATTTAGGTATGTTTCATGCCACCATTTCACCGCAAAATGCGATCAAATAAAAAAAATCGTAAAATTTTTCACAATTTTTGGTTTCTCACTGAAATTATTTATAAACAGATTTTGCAATTATGGCACAAATGGTTGTAAATGCTTCTCTGGTATCCCCTTTGTTCAGAAATAGCAGACATATATGGCTTTGGTGTTGCTTTTTGGTAATTAGAAGGCTGCTAAATTCCGATGCGCACCACACATGTATTATGCCCAGCAGAGAAGGAGTTAATTAGGGAGCTTGTAGGGAGCTTGTAGGCTTCATTTTAGCTTTAGTGTAGTATAGTAAACAACCCAAAGTATTGATCTAGGCCAATTTTGATATATTTCATGCAACCATTTCAGCGCCAAATGCAATCAAATAAATAAAATTGTTCACTTTTTACCAAACCTTTTCACAAACTTTAGGTTTCTCACTGAAATTATTTACAAACAGCTTGTGCAATTAAGGTACAAATGGTTGTAAATGCTTCTCTGAGATCCCCTTTGTTCAGAAATAGCAGACATATATGGCTTTGGCGTTGCTTTTTGGCAATTAGAAGGTCGCTAAATTCCGCTGTGCACCACACTTGTATTATGCCCAGCAGTGAAGGGGTTAGTTAGGTAGCTTGTGGGGAGATTGCAGGGTTAATTTTAGCTTTAGTGTAGAGATCAGCCTCCCAACTGACACATCCCACCCCCTGATCCCTCCCAAACAGCTCTCTTCCCTCCCCCACCCCACAATTGTCCCCACAATCTTAAGTACTGGCAGAAATCTGCCAGTACTAAAATAAAAGGCTTTTAAAAAAAAAATAAAAAAAATAATAATTATGCAGCTCTGATGGACCCCACCTTAGCCCCCATCCTCCCTGATCTCCCCCAAACAGCTCTTTAACCCTCCCCCCGCTACCTATTTACCGCCATCTTGGGTACTGGCAGCTGTCTGCCCATACCCATTTTAGCCCCCCCCAAAAAAGTTTTTTTATTATGTTTTTTAAAAAATATAATTGTTTTGTAATGTAGCTGCCCCCCCTCAAAACCCCCCTCCCTCTCCCCCTCCCAGATCCTACAATCTTTATTTTCCCCCCTCCCTCTCCCTCCTTCCCATTCATTTACATTGGTGGAACACTCCCGGCACCCGGCGTGCACATTGCACTTACAGGAACCATATGCCGGGTAGCGATGGGCCGCCCACCAGCCTCCCAGCTAATGCCCCCACCCACCAACGATCAGGACCATTGCTACTGGTGCAGAGAGGGCCACAGAGTGGCTCTCTCTGCATCGGTTTGTAAAAAAATAGTATTGCAAGATGCCTCAATATCGAGGCATCACTGCAATACCATAAAAGTGGCTGGAAGGGATCAGGATCGCTTCCACCACTTGAAACACCAGAGGACGTGCTAGGAACGTCCTTGGTTGTTAAGGGTATTTTTTTGTAGGATGTTCCTCGCGCGTCCTCGGTCGTTAAAGGGACAGTATACACTCATTTTCATATAACTGCATGCAATAGACACTACTATAAAGAATAAGATGCACAGATACTGATATAAAAATCCAGTATAAAACTGTTTAAAAACTTACTTAGAAGCTCTCAGTTTAGCTCTGTTGAAAAGGTAGCTGCAAATGGGAAATAAGACACTCCCCTTCCCCCTTCTTTTGCATATGAAAAGACCATTTACACAAACAGGAGCAAGCTGGAGTAGAGGTATCTGGCGGTATTCTCATTAAACTTTAGGGCTTGGTTAGGAGTCTGAAAATCAGAGCAATGTTATTTAAAATCAAGCAAAACTATACATTTAAAAAAAAACAAAAAAACTTTATGGGCTATATAAATAGATAATCTACAAAACATTAATGGAAAGAAAATATGAGTGTATAATGTCCCTTTAAGGAGTTAATGGGTCATGTGTTCCAAAAACAGATATTTCATATGAAAAAATAAATATAAAGGAACAATTTATCATACATTTTATACTCTGCTGCTGGCATATTAATTAAATACACATGAAGGGGAAACCAATTTTACAGTATACTGTATATTGGGCTAGATTACAAGTGGAGCGCAGCGGCACGTGATAAATAACCAGCCATTACAAGTTATACTGTATGGGGATAAAAGTGGCGGGTGTGGGTTGTTAGAACAAAAAAAAAAAAAAAATTGCCTTTACATTGCGATCTATGGGAACTGTGTGTTCGTAGTAAATAAATATGTATATGATTATATAATATGTATATTCATGTATGTTAACACATTCATATGTATTTAAAAATGCTGCCCATCGATGCGCGACTTACCCCCTTCGCTGCGCTAGTTCTCATGCCGTGTGTCACAGCATGAGAATGAGGCTTCCATTGGAGCCCATGGAAGCGCGCTCTTGTGTGCGCAATGCTTCCTAGCAATGTGAACACGAGCTTGCATTCACATTCTGCTCAACTTGTAATACCAGCGCACATTAGTGGAGCACAAATATTGCTTTTGTGAAAGAGATATTTAGCGCTCCACTGGTAATCTAGCCAATAGTGTTTTTGCGGAATTGATGTCATAAGTTTATAAAGACTTTAAGCTAAATATTAAGCTGGATAATGTATTATATTCAAACAGTTTCCAAATTGGCTGGAGCGGTCCCACCTGTTAAAATGGCTGTTAAGATAGACCAAAAAATCAGAAATTCATGTTTATATTTTAAGCAACAATTTAAAAAAAAGAGATATGCAGAGATAACCTTTGTGAAGCCTAAGCATGAACATGGCAAATTTATGTTCTTTATGTTAAAAGGAAGGTTGGAAAATGCTCCTATGAAATAGATCAGCAAAATTGTATTGCTGTAGGTAAGATTTAAAGTGCTAATAAATGGCCAGATTCCGAGTTTTTCATTTTGAGCTGTGCGGTGCTAACAAGCAGTTTTCTCTCGCCACTCACTTACCTGCAGCGCTGGTATTACAGGTTTTAACAAACCCGACGTTAAAAGACAAGAAGTGAGCGTTGAGCAAAATTTTGCTCCTTATCACACTCCAATACCAGCGCTGCTTAAGTCTAATATAATTACAATAAATCTAAATAAAATTCCTATCATTACCTAAATAATTCCTATTTAAAACTAAATACTTACCTATAAAATAAACCCTAAGCTAGCTAGAATATAACTAATAGTTACATTGTAGCTATCTTAGGGTTTAATTTTATTTCTCCAACATTGGTGTGTCCGGTCCACGGCGTCATCCATAACTTGTGGGAATATTCTCTTCCCCAACAGGAAATGGCAAAGAGCACAGCAAAAGCTGTCCATATAGCCCCTCCCAGGCTCCGCCCCCCCAGTCATTCTCTTTGCCGCTCTGAACAAGTAGCATCTCCACGGAGATGGTGAAGAGTATGTGGTGTTTAGTTGTAGTTTTTTATTCTTCTATCAAGAGTTTGTTATTTTAAAATAGTGCTGGTATGTACTATTTACTCTGAAACAGAAAGAGATGAAGAGTTCTGTTTAAAAGAGGAGTATGATTTTAGCAGCAGTAACTAAAATCAATTGCTGTTCCCACGCAGGACTGTTGAGCTGAGAGAACTTCAGTTGGGGGGAACAGTTTGCAGACTTTTCTGCTCAAGGTATGACTAGCCATTTTTCTAAAAAGACTGTGTAATGCTGGAATACTGTCATTTTTCCCTCATGGGGATCGGTAAGCCATTTTCTTAGACTTAGAAAGAATAAAGGGCTTATTATGGGCTATTAACTGGTGGACACTCTTAAGGGCTAAATCGATTGTTTATTTAAGTTATATTTTGCAATTTGAAGTAATTTTCACACTTTTATTGTTTGGGGAACATTTTTTATCGCCAATAATTTTCACAAAGGTGCTCGGGTCCCTTCTAGCGGTTCTAAGACCAAGGGGTATTGCAGTGGCACCTTATCTGGACGACATTCTAATCCAAGCGTCGTCTCTTTCCAATGCAAAGGCTCATACAGACATTGTTCTAGCCTTTCTCAGATCTCATGGGTGGAAGGTGAACGTAGAAAATAGTTCACTGTCTCCGTCGACAAGAGTTCCCTTTTTGGGAACAATAATAGATTCTTTAGAAATGAAGATCTTCCTGACAGAAGTCAGAAAGTCAAAGCTTCTAAACACTTGTCAAGTTCTTCACTCTATTCTGCAGCCTTCCATAGCTCAGTGCATGGAAGTAGTAGGGTTGATGGTTGCAGCAATGGACATAGTTCCTTTTGCTCGAATTCATCTAAGACCATTACAACTGTGCATGCTCAAGCAGTGGAATGGGGACTATACAGACTTGTCTCCAAAGATTCAAGTAGACCAGATGACCAGAGACTCACTCCGTTGGTGGTTGTCCCAGGATCACCTGTCTCAGGGAATGAGTTTCCGCAGACCAGAGTTGGTTATTGTCACGACCGACGCCAGTCTATTAGGCTGGGGCGCGGTCTGGGATTCCCTGAAAGCTCAGGGTTTATGGTCTCGGGAAGAGTCTCTTCTCCCGATCAACATCCTGGAACTGAGAGCGATATTCAATGCTCTCCGGGCTTGGCCTCAACTAGCGAAGGCCAGATTCATAAGATTCCAGTCAGACAACATGACGACTGTAGCTTACATCAACCATCAGGGGGGAACAAGGAGTTCCTTGGCGATGAGAGAGGTATCCAAAATCATCAAATGGGCGGAGGATCACTCCTGCCACCTATCTGCAATCCACATCCCAGGAGTAGACAACTGGGAGGCGGATTATCTGAGTCGTCAGACTTTTCATCCGGGGGAGTGGGAACTCCACCCAGAGGTGTTTGCCCAGTTGACTCAATTATGGGGCATTCCAGACATGGATCTGATGGCGTCTCGTCAGAACTTCAAGGTTCCTTGCTACGGATCCAGATCCAGGGATCCCAAGGCGACTCTAGTGGATGCATTAGTGGCGCCTTGGTCGTTCAACCTAGCTTATGCGTTTCCACCGTTCCCTCTCCTTCCCAGGCTTGTAGCCAGGATCAAACAGGAGAAGGCCTCTGTAATTCTGATAGCTCCTGCGTGGCCGCGCAGGACTTGGTATGCAGACCTGGTGAATATGTCATCGGCTCCACCATGGAAGCTACCTTTGAGACAGGATCTTCTAGTACAAGGTCCATTCGAACATCCAAATCTAGTTTCTCTGCAGCTGACTGCTTGGAAATTGAACGTTTGATTTTATCCAAGCGTGGGTTTTAAGATTCAGTGATAGATACTCTGGTCCAAGCCAGAAAACCTGTGACTAGAAAGATTTACCATAAAATATGGAAAAGATATATCTGTTGGTGTGAATCCAAGGGATTCTCCTGGAGTAAGATTAAAATTCCTAAAATCCTCTCCTTTCTCCAAGAAGGTTTGGATAAGGGATTGTCAGCGAGTTCTCTAAAAGGACAGATTTCTGCTTTATCTGTCTTGTTACACAAACGACTGGCAGCTGTGCCAGATGTACAAGCTTTTGTACAGGCTTTGGTCAGAATCAAGCCTGTTTACAGACCCTTGACTCCTCCCTGGAGTCTAAATTTAGTTCTTTCAGTTCTTCAAGGGGTTCCGTTTGAACCCTTACATTCCATAGATATCAAGTTACTATCTTGGAAAGTTCTGTTTTTGGTTGCTATTTCTTCTGCTAGAAGAGTTTCTGAATTATCTGCTTTGCAGTGTGATCCACCCTATCTGGTGTTCCATTCAGATAAGGTTGTTTTGCGTACTAAGCCTGGTTTTCTTCCAAAAGTTGTTTCCAACAAGAATATTAACCAGGAAATAGTTGTTCCTTCTTTGTGTCCGAATCCAGTTTCAAAGAAGGAACGTTTGTTACACAATTTAGATGTAGTCCGTGCTTTAAAGTTCTATTTAGAAGCAACAAAGGATTTCAGACAAACTTCTTCTTTGTTTGTCGTTTATTCTGGTAAGAGGAGAGGACAAAAAGCTACTGCTACCTCTCTTTCTTTCTGGCTGAAAAGCATCATCCGATTGGCTTATGAGACTGCAGGACGGCAGCCTCCTGAACGAATCACAGCTCACTCTACTAGGGCTGTGGCTTCCACATGGGCCTTCAAGAACGAGGCTTTTGTTGATCAGATATGTAAGGCAGCGACTTGGTCTTCTCTGCACACTTTTGCCAAATTCTACAAATTTGATACTTATGCTTCTTCGGAGGCTATTTTTGGGAGAAAGGTTTTGCAAGCCGTGGTGCCTTCTGTTTAGGTAACCTGATTTGCTCCCTCCCTTCAGCCGTGTCCTAAAGCTTTGGTATTGGCTCCCACAAGTTATGGATGACGCTGTGGACCGGACACACCAAAGTTGGAGAAAACAGAATTTATGCTTACCTGATAAATTACTTTCTCCAACGGTGTGTCCGGTCCACGGCCCGCCCTGGTTTTTTAATCAGGTTTGAAAAATTTCTTTCTCTATGCACTACAGTCACCACGGCACCCTATAGTTTCTCCTTTTTTTCTCCTAACCGTCGGTCGAATGACTGGGGGGGCGGAGCCTGGGAGGGGCTATATGGACAGCTTTTGCTGTGCTCTTTGCCATTTCCTGTTGGGGAAGAGAATATTCCCACAAGTTATGGATGACGCCGTGGACCGGACACACCGTTGGAGAAAGTAATTTATCAGGTAAGCATAAATTCTGTTTTTACAGGCAAGTTTGTATTTTTTTTACTAAGTAGAATAGTTATTAAATAGTTATTAACTATTTAATAACTACCTAACTAAAATAAATACAAAAGTACCTGTAAAATAAAACCTAACCAAGTTACAATAACACCTAACACTACACTATAATTAAATAAATGTACTAAATTAACAACAATTAAATCAATTAAATTAGCTAAAGTACAAAAAAAACACCCACTAAATTACAGAAAATAATAAACAAATTACAAGATATTTAAACTACTTACACCTAATCTAATAGCCCTATCAAAATTAAAAAAGCTCCCCCCCCCCCAAATAAAAAAACCCTAGCCTAAACTATCAATAGCCCTTAAAAGGGCCTTTTGCGGAGCATTGCCACAAAGTAATCAGCTCTTTTACCTGTAAAAAAAAATACAAACACCCCCCCAACAGTAAAACCCACCACCCACACAAACAACCCTCAAATAAAATACTATCTAAAAAAACCTAAGCTCCCCATTGTCCTGAAAAGGGCATTTGGATGGGTATTGCCCTTAAAATGGCAGTAAGCTCTTTTGCAGGCCCAAATTGGAACAACCAATAGAATGCAAGCTCAATCCTATTGGCTGATTGGATCAGCCAATAGGATTGAACTTCAATCCTATTGGCTGATTGCATCAGCCAATAGGATTTTTTCTAACTTAATTCCGATTGGCTGATAGAATCAGCCAATCGAATCTAAGGGACGTCATCTTAGATGACGTCACTTAAAGGAACCTTTATTCGTCGGGTAGTCGTCGGATGAAGAGGATGCTCCACGTCGGATGTCTTGAAGATGGACCCGCTCCGCGTCGGATGGATGAAGATAGAAGATGCCGTCTGGATGAAGACTTCTGCCCGTCTGGAGGACCACTTCGCCCGACTTGGATGAAGACTTCTCCTGGCTTCGTTGAGGACTTTGGCACGGTTGGATGAAGACTTCTGCCGCTTCCTTGAGGATGGATGTCCGGTCTTCAGAACTGTAAGTCGATCTTCAGGGAGGTAGTGTTAGGTTTTTTAAGGGTGTATTGGGTGGGTTTTATTTTTAGGTTAGGGTTTGGGCCTGCAAAAGAGCTAACTGCCCTTTTAAGGGCAATGCCCATAAAATGCCCTTTTCAGGGCAATGGGGAGCTTAGGTTTTTTTAGATAGTATTTTATTTGGGGGGTTGTTTGTGTGGGTGGTTTGTAAGGGTTTGTGTTTTTTTTGTTGTACTTTAGCTAATTTAATTTAATTTATTTAATTGTTGTTAATTTAATAAATGTATTTAATAATGGTAGTGTTAGGTGTTATTGTAACTTAGGTTAGGTTTTATTTTACAGGTACTTTTGTATTTATTTTAGCTAGGTAGTTATTAAATAGTTAATAACTATTTAGTAACTATTCTACCTAGTTAAAATACAAACTTGCCTGCAAAATAAAAATAAACCCTAAAATAGCTACAATGTAACTATTAGTTATATTGTAGCTAGCTTATGGTTTATTTTATAAGTAAGTATTTAGTTTTAAATAGGAATAATTTAGTTAATGATAGGAATTTTTATTTAGATTTATTGTAATTATATTTAAGTTAGGGGGTGTTAGGGTTAGGGTTAGACTTAGGTTTAGGGGTTAATACATTTAGTATAGTGGTGGCGACATGGGGGGTGGCAGATTAGGGTTTAATAAGTGTAGGTAGGTGTCGGCGATGTTAGGGACGGCAGATTAAGGGTTAATAATATTTAACTAATGTTTGCGAGGCGGAAGTGCGGTGGTTTAGGGGTTAATATGTTTATTATAGTGGCTGCGACGTTGGGGGCAGCAGATTAGGGGTTATTAGGTGTAGGTTGGTTGCGGCGACATTGGTGGAGGCAGATTAGAGGTTAATAAATATAATGTAGGTGTCGGCGATGTTGGGGGCAGAAGATTAGGGGTTCATAAATATAATGTAGGTGGCGGTGGTGTCTGGAGCGGCAGATTAGGGGTTAAAAATTGATTTTAATGTTTGCGATGCGGGAGGGCCTCGGTTTAGGGGTTAATAGGTAGTTTATGGGTGTTAGTGTACTTTTTAGCACTTTAGTTATGAGTTTTATGTTACGGCGTTGTACCATTAAACTCTTAACCACTGACTTTTAAATGCATTAGGGATCTTGGAGGTAGAGGGTGTACCGCTCACTTTTTGGCCTCCTAGGACAGACTCGTAATAGCGGCGCTATGGAAGTCCCATAGAAAAAAGACTTTACAAAGTTTACGTAAGTCGTTTTGCGGTAAGGCCAAAGAAGTGTGCAGTACACCTATACCTGCAAGACTCGTAATAGCAGCGGGCGTATAAAAACACCATTAGGACCTCTTAACGCTGCTTTTTTACCTTAACGCACAACTGGTAATCTAGCCAAAAGTTTATTTTCTTTATATATAGTTAGTAAAAATCAGCATAAAATGCACTACAAAAGTTTGGCATACGAAATTCATTTGTAATAGCGTTTAAACTATAATTGCATTGTTTTTTATTCCAAAGACATAACCCTCCCAAGTAATATTTAATTTATTTCATTTGCTGTGGGCAATTAGTTACAAATAAATAATGACTTCCTGTAATGATCAAGCAATCATTATGTAGCATGTTGCAGGGGTTAAGATGCGACATCTGTATGACTCCTCCCAGCCTATCTATGGAAATGCAAAAATGATATTACAGGGGAAAAATAATGGAAATAAAATAAAAAGTCTGAATATTTACTATTATTAGGCATTTTATGAGAATTTACATTTTGAGTTACATTTTAAAGTAATTCTGCATGACCACCTTTTCCCTTAAAAGGACACATTGGGGCAGATTCTAAAAAATGTGCCGGTCTAGAAGTGGTTTCCATGAGAACACTCGCAAGGGCAGCCCTCATGGAATTCTATAAAAAAGGGGCTGCACCTGCAAGTGGCGAGATGTTTCCTATAGACATAATGAGAGCTTTTGACTTGTAAAAGTTTGCAATGGAGGCCAAAGTGCACAGTGTGTTTGTGTAAATGTGTCCTTGTCTTAGTGTCTCTGTGTGCGTTAGTGTGTAAGTGTATGTTTATTAATGTGTTAGTTTGTTTGCATATTAGTGTTTCAGTGTCTGTGTGTGTTAGTGTGTCTGTGTGTTTATTAGTGTGTTAGTGTGTCAGTGTCTTTGTGTGTTATTGTGTCTTTGTGTTAGTGTCTATGATTTAGTGTATTTGTGTTAGTATGTGTGTTTAGTGTGCCTGTGTGATAGTGTTTCTGTGTGTATCTGTGTGTGTTTGTGCTTCTGTGTGTGAGTCAGTGTATGTTAGTGTGTCTGTATGATTGATTAACACAACATAGAGGAGAACCAGTTTAAAATAAAACCCCTTTATTTACATCAACTCCAGACAAACAATTAGTAGAGTATCGTTATTTGCAACTGACAAATGTTAGCCCTCCAACAGTAATCTTAATTGCCCTGCTGTGTGCATGCCTGTGTACCAGTGTGAGGCAATGTCTCTCTGTGTCAGTGTGTGTGTTAGTATGTGTAAGTTAGTGTGTCTGTATGTCAGTGTCTGTGTGTGAGTGTTTGTGTATTAGCGGGAGTGTCTGTGTACTAGTGAGTGGCAGTGTCTCTCTGTGTCAGTGCGTGTGTTAGTATGTGTAATTTAGTGTGTCTGTATGTGTCTATGTGTTAGCATGAGTGTCTGTGTACCAGTGTGTGGTAGTGTGTGGCAGTGTCTCTCTGTGTCAGTGTGTGTTAGTATGTGTATGTTAGTGTGTCTGTGTGGCAGTGTCTGGGTGTGAGTGTTAGCATGTGAGTGTCTGTTGGGCAGTGTCAGTATGTGTCTGTGTGGTAGTGTGACTGAGTATTTCTGTGAATATAGGCCCACCAAAATCTTCAGATCCAGACCCAAGAAGCCCTAAATCTGGTACTGCACAGGGTTACACTTACTATAGAGCTGCCATTGAAAGAAGCAATCAGAGTGGCACAAATTAAACAACCTAAACTTTATAGAGTGATTTTTCATGTTCTGTAATAACTCATTGTTATAAGTGATTGTTAAGGACATTTTAAATGAATGGGTCTTTGAGGTTTTGAAAACTTCAATAGCAATTTTGTTTTGTTCCACTAAATTGTATACTTTAATTGGAAACATTTACTTTTCTATAGAAAACCTATCAATGTTTTAAAATCCCATCTTTACAAAAAGGTTATTATGAGGCTTAAAATATGCTAACAGCAAAATACATTTAAAAAATATTAAAAATAAAACAGAAAACAAAAAAGATTTAACATTTTAATTGTTCTCTTTAGTTCCAGTGGTATTTGAAATGCATGGTACTGCAGCCACAATCACTTGTTTGTGGCCTATGGTCATATCTTTAACAGAAGTACATTAGTAAACAGAAGTATATTGCAAAAATGCATCTAAGGCTATTTGACAGCCTTTATTGTACATTTAAAAATACTTCTGGAGTGGCCCTTGCATCTAACCATTTTCAACAAGCATCATTTTATCATATAAATGTTATACAAGACATCTTTTGAAACAAAGCTTTAAATAAAAGTACGCAGTAAGGAAACCGGCAGCTATTTTATGCTTTGTGGACTCCTTTGTTTTTGGTTTGTGCAGTGTGAAGCTGGAATACATCCTAATGCATGTTTTATTCAGTATTAAAAGGACTTTCAAAAGGGTAATTTATCAAGAGCTCCCAGCTTCCAAACAAAGGTTATATGTACAAAATAATTAAAGCAATTTGTTGAAATTGTTCCTTTATTTTTCTAATTCTTTTATTAAGAGTCCAGAAAGTTGTATTTAGGATTTTAATTGAATAAATACTCAAAATGACGAAACAAAGAGTTGTGTGTCTGTAGACTAAGTAGAATAATCTACTGCTATTATCTCCATGTCCTTTGGAGTGCGAGAGCTCTGCGCTTAAACACCGGGAGCCACTTCACATTCTCCTGCGGAGCAGTCGCAGAGAAAACTGCTTTAAAAAGAAACGTAAATGTGGTTTTCAAGTTACATTTGACAAAAAAAAAAAAGCTGACATCAAAGCAGTGCCGCGGTGAAGCAGAACTAATGTGTTATGTCAAGTAGGTCAGGCTCAACTTCCTTGGTTATTAGTAACACTCTGCAACCAACCGGCAGCTGTTCCTTGTATTTACAGGAGAACATTTCTATTTAAGACCTAGGAAACAGAATTAACGTCAGCAGGGTGAGAAGAAATGATATATAGCCAATCCTCACAGGGCAAAAGTATCCCCCACCCCACATCTCAAATATAATTACAGCCACTTTAGTCTCCCAGGAGGCATCAGCCTTTTGGTTTTGTTTTGCAACTCTCCCTCTTTACAAGCACTTTATTGCTAATAATTAGAAGAATGTAGAACGGGTAAAGGAAAATAACAGGAAGCTACACATTAAGGGAAATACAGAATGAATCACGGGAGTCTCATGCTATGAATCACTACATTTTGTTTTCTTGCTAAGTCTTCCTCTTTAATTTCACATTTTTTCAAGTATTAGCCTTAGGGGTATATTTATGTAAGTGCGAGTGGACATGATACGATGTAGAGCATCATGTCCGCTGCACATCGATAAATGCCAAAAGCATACGCTGTCAGCATTTATTATTGCACCATCAGTTCTGGTGAACTGCTGGTGCAATGCCACCCCTTCCAGATTCGCGGCCAATCGACTGCTAGCAGTGGGTGTCAATCAACCCGATCGTAGTAGATTGGGTTGATTTCTGTCCGTGGCCTCAGAGCAGGCAGAAAAGTTATGGAACAGCAGTCTTTAGACCAAAACAAGGGGCATCAAGCTTGATAAATCTTCCCATTCATGTAGGGATCTTTTACTTTTGGCAAAGCCATCATCCATCTCTCATTCTCGCATTCTCGTTTCTTTTTTTTCAGGATTATGCTCACTTCCCCATATCAGTTCTCTAGATGTAATTACGTTGTTCACAGGTAATTCCCTAAGCACATTTCTTCTTCTGCAAAGACAATAAACACCAAAGTGTAGCTTTTCCCAAATAGAGCCAATCGACACCCATATTTTCCAAACTTGTCTGGTAGTTTCTATTAATTTCTAGGCACCAGGTAACCAACCTTGTCAGCTTTTTCAATATAGAAGCATCAAAAACATACCTGATTTTAAAGAAAAATTATATTTATGTTTTAATAAATATTTTTTTTTTTTTTAGAAAAACTGAAGTTTCTGGGCCTCTGTTATTCACCAACAGAGCAGTGGAATTATAAGCCAACGAGCTTCTATCTCATGAACCAATTGAGCTCAAACATTCACTTTCCATTAGGACCAATAACAACATAAGCTGCTTTTTCTTAACCTTTTTCACGCAAAAAATAAATAGAAAAATGTTTTGCATGTTTAAATAGTGCTCTTTTGTATGCATGATATAGATAGATAGATTGATTGATTGATTGATTGATTGATAGTCACTTTGAATGTCTCTATGTATATTACTGCTCGTATACAGACAGATCCAAAATGGCAAATTTTGATAAACCAATGTGCACTCAAGCAAGGCCACACATTCTATTTAACCTAGGTATTTGAGGACTGGAATTAAGAAATGGTGAAGGGAGCATACAGAAAGCAGCTCTAATTATACATTTTTAGCAAGTTAGTCACCAGTGGTGCAGCAGTGTCCTCATGAGGTGAGGACAAATTTTAACTAAAGAAATGTTGGCATGTAGGAATGACAAGGAGCCAGTGAGCCTGCAGGACAGAAGCGCAGACATACCCCAGTACAGAAGCAGCTCCCGCTCTTTGCAATCATACAGGCTCCCATTAGACGCTGCCCCCTTGAACTCTAGCTGTTGCCCAATAATTTGTAAAGACTCTTCAGGGACACAGAGAACTCCATTCAGCAATGATTATCTTGGATGTTTGCCAGCATCAGCTCCTCTCTGTGCCAGGCAAGCAGAGGGCATCATTCCTATTAACCCTTTATCTCCCTCTAGAGGCACAGCTTGATCTACAGTTATAAGCTGCATGCTTGATTGCCCTGCACACTGGGACTAACATGTTTCTTTAATATAAAGGAACTGTTAATGCACATTACAAGCAGATTTTCTTTGGTTTCTACATCTATTCTTACATTGCCTTAAAAATAGGCAAATTGATGAGATGAGTTTATTTTTATACTGTTATTCTCTTTTCATGTGAGCTTTATTTAATTCATCAGGCTTAATTTCTTAGACCAAAATGCATTTCTTATCCAAACTTTTTCCTGTTTATTTCATGGACAATCAGTTCCTGAACAAACACAATTTTGTCCTTGTTTCATAAAAATGTTACAATATTAATCAAATCACAGTTCTAAACTAAACATGCTGAGGAATAAAATATGATTTCCATTGCAATTACGCTTTTGGACATTATAAAAATATTAATCATAGGGGCAACAAAGTTTTATTAAGATGTATGTTACATGCAGAAAATTAATGTTTTAAATAATTTAAAACTCTAAGGGCTAGTTTCTATTGAGGTGGTAAGGTGTGGAAACTGGTGGTAACTGAAAAAAATCTCCATAGACATAATAGAGATACATTATTTTATCACTGGTTTCCACAACTGACCACTTCAAAAACAATACTTTTGTTGTTTTGAATTCAGGAAACACTCCTTGTGAAACCCTTATAGTATTATAGTATTTACTAGGGTCATATATAACCTCCAATGGTCATGGTCAATCAATGTATGTGTAGCATGTTGCAGGGCAATTTTCTATGATCCTCTATGATCCTCTATGATCTACTCCAGCCTTTCTTTGAGAAATGGAAAATGAAATCACAGTTCACAGTTTTAAATTATAAAAAAGGCAGGTAAAATAAATGATAACAGTTCCAGATTGTCTGCTCATCACTGGCTGTCCTGTAAAAGACTGCCTGTACATTACAGTATTATTACTAGCTAGTCTGTAACCTAAGCTAAAGTTTGCAGTATTAAGTAACTTTTGTAGGACCAAAAAAAAATTGGCCCACCAAATGCAAATTTTTTAGGGCTAGATTACAAGTGAAGTGGTATTTAGTACTGATATCGCTGAAAGTAAACAGGTATAGAACTAGGGTATAGAACTAGGTGTTGGAAACGTTCCTCAGAGATTTTGGTCCATATTGACATAATAGCATAATGCAGTTGCTGCAGATTTGTCGGCTGCACATCCATGATGCGAATCTCCCATTCCACCACATCCCAAAGGTGCTCTATTGGATTGAGATCTGGTGACTGTGGAGGTCATTAGAGTACAGTGAACCCATTGTCATGTTCAAGAAACCAGTTTGAGATGATTTGAGCTTTGTCACATGGTGCATTATCCTGCTGGAAGTAGCCATCAGAAGATGGGTACACTGTAGTCCTAAAGGGATGGACATGGTCAGCAACAATACTCAGGTAGGCCGTTGCATTTGCACGATGCTCAGTTGGTACTAAGGGGCCCAAAGTGTGCTAAGAAAATATCCCCCACACCATTACACCACCACCACCAGCCTGAACCGCCTTCCTATCATCTCAAACCAGTCTGCCCATTCTCCTCTGACCTCTGGCATCAACAAGGCATTTTCTTCCACTCAACTGCTGCTCACTGGATATTTTCTCTTTTCAAACCATTCTCTGTAAACCCTAGAGATGGTTGTGCGTGAGAATCCCAGTAGATCAGCAGTTTTTAAAATACTGATACCAGCCCGTCTGGCACCAACAACCATGTCACGTTCAAAGTCACTTAAATCCTCTTTCGTCCCCATTCTGATGCTCGGTTTGAGCTTCAGCAATTCGTATTCATCACGTTTAGATGACTAAATGCATTGAGTTGCTGCCATGTGATTGGCTGATTATCAATTTGTGTTACCAAGCAATTGAACAGGTGTACCTAATAAAATGGCCGGTGAGTATATATCTATATGGATATATATATATTTTTATAGGTATATATACTGTATATATATATATATATATATATATATATATATATATATATATATATATATATATAAAGCAATCCTGGAAGTAAATCCGTCCTCCTGGGTCAAAGGCCTGGGTGCAAACATGAAAATAATACTGCAACAAGCGAAAGTACTCTCAGGACTTCTTTGTAGTGGGTCATAAACTAGTGTTTATTTAACGTTTCGGGGTTTACACAGACCCCTTCATCAGAATATATAGAAATAAATATAGGAATATCTATTTAAAAATACATAGAACATTCCGGCCATTGTGAACAATGTTAGAATGTAAAATATGTACAGTAAATAGACACTAAAACACATGATTAAATATTAAAATTGAATACAATTATTTTTCTTGTGTTCGGGTATTTTTCTGGAAAAGCTCCAAAGTGTGTGCATGAATCTATCTATCTATCTATCTATCTATCTATCTATCTATCTACCTATACATGTTTATGTGTATCAATGTGTATATATGTATGTATAAACATATATACACATATAAATGCATTAATTCACCTTTGGCCTCATTTACGTTCAATGTGACATGTTTACTCAAGTATGATACTTTAATGTCGCGCGCTAACAGTAGCACTCCACTTTGTATTCTAGCCCTTAATTTCTGTCTTTAAAAAGTCCTGTTTCTCACATAGGTGAAAAAAATAATATATAAAGGATATTTTGACCTAAGCCAACTGGACCTCTGCCCATGGAAGCAGCATTAAGACGGGGCAGTAAATTGGAGGGGTAATTTTTTGGCATAATGCCTTTAAATACCTACACTTTTCAAATATTTTAGTTGTTATACCACTATGATATATGTTTGTCAGAATTATATAAGACAAATATTGGCTAAAATTTGCCTAGGGCAGTGCTATAATTTTTTTTCTCTATGTGCAAAATTAAGAATTAATTTACTTTAAATTTAAGTGATAAATACTGTAGATAGTTTCTATTGTATGTCAAACAGCACACATTAGAGGAATATTCATATTAGAGGAGGACTGACAGATTGTTGTATGAGTTAGAGGCAATTACATTATATCAGGTGGCTTTCAAAGTGGTTTTATACTGTATATTTAGAATACAAGACCAGTCTGTCAAAAGTTAATTAATACCTGATCAAAAAAGGAAAACCATTGTCTATAGATAATAATGAAAAGGCAATAATTGGAATATTTAGAATCTCAATCAGAAGTTTGGTTTTACATTTAATAGTCTTTTTACTGTACGGTTCCAAACATAATTGAAGTCCCTTGAGAATTTAACACCCACTGCCTTTTAGGCTGGCATCAAAATCAAATTGCAATATCTTGACAGCTTTAAGCATGTTTGCTCACATACCTTCCTCAATATTTCTGCTGTGAACTTGTGTTAAACTACAAAACACCAGCAGTCAGGTAGGTTAAAACTCAATACACACAGATTATTTTTGAATAAAGGCAATAGACATGTGCATGGGTGAAACGTGTTTCGTACAAAAGTTTTTTAAAAGGTTCGGTTTAGTAGAATTCCATCCATGTACGGATGTTTTCAAACGTTCGGTTCAGTAGAATTCCATCCATGCACGGATTTGGGTTGGACAAATTGTCACGCTCATAGGAGTGGGATCAGGAATTTGTAGCTTACATGTTGAGTTGACAGACTATGTTCCATCATGAGCACTAAAAGGCGTCGGTGGCATGGGCTTTTTTACGGTGCTACCTCTTTAAGGTATAATTGAGACAACAGACAGACAATGCAGGTTTTATTTTACAGGGAAATGGAAACAGGATTAGGCAGCAGTGACTCCCACACGAGAGCCAAAGTCAAAAGCTGTGCTCTAAGGCCGGGAACTGGATTTCCCCCTCGAGGGTTAAGGACTGGAATGCCCACAAAGGGCCGAGGACTGGAGTGCACAATTTGAGGGCCGAGGACTGGAGTTCCCACTTTGAGGGCCAAAGACTGAAGCAGGATACTGATGATTGGCATACACCCTCTGCAGGGTTAGGGTACTGGATACTGGTGTTTTGCAGATGCCCTCTGTAGGGCTTAGGTACTAGAGAAAGATACCGGTGGTTGGTAGATGCCCTCTGCAATGCTAGGGTACTGGGACAGAATAAAAAAAGAAAAGGCAGCACACACGGATCCTGGTTAAAAACAGAGGTTTAATCCAAGCAGAAGACACAAAGCATAACACGAAGGGGAAGGGGCGTGGCCTGCTGGAACAGAATACTGGTGCTTGTCAGGTGACCTCTGAAGGGCTAGTGTCCTGGAACAGGATATCAGGCTGGCATCAAAATTGAATTGCAATATCTTGACAGCTTTAAGCATGCTTGCTCACATACCTTTCTCAATATTCCTGCTGTGAACTTGTGTTAAACTACCAAACCCCAGCAATCAGGCAGGTTAAATCTCAATACACACAGATTATTTTTGAATGAAGGTACTAGACATGTGCACGGTTGAAACATGTGTTTCGTCCGAAAGTTTTTTCAAATGTTCGGTTTAGTAGAATTCCATCCATGCACGGATTTGGGTCGGACAAATTGTCACGCTCATAGGAGCAGGATCAGGAATTTGTAGCTTACGTGTTGAGTTGACAGACTAAGTTCCATCATGAGCACTAAAAGGCATCAGTGGTATGTGCTTTTTTTACGGTACTACCCCTTTAAGGTATAATTGAGACAACAGACAGACAATGCAGGTTTTATTTTACAGGAAAATGGAAACAGGATTAGACAGCAGTGACTCCCACATGAGAGCTGAAGTCAAAAGTTGTGCCCACTCTAGGGCAGGGAACTGGATTGCCCCCTCGAGGGCCAGTGACTGGAATGCCCCCTCAAGGGTTAAGTACTGGAGTACCCACTTGAGGGTTAAGGACTGGAATGCCCACAAAGGCCCAAGGACTGGAGTGCCCAATTTGAGGGCCGAGGACTGGAGTTCCCACTTTGAGGGCAAAAAAATGAAGCAAGATACTGATGCTTGGCAGACACCCTATGCAGGGTTAGGGTACTGGATACTGGTGTTTGGCAGATGTCCTCTGTAGGGCTTGGGTACAGGAACAGAATACTGGTGCTTGTCAGGTGACCTCTGAAGGGCTAGGGTACTGGAACAGGATATCAGTGCTTGGCAGATGACCTATTCAGGGCTAGGGTACTGGAACAGGATATATAGCAGCCCATCCCCCACCCTGTAGCTCAAGGCCGTTTTGTAATGTTAAAAGAGAGCTCACTCAAAACAATGTATGTCATCACCGCCACACTCACCACACTAGCCTGTAACAGATGAGCAAAGTCCAGAGCAGTGAGGTATTCCAGCAGATCATTCAACGGATCTCTTATCATGTGTGGCATACACCGGTCCAGGTCCCCGCTCGAAAACAACCTCTAAACTGCCTGTCCACCGGATCTGCAGCTCCCAGGGGTAGCGGGTATAGGATACGCCAATGTAGGTCCACAACTTTCTAATCCGCCGCTAAGACGCAGTGGCACATGACGGGGGTGCTTTACTGTGATCTCATAGTCCAAAACCACGCTGATAGGTCCTAGCACTGAGACTCGAGCCAGTAAGTAGATAATAGGATAGAAACAACAAAAGACCAGTGAGCCTCCAAATGCTAAATATGAAAAGTTTAATCAGGAGAATAAAAATACATGAAAGTATATAAAGTGTCCCAGCATTAGAAGTGCAGTCTTATGCGTTTAAGCATCCTTCTGCCTTATTCATAGACAGCCTAAAATAGGATGCCGGAGTGACAGGTTGGTGACACTGAATATACCGGATGGCTGAAAACAAGAGAATAGTCTGTAGACAAGTTGAGGGTCAGATACCTAAGAGTAGTCTGATCAGTCACCAAACACAGGAAGAATCTGCAAGAGAAGTCAGGAAAACAGGCCAAGTTCAGAATACCGCAGAAGCTGTCCAATCCTTAATCAAATTCAAAGAAGATCCAAAAGAGAAGTCAGGAGGCAAGCCGGATTCAGAAACAAGAAGAATCACCAAAGAACAAGGAAATAGGCTTTGGGTCAGAGGCACTAACAGCGAAGATGAACCACAATATCAGGGCAGGGAGCGGCCTGTGATGCAGATTTTTATAGCTATGCTGATTGTGAAACTATCTGCAGCTGGCAAGCAAATGGAGCCAGAGAGCTAGCCAGCGCAGGTAGTAGGTTTCCAGGAGGAACAACTCAAACCAGAGCACTCTGGTGGTGCAGAGACAGGGAAACAGGCTGGAGCCCCAGGTTCAGTCCACAAATATTGGATTCTGATCCGTTACTGTTATTTCCAATGGGAATAGATAATGTAGACAATTAATATTAAGAAAATCTTACATTAAAGGATTTGACCAATTAAAAGAACCTATCTTTCAATGTCATAAGAACATAGGACTCCTTTATGACTAAAATCCAACATTTTGTGCCTGACCAGCTGGTTCTGACATCAATCATTAGTAATACTATGGCAGGATTGGAGAGGGGACGATGGACAAATGAATGGTCAGACCTCCTGTACATCATTAAAAATGGCCTGAGGGAATGAATGAATACATTTTACCGAACAATCATTTATTTTTCATTTGTTTCATTCAATAATGTATTTGTATGTTCGTATATCAAACGACTCGATGAATCAGCAAAATTTAGATGAATTTGCATTCGTCTGAATCCCGAATGCATGTCTCTATTAGGTACCAGCATTATAGCTATTTTGGATTCTATGATTCCAAAAGACCATCCACTGACACATAAAGACTAATTGCAACTCATACTTATACTGCTTCAAGCCCCATTCTCTCCCACTGCATTATATCTCCACCCATTTTAAAACTAGGATTGGTTTATTAGGTCACCACTCATGGTTCTCATACAATTTAATAAATTAAGAAGCAGTTATTCATGAGAGTCATTTTACACTGAGGTATAACTCTAAGGGTTTAACGCCAACTAACAATAATCCCGCGTTTTTGGGGCTGAAGGTGAGAGACAATGTCTACAATCAAGAATGAAGAAAGAAATCAACCACACTGGAACCAGTGAATGTATGGATTTACTTTGGGCAGGGGATTACCTGGGATTATATGTAGGCCATGGTGTGAGTTTTTGCTTGGGGACTCATGGGGATAATTTGTGTTTGGGTGAATCACTCGCTGGGTAGGGGCATCCGCAAAGGTGTCCTTTGAGTGATAGCGGGCACATTGAGTGGGCACTTTTTACTGACAGGAGTCCTGCAGGGAGCCTTTTGCTGGGGAGATCCTACAGAGAAGTGTATTGGGTGCTGGGGGTCCGACATTGGAATTTTTCAAGACATTTTTAGCATGTGAGTTTGGATCTAGTTACAAATTTATTCAAAATGACATGATTTAGCACAACAAATATTAGTATAGATATGTGTGTAAAAATGATGAGGTATTATTTATGTATGATAACAAAATCTAAGAAGGCTGTCAAGGCTTTATTTATTGTTAATGATGAACGTAATCGTTTTTTGTTTGTGTACATGCTTTTTTACCTGTATTTTATAATTTTAGTCTGATGTTTTACAACACTTAACTTAGTGTTGTGTTGCATATATAGCACACTGGGAAATAAAACACTTATATTTGTGTAAAATACAAAATATAATCATAAAAGTCATAAAAATTAGAAGAAAGCATGCATAACTATTATGAGAATGAAACATCAAATTATCTAGCATTGGGCCTTTCTCCTTTCTGCAGCATAGAGATAAGCTTCAAATACAAATCAATGTTTAGCCATATCTGGACTTTCCCAAGCCTTGGAATCACAACGCATGGCACATGTGGAACACAGAGATAGTAAACATCATCTTTATAGAATGGACCAATATGAGAGCTCTGTCCTGCTGACTCTCCTTCTCCTAGTTGTGTCCCAGTTTCACACAGTGTGGAACACAGAGATAATAAACATCATCTTTACAGAATGGACCAATATGAGAGCTCTGTCCTGCTGACTCTCCTTCTCCTAGTTGTGGAGCTTTGTTCCTATCAGCCAATAGAATGCGAGCTCAATCTGATTGGCTGATTGGATCAGCCAATCCGATTGAACTTGAATCTGATTGGCTGATTGAATCAGCCAATCAGATTTTTCCTACCTTAATTCCGATTGGCTGATAGAATCCTATCAGCCAATCGGAATTCGAGGGACGCCATCTTGGATGACGTCACTTAAAGGAACCTTCATTCGTCGGTAGTCGTCGGTAGAAGAGAATGTTCCACGCCGGAAGTCTTGAAGATGGAGCAGCTCCTCGTCGGATGGATGAAGATAGAAGATGCCGCTTGGATGAAGATGTTTGCCAGTCCAGATGTCCTCTTCTGCCCGGATAGGATGAAGACTTCTGCCGCTCTGGATGTGTTCTTTTGGTCCATCGCTGCTCGGCTGAGTGAAGACGACTCAAGGTAGGGAGATCTTCAGGGAGGTAGTGTTAGATTTATTTAAGAGGGGTTTGGGTTAGAGTAGGGGTATGTGGGTGGTGGGTTGTAATGTTGGGGGGTGTTATTGTGTTTTTTTTACAGGCAAAAGAGCTGATTTCTTTGGGGCATGCTCCGCAAAAAGCCCTTTTAAGGGCTGGTAAGGTAATAGAGCTGTTAACTATTTTAATTTAGATTAGGGTAGGGAATTTTTTTATTTTGGGGGGCTTTGTTATTTTATTAGGGGGCTTAGAGTAGGTGTAATTAGCTTAAAATTCTTGTAATCTTTTTTTATTTTTTGTAATTTAGTGTTTGTTTTTTTTGTAATTTAGTTTAGTTTATTTAATTGTATGTAATTGTAGTTAATTGATTTAATTTATTTATTGATAGTGTAGTGTTAGGTTTAATTGTAACTTAGGTTAGGATTTATTTTACAGGTAATTTTGTAATTATTTTAACTAGGTAGCTATTAAATAGTTAATAACTATTTAATAGCTATTGTACCTAGTTAAAATAAATACAAAGTTGCCTGTAAAATAATTATAAATCCTAAAATAGCTACAATATAATTATTCGTTATATTGTAGCTATATTAGGGTTTATTTTGCAGGTAAGTATTTAGCTTTAAATAGGAATACTTTAGTTAATAAAATGTAATTTATTTTGTTAGATTAAAATTATATTTAATTTAGGGGAGTGTTAGGGTTAGGGTTAGACTTAGCTTTAGGGGTTAATACATTTATTAGAATAGCGACGAGGTCCGGTCGGCAGATTAGGGGTTAATACTTGAAGTTAGGTGTCTGCAATGTTAGGGAGGGCAGATTAGCGGTTAATACTATTTATTATAGGGTTTTTGAGGTGGGAGTGCGGCGGTTTAGGGGTTAATAAATTTATTATAGTGGCGGCGAGGTCCGGTCAGCAGATTAGGGGTTAATAAGTGTATGTAAGGTAGCGGCGACGTGGGGGGGCAGATTAGGGGTTAATAAATATACTATAGGGGTTGGCGGTGTTGTGGATTAGGGGTACATAGGTATAATGTAGGTTGCGGCGGTAACTGGAGCGGCAGATTAGGGGTTAATAATAAAATGCAGGGGTCAGCGATGTCGGGGACGGCAGATTAGAGGTTAATAAGTGTAAGATTAGGGGTGTTTAGACTCGGGGTACATGTTAGGGTGTTAGGTGCAGACTTAGAAAGTGTTTCCCCATAGGAAACAATGGGGCTGCGTTGGGAGCTTAACGCTGCTTTTTTGCAGGTGTTTTTTTTCATCCCAAACTGCCCCATTGTTTCCTATGGGGGAATCGTGCACGAGCACGTTTTTCCAGCTAGCCGCTACCATAAGCAACGCTGGTATTGAGAGTTGAAGTGGCGGAAAATATGCCTCTACGCTCCCTTTTTGGAGCCTAACGCAGCCCTTCAGAGAACTCTAAATACCAGCGTTATTTAAAAGGTGCGGGGGAAAAAAAACATGCGTAGCTAACGCACCCCTTTGACCGCAAAACTCTAAATCTATCCGAATGTTAGTTAAGATACTTGAAGTTCAGATACTCAGTGAGCCGATGTGATGGCTACTAGAAAAATGATTTTCAAGGTGAGGAACCATAAGGAAACTTCACGTATAGGTTCAAAGGGAGATTCTAGAAGAGAGTCCAAAACCAAAGGCAGGTCCCAGGATGGAATTCGTGTTTTGACAGATGGACGGATATGGGCCAAAGCTTGAAATAATTGAATAACCAGAGGGTCCTGAGCCCACCTAATACCAGATATTGCAAAAATTTGAACCTTAAGAGTTCTAGCACTGAGGCCTTTAAGGAAACCATTGTGAAGGAAGTTTAATAGATTAAATATCTTGATGGTTGCTGTAGAAATATTATGTGAAATCATCCATGATGAGAAGATATCCCAGATGCGATAGTATGTTTTGGATGTAGTTCCTTTTCGAGCTTGAAGAAGCGTCTGAATAACAGGAGCTGAAACACTTAATTGTTGTAATCTTGAGAGTTCAGCAACCAAGTCGTTAACCTGAATTGGTGTGGATTCGGATGAACTACTGGTCCTTGATTCAGCATGTCCCAAGAGATTGGAAGATTCCATGGAGGTTGAATTGCTAATTTGAGTACCAGAGGAAACCAAGGCCTGCAAGGCCAAAATGGAAGGATGACAATGAAGGTTGCTGAAAATACTTCTCAATAATCTTGGAATGAGAGGAATTGGAGGGAAGACATATATGAGGTTGTATGACCAGCTGTGGAGAAAAGCATCCACTCCTAAGGCAAGTGGTGTTGGATAACGGCTGAAGAACCTTGGAACTTGACGATTCATTGCTGAGGCCATAAAATCTATTTCTATTTTTAACACATAGCTCAGCTCTTGGGTAACGCTTGCTGATTGGTGTCTAAATGTAGCCACTAATCAGCAAGTGCTACCCAGGTGCTAAACCAAAAATTTTATTATACAACCTCACACTTTCATTATTCAGATAGAGCATGCAATTTTAAGCAACTTTCCAATTTACTCCTACATTTGGTCACCAATCAGCAAGTGCTACCCAGGTGCTGAACCAAAAATGGGCAGGCTCCTAAGCTTACAGTATTGCTTTTTCAAATAAAGAGAATTACACTGTGTGCAGAATTATTAGGCAAATTAGTATTTTGACCACATCATCCTCTTTATGCATGTTGTCTTACTCCAAGCTGTATAGGCTCGAAAGCCTACTACCAATTAAGCATATTAGGTGATGTGCATCCCTGTAATGAGAAGGGGTGTGGTCTAATGACATCAACACCCTATATCAGGTGTGCATAATTATTAGGCAACTTCCTTTCCTTTGGCAAAATGGGTCAAAAGAAGGACTTGACAGGCTCAGAAAAGTCAAAAATAGTGAGATATCTTGCAGAGGGATGCAGCACTCTTAAAATTGCAAAGCTTCTGAAGCGTGATCATCGAACAATCAAGCGTTTCATTCAAAATAGTCAACAGGGTCGCAAGAAGCATGTGGAAAAACCAAGGCGCAAAATAACTGCCCATGAACTGAGAAAAGTCAAGCGTGCAGCTGCCAAGATGGTACTTGCCACCAGTTTGGCCATATTTCAGAGCTGCAACATCACTGGAGTGCCCAAAAGCACAAGGTGTGCAATACTCAGAGACATGGCCAAGGTAAGAAAGGCTGAAAGACGACCACCACTGAACAAGACACACAAGCTGAAACGTCAAGACTGGGCCAAGAAATATCTCAAGACTGATTTTTCTAAGGTTTTATGGACTGATGAAATGAGAGTGAGTCTTGATGGGCCAGATGGATGGGCCCGTGGCTGGATTGGTAAAGGGCAGAGAGCTCCAGTCCGACTCAGACTCCAGCAAGGTGGAGGTGGAGTACTGGTTTGGGCTGGTATCATCAAAGATGAGCTTGTGGGGCCTTTTCGGGTTGAGGATGGAGTCAAGCTCAACTCCCAGTCCTACTGCCAGTTTCTGGAAGACACCTTCTTCAAGCAGTGGTACAGGAAGAAGTCTGCATCCTTCAAGAAAAACATGATTTTCATGCAGGACAATGCTCCATCACACGTGTCCAAGTACTCCACAGTGTGGCTGGCAAGAAAGGGTATAAAAGAAGAAAATCTAATGACATGGCCTCCTTGTTCACCTGATCTGAACCCCATTGAGAACCTGTGGTCCATCATCAAATGTGAGATTTACAAGGAGGGAAAACAGTACACCTCTCTGAACAGTGTCTGGGAGGCTGTGGTTGCTGCTGCACGCAATGTTGATGGTGAACAGATCAAAACACTGACAGAATCCATGGATGGCAGGCTTTGAGTGTCCTTGCAAAGAAAGGTGGCTATATTGGTCACTGATTTGTTTTTGTTTTGTTTTTGAATGTCAGAAATGTATATTTGTGAATGTTGAGATGTTATATTGGTTTCACTGGTAAAAATAAATAATTGAAATGGGTATATATTTGTTTTTTGTTAAGTTGCCTAATAATTATGCACAGTAATAGTCACCTGCACACACAGATATCCCCCTAAAATAGCTATAACTAAAAACAAACTAAAAACTACTTCCAAAAATATTCAGCTTTGATATTAATGAGTTTTTTGGGTTCATTGAGAACATGGTTGTTGTTCAATAATAAAATTAATCCTCAAAAATACAACTTGCCTAATAATTCTGCACTCCCTGTAAATAAAATTGATTAAAGGAGTAAATTAGAAAGTTGCTTAAAATGGCATGCTCTATCTGAATCATGAAAGTTTCATTCTGAGTAGACTAACCCTTTAAATGTATAAGCATGTGTATTATGGGGTTCATTAGTGTGACTTTAAGTGTATTCACTTATGTAACTTATATTTATGGATTGGTTAATGTCTTTTCACTGTTATTATTCTATTCTATATTTTACTCATGATGTTATAAGTTTAAATGCAGAAACAGAACATCAATCTGGGGTCTGCTATCTGCCGCAAACAATATAAGAAAAATTATTATTATGGATACTACTACTATTAATACTAATAATAATAACAACAATACAAACCCATCAAAATAAGTTCTGTGTAGGCTTAAAGGGACACTGAAGCCAAATGTTTTTTTTTGTGATTCAGATAGAGCATGCAATTTTAAGCAACTTTCTAATTTACTCCTATTATCAATTTTTCTTCATTCTCTTGCTATCTTTATTTGAAAAAGAAGGCATCTAAGCTAAGGAGCCAGCCAATATTTGGTTCAGGACCCTGGACAGCCCTTGTTTATTGGTGAGTGAATTTATCCACGAATCAGCAAGAACAACCCAGGTTGTTCACCATAAATGGGCCGGCATCTAAACTTACATTCTTGCTTTTCAAATAAAGATACCAAGAGAATGAAGAAAATTTGATAATAGGAGTAAATTCGAAAGTTGCTTAAAATTGCATGCTCTATCTGAATTACAAAATAAAAAATTTGTCTTCAATGTCCCTTT